>NW_009260616.1:43235-117968 GCF_000687185.1 Egretta garzetta
AAGAGCGTTGGTGCTGCGTGACGAGGGTTGCTGCACTGTAGCATAGGAATTTAGTTACTGTTCTTATTCTTCTGCAGTCTTCTCAGGGACTACTTAAAAATGTCTCTCTGAGGTCTTATTTTCTAGCGTTATTATTGTTGATCTGAGGGCGTTGTAGTTTGGTCTCTGCGGCGCTATTATTGTAAACCTTTCCACTTCTGAAAGTCACTTGAATGCTGTTGGGGTAGTCCCAGCCCACCAGAAGCAAACGATTCTCGATGTTTCCTGGGATGTTGTTTAATGAGGCCTCTGATTCTTAGCGTTGTGCACTGTTGCTTTTCAAACTTACAGAAAGGAGAAGCAGTTAAATTTGCTCTTTTGAAAAAAGCCTGAAAAATGCTGCAAATTGTCAAATAGGGCGATTAAGTGCAGCCGTTGTTGCTGGATGAAGCCAGCGTGTGGCTCCTCATTTTGACTGCTGTGAATAACCCTCCTGAAGCTCAACTTCATCACCTGGGTTTAAGGCGCTTCCAGGCAGAGTTTCAGTTAACTACGATTTTGCATAAAAAAGGTATTTGCTAAACCTGGTATTACTGCAAATTGAATTAATAATACAGGTTATGGTTGGTTTTGGTTTGTCTTTTTTTTTTTTTTATTTTTTAAACCAATACTTGGTTTCAGACTAAAATGACCGAATCCTCCTCTCTCCCACCTGCAGGCGGCAATGTACTGGCACTGAATACCTGGGGAGCGGAGGCTGGGCCACATATGCAGGCCTTACACTTCAGTTTCGCTGTCGGTGCGTTTGTGGCTCCAATCCTGGCTAAAATGGCCTTGGGAGGCTCCGACTCCAAAGACCTTCCAGTAGCTGAAAAGACAAACCAGTCTGTCCCGAGGTCTGTGCTGACGGCGTCAGCTGCATCAGCTGCGTCAGCACTGAAACACCATCTTGGTGCAGACTTTTTGTGGTCCTATGTTGTCATAGGGACCTATCTTCTGTTTGTTTCTTTCTTCTTTTTTGTTTTGTATTCAAAGGGCAGCTCAGCGCGAGACAAATCAAAGGCTGCTTTGCAGAAGTGCGTGTTTGCCAAATACCACTATGCCCTTCTTATTCTCCTCTTCGTATTCTTCTTCTGCTACGTGGGAGCGGAGGTCACTTACGGCTCTTACATATTTACTTACGCAAAGGTCTTTGCCGAGATGAAAGAAAACGAAGCAGCCGCTTTGAATTCTGTCTTCTGGGGTGCGTTTGCTGCCTGCAGAGGGGTGGCAATATTCTGTGCTGCGTGCCTGTACCCTGGCACCATGATCCTGCTCAGTATCATAGGCTCCGCTGTCTCCTCTTCCTGCTTGGCCTTCTTTGCCACGTACCCGGCCTCCCTGTGGGTTGGGACCGCTGTGTATGGAGCGTCGATGGCCACCATCTTTCCCAGCGGCATTTCCTGGATAGAACAGTACACGGTCGTGCAAGGAAAATCGGCTTCTTTCTTCGTGATCGGCGCCGCGCTGGGCGAGATGTGCATTCCTGAAAAAACTTCAAGGGAGGTTTCGCCACGTTCCTGTGGTGATGTACACTGCCTGGGTGACCTCTGCCGTGACGGTTATCCTCTTCCCCCTGATGTACAAATTGGCCAACTCTCCCGGTGAGAGCCACTTGAAAGAAATGAGCGAGAGTGAGGACCGGAAAGCTTTGCTGTCAAACTCTGGGCTTAACGAGGATGAAGAGGATGAGGAGGATGCGGGAGAGTGGAATGAAGCAGACTTTGAGGTAATAGAAATGAATGACACGCTGAGAAACTCTGTGCTGGAGACCTCCCGTAAGATACCTGGGGACTCCCCAGCCAAAGTCTCTCTCCAGCCCCATCTGGACAGCATACTGCACGATTCTCCAGCAGTCGCTGGTGGCTCCCCTGGGAGAAAAAGTGTGAATGTTGACCGGGAGAAGAATGATTAAAGCACAAGCTGACTTTTTTTTTTAAAAAGCGAAATGCGAGTGAATCGTAGAAGTGGTTCAAGAATCCTTTCGTAGTGGTGCCGAGCTCAGCACGTTCATTTCTGTGTTTGCTCGGCCCTTCCCCCTTTTCATTTTCAGTCTGCAGCGATGTCTCTCGGAGTGGGAAGGTCCCCCATGACGTGACTGGGGTAGCGATACATCAAATGATACGGACTATATGATAAAACGTACAGACTATACCCAAAATGTTAAAATGTAAGAGACATTTTCTGATCATGAGGCATGCATTTAAGTAATATGTAGTAAGAAGTAACTAGGAAAGAAAGGGACTGCTCAGACCACTCAGTTTTTCGGGGGTGGGTGGAGGGTGCAGTTCTGAGGTGCTTGGTCACAAAATGTTTTCATGAGAGAGGAGAGGTATCTGTTATCTGTGATCCTGAGCTTATCTCGGGGAAATAAGGATGTTTCTACTGCACTGAAATTTGCATGTGACACAAATCAGGAAATCAACTCAAATTTCGAGTGATGCCCAGCGGCTGTAAATCGGATAATCTGCTGGCAAACAGTGTAATTTTCTGTCACTAAGATGAGAAGAAATGAAAGATTCATTTTTAGGAGTGGAACCATGCCTTTGGGTCTTTTAAACGCAGTGTATGGGAAGGGGGACAAAATGGGTCATAATAATCCGCTGTAATGCTTGCCTCCGATTTACTGGCTGAACAGTGGTGACAAATCTAGATAGTCTAAAGTGCTTGTGATTGTAGTTGTGATTTTGGTTACTCACTGAAATCAAGAAATGTATGAAGATGATACAATGGTATGTAAGCAGATTTCTTAATACATGGTATTGACATAGGGCAGTGATATTTTTAAGCCAGCTGTTTAAATTCAGGGTGTAACACCTTTTTCTGGCTTCCTGTGCCAAGGCTTTAACGTAGTGATGTGTTAAAAATGAAAATTTGAGAATGAGAGGTCATTACCGGTGAGGCGGGCCTGTCGGGTTGTACTGCGCGATCGCTTGCCCCTTGCCAGTCGGACTGGTGCCACTGGGGTTTCGTTTCTTTGGGTGACGACTTGCAGGCAGAGTCTTCCTAGCGGAGGAGCAGCAGTTCGCGGTGGCAGCTTCGCTGCTGCTAAGCAGGAAGAGCTGGGAAGGCCCCGTTCAGGCTGGCCAGCCCTCCCCAGTGAGAGCAAAAAAAAAGCAGCAGCTAACGGCGAAAGTCTGGCGCAGAAGGAGAAGTCTTGCAATTTGCCTGCTTGAAACTTGAATTTGTAGGTTAAGTAATTTATTTTTTTTTTAAGGCTGCCTGATCAGAAGGTGCTCATGTTTGGGTTTATTTGTGGTTTGTTTTTTTTACTTTGCACTGTTAGTAGTGTTTTTCTTGCCAAGAAGGTTAATTTGCTAACAAAGGCACTCTAGATGTAGCATAGCACACAACCATAGACGTTCAGTGTGTTGTCAGGGCTGGTTTTGGTCCCTCTCTTGTCTTCGTGAGTGTGCAACCTAGAACCTCGTAGTTTTTTCCTTTCTTGGGAGAAGTTAATAAGAAGCAGGAATCAACCTGTAGTGAAAATGCATGGTATTTTTTTTTTGCATCTTGCCATGTTGAAAGGCCTCCCTTTCCCTCTGCTCTCGGCACTTGAACGCCATTACGTTTTTGCCAGATTCCTTTTTTTTTTTTCTTTCCTTCCTTGGGTGTGTACGTGCGCGTCTGTGGCATCTTTTCCAGTGCAATGCATGAACCTGCACTTTAAAATATGGCCTCGTTTCACTTGCTACGCAGGAGTTCTCTTTGCTTAAAGTAATGGTAAATGCTTTTACATACCAGGCCAAGCCCTGTTCTAGGTACACGACAGCGTTTCTTCGGCGGGAGTAAGTCAGGGTGGCCGTGCCTGTTCAGTTGGTTTTGTACGGTGACAAATGACGTGGTGTGGCAGAGGTGGTGACTTCCACAAGAGCAGACCGAGCCTGCATTTCTCCAGCTTCCCTGTCCCCAGCGACTGCCGTGAGTGTGTAGGAAGTGGTGGTGGGGGTCAGCAGATGGGAAGGACGGCTCCTGCTGGTGGATGGGGACAGGGACGTGTTAACTGCCCAGGTCCCTTTGGCAGAAATGGGGTTTGGTGCAGGGCAAACAACAGAAGACAGGGAAATGGTTCTGCAGCAGCTTCCCTGCTGCAACTGCAGCCCATGGGAGTTACCTGAAGGGACAGCGATGTAAAACAAAGTTTCCCCAGACCTGAGATCATGTTGCTGGAAGAAAATCAGTTTAAGAAACGTACCTGGCAATGGGAAGATTTTAAATAATTCACACGCTAATTTTTGGAATGAAATTCCAAACTGGAATGTCCTGCACTTAAGATTGTTCTCAGGGATAATTTACAGGTCTTGCATAATCAAGTACTAAAACCCCAGAACATGAAATGAAAGCTGTGTTGGGAAATACGCTGTACCCTCCTTGAACCTTACCTGTGTATTGCTTGTGTACACTCAGTTATTTGTTTCTGACTAATGTCTTCCCAACAAATGTAAAAATGCTGTGCAAACAAAGGTGGTTTTTTTTTTTCTAAAATGGCTGTATTAATTCCTGCATGAGTCACTTGAATTCATCCCCATTTCCCCCCCTTAAACGCAGGAGGCCTGAGCTGCAGGAATGGAGCAACAGCCTGGAATGCCAACAAGGTAAGAGCAGCTTTTTACAGAGGGTAGAGGATCCAAAAAGCAGTGGCGCAGGCCACTGATGCGCGGAGGCCTTTGTCTGGATGACGGCTAAATTCTGAGTCATCTTAGCGAGCGTTTGGAGCCTTCAGTGTCTTAATTCGGGCCTCCAACTTGAAATGGGATCTACTTCCAGAATGTGTTCTCCTTAGCCCCTGGAAGCCGGCTTTTAATAGCAGGGCCTGCCCTTTAGTGAAAATGAAAAGCAATTTAAGCTTAAGCCAGATCTAGGACATTTCCAGTGAGTCCAGCTTGCAGCACTTCCAGACATCCTTGATGTCCAAGGCTGTAGCTTTCCTAGTTCTTGGACTTTGGTGTTCCTTCAAGGCTTGTTTTTAGACAATGAATGTTAGTTTTTACATGTTGAAATTTCCTTCCAAAGTAAATTGCTTCCTGGCATATGTGGTTAAAGTGAGGATCTATTTACAGTGCCTTTGAAGATAAAGATCCTCCAGAAAGCTTAAAACGCTTAAATTTACCTGTTGTGGGTTGAAATTACTGGAAGTAAACTGTAGTAATTACCACTGCCTTGTTTATGCTAGAAGAGTCATCTCTGTGTTGAGGCCAAGAACCATGGTCCATGGATGAGATACCTGGATTTATTAAGAATCATACTTTTGTCCATAAAGCCAGGACCGAGTTGGAGATGAGCCTTGCCCATCTACTCCAGTGTTAAAGGCAGCCTCTTGCACTTAAGCGTCATTTAACCGATTCCTTTATCCCCGAAGCACTGCCAGGCGCTGGACTGTCCTGTGAGCTCTAACTCATTAGTCCTGGCCTTTGCACTTTCATGCTGTACGTGGCCAATGCGAGAATGCACGAGTAGGCAAAGGTTTGTGCCTTGATGGGTTTTCTTTTATTTAGTCACTTTGCGTTGAAAGCGCATCGCAAGCTGTGGATGTTCTATTACATAGGTGGAATAGTTCTTATTCTGCTCGGTGTGGGTTTGCCTTGTACTGTATAATGTGAAATGTAATAGACTGACTTGTGTCTTGAATGTAATAAATGCTCAACTGGAGAAGGCACTCAGGTTCCTTGATGTAAATAAAGTTTTGTTCTATTTTTCAAAGCTACTCTGGACTTCTAAATTTAAGATTTACTTCAGTTTTGACTAATGGAAAACTGGAACTGTTTCTCTTCTGGTTTGGGGAAGGCCTCCAAGAACTGATACCGAGGTTTTCGATGCCAAAGCTTAACCTGGAAACCGAATTCTGGCTTCTTAACTCTTACTTGAGCAGTCTTGTTTCCATTACCACTTGTGTGCCAAATGAGGGTAACAAAGGTACCTGCACTTGAAGGTGAGTATTTAAAAAGCACGTAACTTTTACCATATCATTTTATTCAACTTTAATATGGTTTCCATTATTAACTTCTAAAACAAAATGATTTCCAGTTTAGAAAACAATGCACTGACCACATAATTCCTTTTCCATTTTATACAGTTATACAAATATTCTAAATACACATTTTGTCAAGATGGTGGCAAATAAGATTTAACTGTACAGTACATAAGGAAAGAAAATATTTTAAGCATATTTAGAAGCAATAGAAATGTCTATACAAAACAAGCAAAAATGGAATAAAATTTTATATTTAAAGTATTGCAACAGTCCCACAGGTTTGTAACAAAAATGTCTTTGCACAGTTCCTCACAATGCCCCATTAATAGCTAAAGCAAGACAGCAATTTTTAGAAAATAATGTTTCAAAATGCTACACATGATACTACTGCTTGCACAGTCTGATCAAAATAACAACCTACTTGGAATCAAGCAAAACTTAGGAGGAGTTATACCAACCAACTTTAAAATTATCTGTATAAAAGTCATTGCACATTATTTTACTCAGTTGTTTGAAAAGTAAAAAAGTGTATTTACAAAATATTTCGCAGACAAAATTATAAAGTGAATGGATAATATATAAGTAACACGTCTTGATACTGACAGTTCAAGAACACACACGAATGGTTTTATCGTTTTGAGAGGTTTTCAGTGCTCCTTCCTCCAGGAAGTAAACTTGACTTCTGCTTTGAAATGGATTTACAAGATGTTACACATAGCTATTCCAACATCAGCATTATAAAACAGTATGTTAGAAACATGAAAGAAAGAAGAAATTTGTACATCTTAAAAAGTGAGCTATTCATAGATCAACAAATGTTTCTGGGTTGGTTTTTTTTAATTTAGTATAAGCGTTCATTGTTCTTCAGATAATAAACCCGACACTTAAAATGGAAATCCTGGACTAGATGAGAATTGAAAAAGCACCATGCACAATAGTCTTAGTGTGGTAAACACTGAAGGGAAAAAAAAAAAAAAATAGCACCTGGAATCCTGTGACACAGATCATTTAAAACTGGTCAAGTAGCTGGCGAAGATAGGGTGCCTTGGACAGTTCTCTGCTTACTCTGGAGAGCTTGAAGAGTACTGGACAGTTGAGGGAGACGCACTGGATCTGTCGATCAAAGCAGCCTGTACAGTTCTTGCATATCTAGATTAAAGGTAAAAAAGCAAACCAGATTATTTTCAACTCAACCCAAGCAAGGCATATGTCACTTGGGACTACCACGTCCTCAGCGTTGGATCAGCAAAACTGGTGCAGCCCAACCAGCACCAAGCTTCCCCCCGCCACGGAGGGATCCAGAGCAGCTCCCTCCCCTGCTGCAGCCTCGCCGGCCATGGACTGGCCATGGCCAGGCTACGGCACCCACCCTCCCCTGGGCAGGGATCAACACCTTGACCATACAGCTTGGGTTTCAGTCCAGCTAATTAAGTTCTACCCCTACATGGCGGCACTTGGAAACATCAGGTAAATAAATCGAGTGGATTTAAGCTGGGCAGTGTGTCATATTCATGATAAACTTATCCTATATAAAAATTTCCTAGTGAAAAAAGGCAAAACTCTTATTCTGCAGTTTTCATAAAGTACTTCTCTCTCAAGATAAGCTTCAGTTAAGAGTTTTACTTTTGAAATCAATCAGTCCCAAGACAGAAATGCACAGGGCATGCAGGTTCCACTGCTCTCCTTGTTCACAGAGCTACTGCTTCATGTCGTTAATGCTGCTCGAAAGTACTTTTAACAGGGGATACCTGATGGAATAAAATAGCAGCAGGCATAGTTTTTCCAAAGGTAGCGACCTTCAGAAAACGGAAGGCCCCTGCTTTGCTATTTTACTTTTAATCCTTTCCAGTATTCTGCCACCTCCCAACAGTTTTTCCAAAAACTCAGCAATTTGCTTTCAACCACACTTGTGGTTTGTAACATCAAAATGTTACACAATGTTAACCTACCGTTCGCATAGTTTGAACAACAGAGCAAAATCATATCCTTTGCTTTTAAAATTAGTTCTTTTCCTTATTCCCATGCTAAACTTATTTGGGCACCAGCGACCCTCTCAGCCAGACCCGTATCAGCATTGCAGACCAGAAACCCAAACTGGCAATAGCTGGAGAGGAGCAGCCCCCGCCCTGGGCCAAGTCCCAGACACGGCACCTCAGAGGGTACCAGTCCTCTGACCTGCAACCATGACCAGGAGGAGCAGGATTTTAAAGGGTTGGTTCCAGGTTTGTAAGCCCAGAAGAACCTCAGAGATAAGCCTACCCTAGACAGGCTGCGGCTGATTTGAACGCAAGGGACCGAGCTAAATGGCGCTCGAGACACTTTCTAAGTTCAGTTTGTGCAGAGGGGAGATGTCTGTGGCCTTAATCTATGGCATGTCATTTTTAAGTGCGTTTTAAAATAATGTACGGTTCAGTGTTGAATCAGTTTTCTGCTGGCTCCGGCATGTTTATAATCGAGGAGGGCCAAGAATTTGAGCTATGAAGGATATATGCATCTTCATATTAAAGTAAGACAGATGCTCTTACAGAGAGGTCGAGTCATCAAACAGTGACCAGAGCGGGAGCCGGGGCCTTGCTGACCTGTTGCACATCGCAGGGACAAGGGACTGTTCTGATCAGACCCCCAATCCTTCTGCGGGGCTGGACCCACCGACTAAGGTCTGATTTATTCCAGAACAAAGTGATATAAAAGGTTCAGAGTACCACAGGAAAACTGCAGGACATGCATCACCTTCCCCTACTGCCAGTTACCATGCGGATCAGAGCAAATACTACAAAACACAGCATGAAATGGAAGTCCATGCCTTAGCAATGTGATATTTATGAATCGTGAATTATACTGGTATTCCAGCGACAGAGCCCCATGGGAACACACCAAATCAATGCCTACACCACAGGAACATTTCTACCCTCACAATTCAGACAAGTCCTTAAAATGGCTCACGTGCGCCAGTGCTAAAAATCAATTTTAACAAAAATACTTACTAATTATAAAATACGACAGGAGGAAAATTCTGTGAGGATATGCATGTTTCTGCATGGGGAGGCACTGTGCTTTGCTATAATATATTCGTGAGCAGTCAGCTACCCTCTTAATTGACTTTTCGCTCAAGGGAAAAAAACCAGCTTGGAAAATTCCGATCAAGATTAAAGGTAACAAGAAAACCCCCAAGCTAAACCACATCCATGTTATACACATAAATAAGTAATTTTTCTGGGACAAATGTTTTTGTTACTAGAACATCATCAGTTATTTCGATGCAGAAAAGGCAAATCTTTCATACTTCTACAACTCTCCATCACTGTCACTATAAAAAGGCACCTCCAAACCATGTAAGATACTCTCAAAAAAAAGAAGAAAAGGAGAAAAGCGTCTTCTGTTCTGCCCTCCTGCCCTTGCCTTCAGTTTTACGCAAGGCTAAGGAGAGTAACAGCTGCTGCGCTGCCTTCAACAGCAATGGGAAAAGCAAACAAGCGGTAACACATTTAACACCCGGGTTGTACTTCCCACTTCTGCTGGGGACATTCAGTAACGCCCCGCTGTGAAATTTCAGCCCCTGCCTTTGGCTGACAGACGTCTGACAACGTTTTTATCGTACCTTGACCAGCTGTTCTTGCTTACGCTCCAACTCTCGGATTTCTTGGTTGAGAATCACTGCCACATGCTGTGGCTGGCTTCTGCATTTATTACAGATCCCATACTGGGTCAGTTCATCACACACGGGACAGTGTAAGGTCGTGAAATACTGGGAGATTGTGCCTTTGCGTCCTTCTAGCTCGCTGCGGGCAGTCGAGGCAGCTTTTTGAATCTGTTAAAAAAAATAATTAAGAGGTAATGAACTTTCAGGAGAGCAGCTCACCTTATTCCTGGATTGTGTAGCCTGTTCTTTTTTTTTAAAGGAGTATGGAAGTGCAAGACAGCCTGCAGGGCATGGGTTCATACCCAAATTATTAACATGGATCGCATCACTCTGAAGAGCGTAGCTCTTGCCCTGAAGTGACACACTGAACAGAGCCCACCCACACCTATCTCACAGGGCATCTCACCAGAAGAGAGAGTGACCAAAGACATCCTCAGTCACACGCTAAATTGCTGATCTCATCTCTAACTCTGCCTCCTGCAGTAGTTCCTTTGTAGGTGCTGATCTACTTCACATCCAAACGTGCCCTGGCTGCAGCCCCCGTGGCTGCTTTCCGGATCCTGCCTCCCCTCCAGTTCCTGTGCTGGTGCAGTCCCGGTTGCAGAGCTGCCACCATCCTTTGGTCCGTGGCTCCAGCTCATGCTCCAACTTCCCTGGACAAAGCTCCACCACTGCCCCCTTGCCCAGGGAAGTGCGCTCTCTGCACTCGTTCCTGGTGCTGCATGCTTTGTGCTACCTTTCACTCTCCTGTTTCAAAGACCCAGCTGCTCAGCTCCCTGGGACCTCCTCGGTGCTCCCTGGCCTTGCAGAAAGTCAGGGCTCTTTTTGCCTTTTTAGAGCAGCTTGTTGGAGACACTTAAGGTGAGTGTCACAGTACCATCAGAAAGGTAGAGGAAAGAAGCAGAACTGAAGTCAATCAAGGCTGTATTAAAAGTCTGCAGTGGGAAACATGCTGTACTACTACGCTGCTGAAGTCTACACTAAGCAGAGTAACCAAACTACACAGATACACTGTCTTTCACCATCCCTTTTTGTCAGGGGAATCACAAACTAAAATCCAGCTATCTAACATGCCTCTTCCCACATTTCAATGATTTCTTTAATTTTTAGGAAAGTCAGTTTGGACATAATTAGTTTAAAATTTCTGGTGATACAGATTTTTTAAAAAGTGTTCCTGCTGCTAAGGCATTACCACTTTTTCTATAAAGAGGAAAGATCTTCAGAACATCTTGGAGAAACAGGAGTTCCAACATCTACTATAGAGAGATGTAAAAGGTGGTACAGCCAAATAGATGCATACACAAGTACCACTAAAAATACACAGTTATGGCAAAATATTCTTTTAAACTATGGAAGGGTCAGAAAATAGAAGACGACAATGTGATCAACCCTGCACAGAAGGGCTGGCCGAACAAACTGATGCACTGAGTGGAAAAAAAACACACAGAAGATGTAGGAATCAGGTCTGCACGTTTGGGCATCAAACACTTCTAAAATAACCTTTGCTGTTGCCTCATATAAACCTCATTCACGATAAAAAACCCGCTGTACACGTGCGCGGCGTTCATCATCTGCTTGTTTTCAAACACTTACCCGTGGCAACTCATGGTACCAGCTGAAGACGTCGATGCCGATGAGTGAGAAGACCCTAGCCAGTGGCGGCAGAATTTGTTTGGTAATATAGTACGTAGCATTCAGCCTCAGGTTGGGATCCTGCAGGACTTCAATGGGCCGCCTCACCAGCTGTATCAGGGGCAGTCCGGGCATGCCGTACACAATGACGTAGGGCACTCGCTCCCCAACTCGTGGTTCAGAGCGACGGTCATAGGCAAGCATTCTCCTATTTAAAAATAGCCTTTATAATGCATCCAGAGACAAATTCACAGTCATTCCATTTGCTTGTAAACTTCCCCATCCAATTATATTAGTAGCTCTCGGGACAGCTGAAGTTAGTGCCTACGATGAAGCGCAGGACCAAGTTGTTTCATTTTTAATTCGTCTCATGATCAGACCCAAATTTTAGAACTTCGAACACGAGCCCTAAAAGATATGTCCTGTTCTGAGTCACGTGGATTTGCACGCAGGTTGCTTTCTAGCTACCCCTTCTTTAAAGAAGTACTTTTATAAAGAACAGCCTGCGGACTAAAAAGAGCTCAAGTACCCAGAAAGCAAAGGACAATTCAATTTGAAGCAGGTATCAACCCAGGACTTGAGTTTTGTTTTATTTAAAAAGCATGGCTTAATTTGATGACCTTTTATATTAAGCAAGGTGGCAAAATGTGCCAGCTCACATTACCTATTACTGATAAACAATATCAACAGGATGAAATATTAACTTTAGGTAAGGTACTTTTTAAAAAATGAAAAATTATGTATGGTAATGTATTTCACAGTACTGAGAGACATCGCTATGACAATTTTTAACATATCTAATATCCATGAGTGACGGGCAGTCAAGCCCTTGTATGAAAACCAGGCCTAAGTAACAGCAGTTGAACACACTGTTACAGCATCCTGACAAGAGACTGTGCTCTTGAACATGTGTGGATCTTTCCAGGACTACGAAACAGGTTTCTAGGATTATATGATACCTGAGCTCTCTTCACACACAGAAGAAAGTTAGAGCCAACTGCTGCAACAATACCTGAAGGAGACATCTCACTGCTACCCATAACGTGGCAGTACAAAGGTCAAGAGAAAAAAAATATCTATGAGTAGCACTTAATCTGATTACCTGGTGATTTCCAGGGCTGGTACACAGGATCCAGGTCTGTAAGCTGAGCTTCCTCTGTACTCTTTTGCAAAGATGAAGTCTTGCATGCTGGCTTTTCCCTCCAGTAACTTCATGCATTGATTCTGAACGTACTGTTTGATCTGACTTATGTCCCGTGTTTCAAATAGCAGCTTGATAGAACACTCAAGTATCTTTACAAATCAAAGGAGAAAGGTGAGAAAAACACGTATGTTTAACTAAAATTGAATTCCAAATAATTCAGTACATTATATGGAAATATTAGTACACTGCTTAGAAAAAGTATCAGTTGTGAACTAGAATGTTAACATGACAACAGCTTGTGTTCTCTTCCTCTGAAAGACATTCATGAACACATTACCGGACAACTTTTGCCTCAGTTTGATATGCCTTTCATGACATTATCCATACTCCAGCACTAAACATGTTTCAACAATTACACAGGTTTTCCAGAGTATGAGAGATGTTTTTTTCCTATCATCTTAAAATATTTTGCCATGACTTTCTGACCACCTCAGCAAACAAAAGAATTGGGATTAAAAAGAAAAATGCAAGTAAATCCTCCTAAGTGGCTACCTTTCTTACTGGCATAAATTTGTTTTGACTTGATTAAGAACAACAGCCTTTTCTTTTTAACCCCCCAATAATTTTAAATTAATTCTTAGCTAGATTAGATTTATGTAAGTGAACTATTTAGCAGACACATCAGTGAGCCTCACTCATCTTGGAGTAATGCTTACTTCCAGTTAAAGTGAACTGGATCAAGAATGGTCTTCTAGAGAACTTACACGGGGCTGAGGGCTTTTTGTGGGGTTTTTAGGGGCTGGGAGATAATAGTGAAGATGGAAAGTGCAAGTCCTTGTAATACTGTGCAAGATCTTCAATTTATCTTTCAAATGGCTCATACCAGAAAAACAGACAAAGTCTCAGACAACTCACAAGGACTAGAAACTCTGAGAAAGGACAGATACACAATTAAATAATACTATAATTTCATTCAGGAAGAAATGCATGAGTATTTTACCTTGGAAACAGCAGGACAGGAGTCCCTTCGGACTGTCTCTATGCCTTTTGCATCAAATACTGGGTCCTTCTGGTCCAGTGTTTCATACATGTAACCCACATACCTCTTCTTAGTTTGCAGGACACATGGCAAGTAGACCTGGAATGTTTAAAAAGAAGATTGCCCAATCTGGCATGTGTTGGGAATATAAGGTGGCTCTGAACAGAGAGGGCTTCCTAAGGAATACTTTGCTTTGTGGTTGGTTTTGTTGGTTGGTTTTTCTTTTTTAAATCATTAAAACCAATAAACTAGATCAAAGGACTGTTAAAGGATGGCTGAGGAAGCTGGGATTCAGTGGTGTTTCATTCTTAAATCACTTTATATTTCATCTTGCTGTAAAGACTAAGCAACCTGAAGCTCAGGTGAAAAGTGACACACAGCATAATTTGTTTTGAGTACCCTTACTTTCCTGGATTGCATTTATCAACGTTTTTAATATAACTGCATTATCCCTCTTTCTTAAAAAGTCAACAACTTCATTTTAAACATCAGAGAAGAAAACTTTCCCAGCAAAAGTACTGGCTTTGAACTTTCTATTTTCAAACTTCATCTAATTATGAGGTGCCTAAAATCAGTTAGTATCTTGATTTGGGAAAAGCATGCTTTTTAAATACCTAGGCCTGGACAACGGTATCCTCATGAATGGATTTTTAGGGTCATGGTCTCTTTTGCATGTTTTCTCCAACCTCTTATTTCATTCTTAATTGTGTCAGTATTCCCTGACCAGTTTTAAAAGAAAGAATGGGGAACAATTTGTACCCGGTATTACTAGGATAACACCACATCTTCCTGGCTCTCATGGAAGAGGGAGCAGCGAGTTTACATTGCCTCAGGCTGAAGAAGGTCCTGCACATAGGTGTCCCACTTCTTGATCAGATGCTCCAGCTTTGAAGCATTTTCATCGTCCTGTGCTAGGAAACTACCCCAGGAGAGTACTCAAATTTTGACCCACAGGTGAGTAAGGGCACTTGAAGTGAAGCACCCTGACATCTACAAAAATGATCTGAGGGCTGGAGCACCTCTCCTATGAGGACAGGCTGAGAGAGTTGGGCTTGTTCAGCCTGGAGAAGAGAAGGCTGCGGGGAGACCTTACTGTGGCCTTTCAGTACCTAAAGGGGGCCTATAGGAAAGATGGGGACAATCTTTTTAGTAGGGCCAGTAGTGACAGGATAGGGGGTAATGGTTTTAAACTAAAACAGGGTAGATTTAGACTGGATATAAGGAAGAAATTCTTTAGAATGAGGGTGGTGAAACACTGTAACGGGTTGCCCAGAGAGGTAGTGGAGGCCCCATCCCTGGGCACATTCAAGGCCAGGTTGGACGGGGCTCTGAGCAACCTGATCGAGTTAGCATTGTCCCTGCTCACTGCAGGGGGGTTGGGCTAAATGACCTCTAAAGGTCCCTTCCAACCCACACCATTCTATGATTCTATGATCTTCTCAAATATATCCTTGCACCCAGTATTTTTTTCTGACTAATTACTCCTTCAGCTTAATGACACATAATTGCTTCAAGTGGGAAGGGCCCCTGTATATTAGTCATTGAGGAAAAGTTGCCGTGCCTTCCACAGGTATCCTGGCTTCCCTTGCTAATATTTTTCTACTGTATTTTCCGTGAAAAATGGCAATTTTCTTACAAATTCTTGTTGAACCTGTTGAATCAGGTATGTACTTTGAAAATATCTAGTACACCTGAACTGATTGCTAATGACTTTCTAATTATAAACTTCCACCAAAATTAGTATCACATTGCCTTGCTCTTCTATAGAAGGCTTATTGTCATTAACACTTCTTCCAAAAGCATACTGAATGGATTTTTATGATTTTTCATTTTACATGTTTATGTATCATACATATCCTGAAGTGTGCTAAAGTTGGCTGAAGAATAAATATCAGGCTTGGAATTAATGCACTGGAATCACTTCAAGGGATGGTGTACATTTTCTCTACCAAGTCGCACACATTAGTTTGATTGTATGTATAAAATACAAAACTGGAGGGAGACATTTCCAAAAAATTGATGAGACAGGAATTTCAAATTGCCTCATGCTGCCAGTGCAACAGGCCACCAGGCATCCTGATGTGAAAGTAGGAATATTTCCTTTTGTTGTTCATGCTGCAGTGCTCCTCTGACAAGGTCCCTGAGGCATTAAGGAGCTTGCAATATACATGCAGAAACAGTACAGCACACGACTCTTGTATATCCTTATGCTACGTTAGTGCCCAGAAAAATCTTTTGTCTTCCTTTTATTTTTTTTTAGGTTAATAATGTTTTCACCCAACAGACTTGAAGCAAAGTGTTTTCCTTTTACCTTTTCAAACTTCAGTTTAACAGGTTTGGGGTTTGTTGCTGTTACAGCTTCAGCAATTTCTTGACCAATCTTAAAAGACTGCTCCTTCGTGGCTCCTTTCAAGAGTACAAACATGCTACGAGAAAACAGACAAAGGAAATAAGCACAAATCCGTTCAACATAATTCCTGAAATTTATAAGCTATAGCTTCCTGGTGACAAGGCAGGGATGTTATCATCAATTCGGTTCCCTTCCTTCAGCTAGAAAAGACAAAAACCTGAGGAACTTCAGTGTTCAGTATGAGATCAGGAATGCTAAAAGCATGACGAACACTGTGACTCTCTGGTGAGGCAGGGAACGTCACTGCTCCCAGGCACTACAAAACTTGAGTTCCCAGGAGAGAACTGTAAAGGGCTCTGGGTACGCCCTTTTTCCCCCCCCACTATGGCCAGCAGTAAGATTTTACTTCCTTACTCCAACAGTTTTTTTTTGTTTTCGTGAAGCTACTATGAATTTAGTACCTTTAAAATTTCAAGTCTTTCATCAAATCTGGCTAAAATCAGTCATTGGATTCACAAGTTATTAAGGAAGGACAGCGAGACAAGTTTTGTTTCCCATGAATGAAAAATTATCAAGAGTCTAGCACCAGAAATGGATACGCCTAGAGCAGGGCTATTATTTAGATGAAGGATTGACTGAGAAAGGGGAGATATTTATATGATGTATTTCAGGCAGCCTAATCATATCTTTGTATGCTCTGGTGGCTGCTTCTGAATTGCATCCACTTTTGAAGTTTAAAATAGTGCCTTCCTCAAAGTATCAACGGGCAATGCCTACTATATTATAAATACTCCATTTTCCAAAATAAAAATGGCATCAGAAACAGGCACAAAAATACTCATTCAATAAATAAGACTTATAGTAATTCACACCTGAAAAAATGTGACTTTTTTTTCCCCACATAATTTTCAAAAGAAAGGAAACCCTCAAAATGCTAAGAGTTTTAAAAGAAACTCCACTAAAAATAAGTATTATTTACTTTGCATATTCTGTAAGACAGTAAGCAACATCCCAAAGAGGGTCCACATACTCTTTTCAGTATCATAAATTCCCCTTGTTGAGACCAAATAAAAATATATCTATGAAGAACTACTATGATTTTATAACATTGTAAGAAGCAGACCATTAATTACCTGTCAGTATCACCATACACAACATGAGCACCCCATTTTTTTGTATCATTCACCAGTTTTATAGCACGCTCCAATGTTTCTCTGGCTTTGTGGACAATGCTATCCCCAACCTGCAAAGTTAAAGATTAAAAAAAAAAAAAAAAAAGAAAAAAAATATAATAAAAAATCTTTATTCTACTGCTAAACCCAATACTAGCTCTGGGTAAACATAGTCTAACCTTGCTTGATCTGCTTATGAAAATTACTATATTGAGACAATATACTTTATTTCATGGTTTAAATGCATATAATAAATAAAAAGATTGCTTACATTACCCCACAAAAGCAAGAATTAAAGGAAGAGCGATCAAAAATTATTCAGGATTAAAATAAAGGAAAATTTCATTTAAACTTCTTTAGGCATACTAAAAGTTTAAGGAGCAAGACAAGATTGCTCAGGACCATTTTCTCTAGTTTTTGGATTCTGTGGATTCCTCCTTTTATGAAAACTATGAAACAGCTACAGTGTTTTATATTATTTCCACTTTTAGAACTGTAATCCAATCTACCTTTGGAAGAGTTCTACAGAAATGCCAACTCCAGATGCTCTTTTATGGGAAGAAGAAAATTAAGACTTTTTTTGTTTTTTTTTTTAAAAAAAAAAAGAGATCACAAATCCCAAGTTGCTGATTTTCAGTACCACAAATAAAAACTGCTTTCATGAAGGTATTTAAATATGTTTCAAATAAAAATACAGTGTTATCTGACTATACTTTATTATTAGTGTCTTTGCCACAGTTTTTTTGCATTTTTATCTGCAACCCTTACCTCAGTGCATGGCATTCTTCCAGAAAAATTAGCAGCAGTATAGCCAAATGTAAAATTAGCTATAAATTTAAGACCCAACTGACGAGCGTCAAGCATTCGAGTTATAGCCTTGTCATGCTTATAAGCCTTCATTGACTGTTTCACCATTATCCTAGTCTTCAAGATTTCTTCCAGCATTCTTGGCAGCACACCCTTTCTTACTGAAGGCTGCCATAAAGGGAACAAAGAAAAAATTATGTTAAAAAGCCCAACCTAAACAGTTAGGAGTAAAAGCAAAACCCAGAACTGCTAGATAATCACTGTTAAGAAGACAAATTAATTAGCAAGATGCCCTAGGCACCAACGGTTTGGCTCTTCCCACAAATATTACAAGCAACTCAGAATACAGGCAAAGCTCTGAAGCGCAGGGTAAATAGCTTTTTGTTCTTTGTTATCATCAGCCCTGCTAATGCAATGTTTAGATAACCTTATTAACTAAAAAGGGACCTCAGTATTTAACTGTTAATTCTCAAAATGTCAAATGTTAAAGGAATATTATCGTTCAGAAATTCTACAAATGTTCTTTAAGTAAAGTTTTTGTTTTACATTAAATATGTGTATGCTGGTTATTGGCTAATAATTTGTAAGAGCTCCAGGCCATATTTATTAATTCATTACAAATCAGCCAGCAGTACACATAATATAAAATGAAGAACAATAGAAAGCAAGTCAGGGATTTTCATCTCCCGAACCATGACTCTCTTTCTGGGAAAGCATTCTGCTATACAGGCAGGAGAAGAATGAAGTGTTACACACAGATAATTACTGTTTGATCCCCAAACTGCACAAGTAAAATACAGTTTAATTATAGATGAAATAAGCCTTCAGTATAAATGAAAGCATAAAGATGACATTTTATTTCCTGAACTGCCAGAAGTTCAGCACTCTGACAAATATCAAAAAACATTGGGAAATGAGAGACTGAACCTCCCCCCTTCTGTCTCCTCTTAATGCAGCAAAATATAAACTACGATATCAATTTGATCTTAAGCTAGTCAGCCAACAGGAAGTGAAAATGCCTGTCACAGAACACTAATATCATTACCTTGACAAAAGCTACTCCACTGGGTGACACTGTGATATCATGCCTAATCTGGTAAAGTAAGTCAGGAGGTACTCTGAGAGATGTACAGCCAAATTTGAATGCATCATATCTAATAAAGAGAAAAATTAAATATGAAGACAATTCACTCATTTACAGCCCGATCAACCAAAAGCATCAACTCACATTAAAATGTGATAATGCCAGCAAGGATACAATCACGATTATAATCTCAGGTATAAACAAACATACTATCATTTAAAATCTCTTAGCTCCATGTAGAAAGCTCTAGGAATAAAGTAGTAATAAATGGCTAAATTCCAACACATGCATAATTTATCAATTCTGTTCTGCGTTAATGCATTATTTCCAAATGCTGAGTTAGTGGAGGCACATAGTCATACCGTAATCCCCTATGGAAACCATGCATGTTTACCAAGTAACACATTGCATATATTTAGTTCCTACAAATTCAGAATTTCAAATCAGAAACTTGAAAACCTGATGGTGACATGTAGCAATCACTGCATGCATCTTCCCATTCTTCCAGATATTGTTTTATAGAGGTAATTATAATGAGCAATGCGATTTTTGTTTCCAATTAGCAGAATTATTGTTAAGATCAGGAAGAGATGCTATGCAGAATAACTCATTGTATCTTTTAATTTTGAATATTAAGACCAGAGTAAACTACAACTGTTAAAAGAGAACAACGATTTATTAACATACAGTGGAATATTACTAGTCCAGCTTTGACAATAGGTAGTGGATTTCATTTTAACTTATTCTGAAGCAATATTAAAAACCAGCATCACCACAATAATGGAACAGGTGTACACAAATGCACATAGACAGTTAATTTTTTTTTAACATAACGTAGTCTAATTCTGTATGTCATTAAAAATATTGATGTGTATATACGCACGTATGTGTCTCTGTGTGTATACACACAGGCACCCTCCCCCCCAGTAGATCTTTACCATCTCTATTGTGTAACAGAAAATGGTGCTATTCGTACATGCCCATTGTTTCCAACACCACCAAGGGTTTTCAGTACCTTAGAGAAGATGCTAAAATCTCTACAGAATCAAAGTTTGTGAGAAAAGAGTAACGACTTACTTTCCTAAGTTTTCAACATGTCCCAGGCAGGTTGAAAAACAGTAGTTGTATGCTATCACAATGGAAGGATATAACGACTGGAAATCTAATACAAGAACAGCATTGCTGTAGAAGCGGGATTCTGGCTCCATTATTAAGGGAACACATTGCAGGGCTTTCATTTGAGCTCGCTGCTGGATGCTGGGTGTCACAGCAATATAATTCATTGGCTTTGCAACACGCAACATCATAGATTCCACACGATACTGTAAAACAGTTTGGATATAGCAATTATAATTTTAAAAATGCAGCATAAACATGGGTGTATTAAAACTGTGTAAATACGCACTTACATTTCCTAAATTTAAAGTACAGACAGCTAGTTTTTCAAAATAAATAGCCATACTCTTACTTTTAATGTGCATTTTCTATCACATACAGTGGAACTTTTCCATGTATTTCCTCATCATTTAGCCCTAATAATTGAAAATCAAATACTTCTAATTTTTATCTATGAAGAAAATAAACATCCAGCTCAGGTTAAAACAATAAATATCCAACAGGCTGCAACAACATATATGGATGGCCATGCTACAGTCAGTGAACGAGAGTCTGCTAAACTGCATTTTTGTTAAGACTCGCAGAACATTGAAGAAAAAAAAGTATAATACGCAGTTGATGACCATTTTCCATAGGATTCTCCACAGCAACTTTACTTCAACAGAGAAATGACATGCAAGTTGTTTAAGTGGATAACTGTGCCTCCAAGCTTTTGACCATGAGAAGTAACTAGAATGTACTTGGCAGCAAGAGAACCAAGGGAAGAAATCTACGTCAGCCCATTTCAAAAGTCTGCTGCTTTGCACTGGGTATCACACTTTCTCCCTGATGATGCCACAAATAGTACAGGAAGTGTAAAACAACTGTAAGTTTAGGAACTTTCACCTTGTTCAAGACATCACAAAATGTCGTATGTGGAGGTAGCAATATGAGAAAAAAACAGCCCTATTTATTTATGTATCATTCAATGTTTTAGTAAGGCTTTAAATGCACTAATAGCCAGGTATTCACTGTGTCCATTCACAATAAAAAAAAAAAGCAAGCTGAAAATTACAAACATGGGTGGCAAAGGACTGAAAATCCCCAAATATCAAACAACCACCCTATATAATCCTAAGATCCTATGCTTTGTAAGCAACTAAGTCACTATTCAAAAGCCCTCTGCCTGATGCACTATGTATTCAATCATTGTACTGAATGGGTTAGGTATAATTTCTTTAACCTGATGTTATAAACAAACTTACAGAAACAACAGCTTTAACAAGACCCTGCCACCTTACAAACAGGTTGGGGTTTGAAACTACTTTTGCAGCAGCATAAGCTGCTGCTGCCTTGCACTAATTGCGTGCTAATTTGTGTCCAGGGATGAGCTCAGATGTGTGATGAGGTGGTTGGGGACTGGATCTGGCAAGAGCTAGGGGTTTTTTCCCTAGGTTTTTTCTAGTTTTCAGCAAGTTCTTCAATCATCTGACTAATAATCCCTATGCCTATGACCACTGTTCGATCTGTTTAGTCAACTATGGAATATTCAAGATAGCTTAATAAAAGAAAAGAAAAAAATCACCTTTAAAAAAGGCCTTGTAAAACTTCGTAAGAGATACAAAAATACGGAAAAAATAAAATATCTGAAACCTGTTCTTAGTACTATTCCATTTTAACATCTTTTTCAGTTAAGGAGAAAAGGAATATCTTCATAAAAGGTAGTGATTGATTCTTAGTGAAAAAAAATTATTTGAGGTGATTGGGAATCGTTGCAACTGCCATTTTTGTGATCTAGAAAGTTTCAGTGGAAACAAAACATACGTGCACAGAAGGAAAGAGAAAAGAACAGTCAGGATAGAAAATGCAGCATGTTTCTGTTGCTCACTCCCACTCACAGCCATTTGAGAAAATGACAGGCAGAACAGTCTGCGGGCTGCAATCACGACAGTTTAAGCGTATCTACGTTGGCAGCATGCCAGCGCCACCCTCCCTGTCCTTAACTGTGCATTTCTCTTCCCTTGCTCCAACAGCAGTGCTCTTCTGATAACATGGTGAACCAGATCAGGGAGCTGAACTGGCAAATACCTATTGAACGCCACCATGGTTCTGCCACCGGTGCCACCCCCTCCCAAAAATATAGGGCCAGTACCAGCAAGACCGACAAGAACCTGCGCAGGGTCAAGAGATGACAGAGGCAACTGCCATCAGAGGAAAAAAGGTGGCAATGTTTTTAAATTGGGTTGAACTGTTAAGGAACTGCAGCTTCAGACACTCCCATTCCTGGCTGGATTAAGACAATGCCAGTCTCCTTAGCACATTAGTTTTTAAGTAGTCTTTTTGTCCACAGAAGTTGGCAAAATAGTCATTCCTCGTCAGCTCAGCCACATGTCTATTAAAACAGAAAGCAGAAAGATGGTAGGAAAGAAGAATTATGGTAGGAAAGAAGATGACAACAGAAGAGCAGACGCTTGTGAGAGAGAGTCATCTCCTGTTTCAGGTGCTGTTCAGAGCTCACGTGAAGCCATGAAAACAGTCTAGTTAGTCTAGTCACTCAGAGCCTGGGCAAGGAAAGCCTTTGGTATTACTGGAGACTGCTGGGGTCTCAAAGAAAGAGTAATGTAAAATCTCCCTCTGTCCTTGCACCCTTTCCCTCTGATGTTAGTATCAAAATAACAGAACCACACACATCTTGCATGACACATGTACTTAATAAAGCCAGAGCCCTTCTTGTCTTATCATCAAATCTCACCCAGAGGTCTGCTTCACAGGAAATGTCACTTAGAACATATTCAATGCAGCTTTGTCTGCCCTGGAAGAAAACACCTCATCTTTCTAAAATGTGCTCAATTACATTTCTTAATGTTTTAAAAAGCATTCATTTTCAGACTCATCTAAGTGTGAAAAATACCAACTCAAAGGGAAAACTTACTGCTCCCAAAGTCAGTAGAAGAGACTCACTGGCATGATTACATTTGGGGCACTCTATTTTTAATCTCTGAGACTAACCATTCAATCAGTTATTACTGCTTTTGGATTGCCTTTCTTTATGTCCAATTTCACGTTATGCAAAACGGTCTTCTGCGACCTTATGAAAATACATATACTGACTGAAAAGATAAGAACTAAAACATTTTGTAAATACTATTTTGCTTTGTGAAGGAAAACTAAATCTTACCTGGGAGCCTCTTGTTAATACATGTAAGAACTGAATGCCAAAAAGTCTTGCCATTTCACTTGTTCTGTCAATCAAATCCAGCTTGTCTAACAACTGGAGATTCCCACGGACCCGGCTAACATAATGATCAACCATTTTCCATCTGTGGAAGTGAACACCTCGTTATAAACAATCAGGAGAGTGCTGCTCTTAGCTACTAAGAAAAACGTATTTTTATGATAGCTTGTTACAAACCAGCAAATAAAATTCCAGTAGGACATTTTCATACAGCTCTTTCAAAAATGTGGTGTGCAAAAACATACACTGACGTATTCTGAAGATACACACAGAATGTGTTACAGCAAACTACCATTAAGGCGTATCTCAACGACATAGTATATCCTGTTCTCCTTACTGCCTTAAAGGATTATTGAAACAGAAACTCAAGTTTCTCTTCATCTGTTTACATGGTTTTTTTAACTGAGTGGACTTTTGTGGAAACATCCTTCTGTATTAAGAATACCTCTCTGTTGAACATAAATTCATAATTCCAGCACTAAACCAAGTTTCCACCTACTTGAAAAGTTTTTAACTTTACAGAAATTATATGTATGTCACAAATGACATTCAGATCAGTACTCAGTTTTATGAATTGTTCATATCACACAATACCAAATTGCTCCATGGAAGAGTGAAGCCCAGTGTGATACATGTCATATAAAGGTATTTTTAAGCAGCTATAGTTACTGTCTTGACATCTTGCACACTGGTTTGTGCTATTTTTAAGCCTAGCTTGGGTGACATACACTGTGAAGTAAAACAGAAACCTGACAGTTCATTAAAAATCCTTCTGATGAACAGTATATACAAAATAAAGACCTTACAGAACCTGAAAATAGTACATCTATTCAGATATGTTGAAACTATAACTGAAAAATTTTGTTTTTTGTGTACTTTAAACAGAAAAATATACAAAGATGAAATACTGAGGGTGTAACTACACAACAGAACACAGCAGAGCAGCAGAGTAAGTAAGCTCATGTTGCTGCATATAGACTGTTCTAGTAACTGAGCTAAATTGATTATTTCTTCCTGTGCTGACTTCAGCTTATACCTACCCAATGTTAAGAATCTGGCTTTAAAAAGAACAAACAAAATGAATTAATGGATCATTACCTGTAGACATCCACCTTATTATCAAACCAATCAGACAGAACTCGGAAATTAAATAAAGGAAAACGCTGATGAAGAACATGAAAGCCCACGTTTTCAAAAGTGTAATTCATTAGATTCACCTAAAAAACACAGAGGATGCGTTAACGTGCACGATGTCTTTCACAGTCAAAGAAATCTCTACTTTTTAAAAATAGTCCCTAAATATTTGTAAGTCAGGAAAGAATAGCCCTCCATCAGTTGAAAAAAAGATGTGGAATTAAATAGATCACAAAGAATCTGAATTTGGTTAGAACAAGATCTGTTAAGACTGAACCATTTGAGTATTAAATGTAAGGTCATAAACAGCAAAAGAATGAGTAAGTCTGACAGCTTAAAATAAGTTCAAGTATTGAATTTAGTAAAAGCACCACACTAGACAAAGTACTAAAACAGGTAAGTTGTTCTCAAAACCCACGAAGAATTGAAAAGGAACACCATTAAGGAACACTACTCAAACATAAGGGCTTCAATATTTTACATTTTAGTGAGATGCAAAATCCATTCTCACAAAGTGGCAGACTGCTCTATTTGAAAAGGTGTACAAACAAATATCAGAAAGCACATAAGTTACATGAAATTTTCAACAAAGTCTACAATAATTTAAAAAACCCAGTAAGTGAAATACATTAACCTTTTAGAAACTTTACCTCGTTTCTCATCATTCTCCAAATATTTAAGACAATTCGCCCGACAATATTTATTTCACTCATTGTATCCGATCCATATTCATCCAGCTCAGCTGCAAATCTGTTATCTTTCTTTTCATCTAAAGACATTACAAGAGAATATATTTGGACAAGTTATAGGACAGTCAAGACCAGATCAAGCTATCCCTCTTCCAATTTGAGCTCTCTAGAAAAATAACACTTCATAAAGATTGTTATTGATTGCAGAAGATTATTTATTTACCAGTCTTCCACACAATCTCTAAATAAAACTCCCCCAAGGTTTTTCTGCTCTTCAACATCCCTCTGAAGGTAGCTCTTACTTTAGTTTCATTGAAATGGTGTCCATGGCAATATATTCTCTATAGCGAATATATTGGTTAAGCAATGCTGAATGTTACTTGAGAGCTAGCTGCCCGCACGTTAGTGCATATCGATTTAAAAAAAAAAAAAAAAAAAAGTTACTTCTGCCCTGGCCCTGAAGGATTTAGAACTCAAGGCTTTACTTGTAATGATCTTACACAGTCAGAATCAGGTCATGGGAGAGAAAACTCAGTGCCTTTCATACAGTACAAGCAAACCCATCACGGTGGGAGCAGGTAAACATGAGTTCTGGATAGCACAAATGGAAAGAGAAGGAAATAGGAAGGAACAAATGCAGAGGCAGAAGTAGCACTCAATCTTTCTGTAAACGAGTGGTGACTACAGTATAGGACAGAGATCCTCTTTTGCTATCCTTAGTTTATTTCATGCTTTGAAACACTAAAACAGAGAAGATAGTCTTTTGGGCATGTTTCTTGAAACCGTCTTTTTTTCAGTCAACCTAAGGCTACAGTCTTGATATTCTTCCCTGAATTTACATAGATGTTTTTAAAAATGTACAGTACAGGTTAAAATTCAATATGAAAACACACTGCATTATTTGATCCTCCAGTCTCGTTCTTTCTTACCAGTTTAACAGAAGAGAAAGCACTTTGAGGCAATTTCTCACAATTTTAAATCTATACCCATTTTTCAACTGTTGGTTGCCGCTACTCATTTATCAAATATCCCTGTACAGTACCCTACTAATAAGCAGCAGAACGTTTTGGACAGAGCGTATAGAAGTGTGGATACACAGTGCTTTGCAATAATGATCAGAACTGAGCAGTTAGTTCCTCAGACAGCCATGAAGCACATTTACGCCTGAAATTCTGCAGAACTATTGTGAAACAACATAATACAGACTAACTTCGTATGTTGATCTTTCAAATGTGTATCGTATCAATCAAAATATGGTTAAGAAAACCTATTTGTCATTTACTGACCTTATCAATAGATCACAGAGCCTTGACAAAATTTAGCAGAACTTTCATTCACTTTATCAAAATGCCTACCAACTTTTTAACCTCATTGTTTCAGATTTTTAATGAGGAAAAATAGCAATTTCTTGTTTCATGTTTGGATGGAAAAAAAAACCCGCAAGGAGCAACATTTTTTCTTCTGCTTTTCTTCATTTCCACATGCTGGATCTCCTGGGAAAGTAAGGGACTTAGTGTTGTCCCCATCCCCCCCCCATTTGTTTTTTATTGGAAGCAAAAACTATCAGTGCTACTTTCCACAGTGTCATCCTAGTTCTCTTTTGACTTATTTAGGAGATTCCCTACATTTCTTAAGTTCACTCCATGTCTTGCTGGTAAAGACAGGCCACAAAGTATACTGCGGTCACAAAAGAGACCCACTGCCCTGATGAACAATAGACTCTGCATGTGATGAGCATTGCAAAATTACAAAAACCTGTAGTGCCCTACAACTGGTGTGGGGACTATACCACCAGAACCACGTAAGCCTCTTTGGAAACAAAGTTGTTAAAAACGAGAACTGGACATTCTTCCTATCTTTCAAGTGTGTGAGATGAAACAAAAAGAAGTCTCCTCTTATCCTCTGTTACCCGCTCCCTAACTTTGAGCTGTGATGCAAAGGAGGAAACAGGAGGCCACAGTGCACACACAAAAAAATGCCACTACGCACAGGCACAGTACTCACTTCTCTTGTGGTGTGTCCTAATGACTTATGAATAGTTCACTTGTAAATGGCAGAGGCAGCACCAGACTCAGCCAATAAAGCAAAACCAGAGAGAAGTCCAGCTTTCTTTTTGTTAAGTTGAAATCACAGGAAAGGGAAGGAAAAGTACCTTCCATCTTTATGTCAATAGGAGGAAAGAGGAGCATACTGCTTGAAGGAGCACTTCCTGTTCTGAAAATACAGCATGTGAAGAAGGGAGGGAAATATGAAGCATAGGGGTTGGAAAAGCAAGAGGAACATAGACGGGCTCAAAACCATGGACAAGGAGGCCACAAAGAAACAGAGAGCATAACACTTGCACATTCATGGGCATGCATGCAAGCCTACACTTATTGCATGGCATTTTTGGGAGGAGCTCATTAGTGTGATCATTTCCTTATCTTTCTCCTGCAGTTCAGTCAAAAAAAGAGTAATTACTTACCTTAAAATAACATAGTTCTTAGAAAAATTTTAAGTATTATGTATTCCACTTCTGGGTGTACCTCTACCACCTGGCACAAGAACATCTGTACTATGAATACCAGTCCTGTGGAGATCATGCCTATGTCCTGCACGCCCACTCAAACTTTATGTCCAAAGATGTTAAGGGCTACAACCCTTGTTTCCTTCATTAGAACTGAACCCATGTTGTATGGGGCTTCATAGCTGTAGGGAAGGAAGCCTGACTGTGAAACACATAGGGACACCACCACTAAGAACCATACAGTTCCCAGAGAAGCAACCTTTCTTCTTTGAGGTACTCTTCACGCGTATCCCAATTCCAGTAACTTGAACAACAGCTTATGTCACGAAGATGGGTAATATAAAGAGCTTTGCTGATGTAACTGTTGATTCTGCATCAACTACAGTGCAAACATAGCTGTCCTGCAAGACAAGAGCTGTGACTCAGCCTTTGAGAACAAAAGCAGAGACACATTAGTTACCTGTATCTAACTGAAGAGATTGTTCAGCCATACTGCTACAGTAGAGCAGTAAACCTTTGTGATCTTTGGAGGCTTAAGAAACTTTCGACTGCAACACTTACCATTCCTCTTACCAAAGACATCACAAATCTTGAAGTGTAAGGGGTCAAAAGTTTTTCTGGACATCCTTCAATACCTCTGAAGACTGTGTCTAGAAGCATTATTATTGCAACCAGTGTATCATCTCAATTTGAGCCATCAGGGAAATTTAGTAACAAGGTTCACGCAATCTGTTATTATTCCTGAAGAACAAATTTGAGACCTTTGTGCTGAAGAAGGAAACTTGCGACCTTTGATAGCCAGTTCATATTTAAACTGTCATGTGCTCCTGTTTTCATGTATTAAGTACTTAAAGATTCACCAAGTTGCCAACAACTCTCAACGGAAGATACAAATTTATTTTTATGTTTTCTTTTCCCTGGGAGGTCTCTCAACTCAGACCTTTTCTAAACAGGTAATAGGTATCAAAAGCATTACAAGACTTTGAAGGCATCAAAAGAGTGCACAAATATTCAGACCTCAAGGAAGGAGTATGTGAACACAGGTCTTCTAAAACATCACTTTCTCCTGGCCTGGGCACACAGGATGCCAACATAAAAGAAGCTATTGCTATGCTGGGTAAGCCCAAAGATGCAATTAGCCCAGTATCATGTTCTGTCAAGTACCCTAAAGCAGATGCTTCAAGAACAGGGGAAGCAGCTATTGATAATCTCTCTAGAACTCTCCCAGCTTCTAACCATTTGCAGCTTCCTGGGCCAGACATTATTTTCACATATATATAATAGTTCCCAATGGATTTTTCTTCCAAGAATTTATCTCCTCTTAAAGCAACAATACACTTTAAGCATTTGTACTATCTTGTGGCAAGGAACTCAACAGTTCAACAACCCAGGGGTGAAAAATCAACTCCTGTTCTGTAGCTGCCATTTGCTAGCTTCATTTGATGATTTCTGGTTTTTTGCATTGGAAAAGACCATGGACAACCAATCCATATTTCCCTTTATATCCCCTAAGATTTCATAGGCTTTTACCTTCCTCACCCAGTTTTGTCTCTTCTGGAATCTTAACTTACTAAATTACTAGACAGATTTGGATTAGCCTTCTCATCTTTACCAGTTCTCCTCTATCCATTTTGATGGGGGAAAAGGGTTATGAAGAGGCTAGAACTGCAGTATTTGAGGTGCAAGCACACTACAAATTTTTACATTTATATTCATTGTTTTATGTTTTCCTTGCTCCCTAATTCCAAACATTTCATTTGCTTTTTCAAATGTTACAGAGTAAAAGGATAAAGTTTTTAATAGGACAATCACAGGAAAGCACTTCTTATTTCAGGGCTATTTAGTTTCTGTACAGATCTTTGGCAAGAGCCCTGACAAAAGCTGCTTTTCCAATTGTTTTGATTTTTAAAATTGTATCTCCCTCATCCACCTCTTCTTGATGACTGCAAAGAGCTACAACAAATTTCTGAGACAGTTTTTAAATTTACAAAGTCATCTTGACTCTTCTCAGATGCAATACATTTATTTAGCTGTTCACTAAGCGCATTCTTCAGAATGATAGCTTCTATTGATTGGCTAAGAATAGACACTAGGCTTACCACTCTCCTGGATAACTTTCCCCAGCTTTTAAAGAAAAAAACCCAAATATCTTTTTCTGAATGTTGGAGGAAAGCATCAGCGCTTGGGACAGTAAAACTTGCCCACAGTACAAAAATGGGTATTTAAAGTAAGGATTTTATTACAGAGCTGCTGACCAGGACGAGTGCTGCTCAGGAGCATTTTTATGTCTTCATGTCCCAGCCAGAGAAACCACGAATAATGATTATGGTATGTACCCTGAATGACATATACATATGACTGAAGCCAAAGAGAAGCACATCCAAGAACTGAAAACTTAACACACAGGACTACTGAAAATGAGTCTAGGTCATGGGTACAGGACACACCCAGGAGTGGAATACACAAAGAATTTAAAAATTCAGAAAACACTGAAACCCAGAATCTCATTGTATTTAAAATGTGTATTTTTTTGGTGTGATTATACCTGTAACAACACAACAGCAACAAGAAAAAAAGAGGTCCATCAGAAGAAATACACTGCATTTATTGTTTTAGTTTATTCACAGATTTCAACTTGTTTCTATTGGAACTGAACTGAAACCCTATAGAATTACTTACCTGGCACACGAGAAATCATTTGGCATAAATCAACATTTAGTGCAGCAGCCCTCTGTAAGAGATAACCCCAGGAATGCATCTGGACTTCATAGCCTAACAAAATGTCTGGGTCATATCTATAGAGGGGGGAAAAAGGAAAATCAGCTTCGTATTATTTAAGAAAGTACCTTCCATGAACAGAGTATAAACAGGATTTCATTCTAATCATGTTGAGTTGAAAAACAGCAGCAGCCACAATGTGTTTTTATGAAAGTAGTATCTGGACTAGGAGACAATATTTAAAACAGACAATCTTTTAGGATTTTCAATAATATTCAATTGAAAATATTTTTAGAGGGAATATTTTCTTTGGATTTGTGGTTTGGTTTCATTTTTTTTTTTTACATATTTCAGTCTTTACAAATAAAGAACAAAATCTAGGTTTAATCAGGTTTTATCGATGGGATCAGGTTGTATCAAGCATAAACTGAAACCTAGCTACTGGCACAAGACAGATGTGCAATGAAATAAAGTCCTGTTCTCAAACTTTGTTGTGCTATTTTCCTTTATGAAACAGACTAGAATTTGCTACTAGGCTACTTCAATGTTTTGCAAATAACAGTGTGTCACACATACTGCAGTGTAGCTTATAATAATCAGAGGACAATTCTAGTCCTAAATGGTGACTCTTTATTGGGAAAGTTACAACTCACAATTGAGTGAAAGCTGTTAAAACTGAAACATGGTGAAAACCAACCATATCTACCAATTCTATTTAAATACCTCTTCCTTTAAGATAACCTCCTTCCTAGAAGATACATAAGAAAAACTCATTTTATGCTCTATCTCATGCCAGGTAGAAGATTTGACTGGCTTGTGTATGACAAAAAGGAAAGTCAGAACTGCATAGATTCTAGTGGAGGGCTACGATGATGATGAGGGGACTGAAGCACCTCTATTATGAGAAAAGGCTGAGATAGCTGGGTCTCCTGAGCCTGCAGAAGATGAGACTGAGAGGAGATCTTATTAACACTTACAAATATCTTAAGGGCAGGTGTCAGGAGGATGGGGCCAGACTCTTTTCAGTGGTGCCCAGTGACAGGATAAGTGTCAACGGGCACAAACCGAAACATAGGAAGTTCCATCTTCGTATGAGGAAAAACTTCTTTACTTCAAGGGAGACAGAGCACTGGAACAGGCTGCCCAGAGAGGTTGTAGAGTCTCCTTCACTCTGGAGATACTCAGAACCTGCCGGGATGCAATACTGTGCAACCTGCTCTAGGTGAACCTTCTTCAGCAGGGGGGTTGGACTAGATGTTCTCAAGAGGTCCCTTCCAACCCCAACCATTCTGTGATTCTGTAATTGTCTTCTGACACAGTCACTGCCCATCTTCCAATCAGACTCAGAGAAGAGTTGACTAGACAGAAGGACAAACAAAGTGCCTTCAAAGTCAAAGCACGGGCAGGAGTTAGCTTGGAGGAGCCTGTATCACTGACCTTTTGAGTAGGCACTATAAAACCAGAAGTCACAATCTGGTTACTTGCTGAAGAACCTAGGAATGACTTTCTTGGGCTGGGCAGGAGGAGACTGGCCAGAGTAACATCAGATATATGTTATTTTTGTAGTAAAAAAATAAAGGAATTTTCACTGGGAAGAACAGCTGCTTCTCTTAGGAAAAACTTCTTCACAGAAAGGGTTGTCAGGCTCTGGAATGGGCTGCCTAGGGAGGTGGTTGAGTCCCCATCCCTGGAGGTATTTAAAAGAAGGATAGATGAGGTGCTTACGGACATGGTTTAGTGGTGGGATGGCAGGGTTAGGTTAACGGTTGGACTTGATGATCTTAAAGGTCTTTTACACCCTAGACAATTCTTATGATTCTATGATTCTTTCAATGCGGCTCAGTCAAGGAGTTTCAAGTTCCAGCAAGCAGCATTCAATAAAACTGAATGACAGAAGGGCAGTTGTCAGGAGGTAGAGGACTGGACAATAGGCTGAGGGTCCTGTACCACGGTCCAAGCCCAATGCCACAACAGGATGCAGGCTTGTAGACCTTAGTTTATGGGAGAAGCAGGCAGGGGCCTTGGCTTATGAACAGGATCTCTGTACTTTTTGCATCCTTAAACACATCAAAAAATGCCAACATTTCCTGACTGTTGGACATATGAGAATACTCTTTCCCTGAATCCTAAGTTAAAGCTGTATCACAGACATTACAAATGAAGCTTCAGATTTGTTGTGAAAGTGTCTTCCTTGCTTGTGTGTTCCAGACAAAGGCAGATGACAACTCACTTTGAAGTAACTAACTACTCTGAGAACAGCTCCAGGAAAAGAGCTTTCTCCATACTTCTGCCACAGACACTAACTTTTTGTGAAAAATAAAGGGAAAAGTATTTGAATCTTCTTTCTCAGCATGGCGCGCTCTTATTACAGTTTGGGCTTTTGCACCAGCCAGCAAAAGTTGGCTTTTACCACAACAGTTGCAAACATCCCTTTTACCACCTAATTCTACCCATGAAGGAATGGTTTTGATACAAATTTTGGCTAAAGCAGAAGATTCTAAAGTAATTTTTATTTTCTAGCATCCTAGAGAAAGTAGAAGAACTAGTACCTTGCATTTGGGGAGTATTTTGCTATCTGCTGCTAATGTCAAATGAATGATCCTTTCGCTTTGGAGACAGCAAATGATCATCAGGAGTGGAAGTAGTAAATTTATTAATTTTGGAAGCCTATTCTATCAGAGTTACAAACCCAAAGCTACTTTGAACAATTTATGGACAAATGAATGAAGCTAGCCTGCAGTTCCTTCCAGCAGCAGAGTGTCAAAAAGAGTTATGACCACTTGCTGCTCTGCACAACATACAATGATTGCCAATTGAGGTTCCAAAATTATTAATAGCTCCATCTAAGCTTTGAAATAAAAAGGAATTACGTAATGGTTTATACAGTCATAGAGTAAGTGTAAAAAAATTAACATATTTTCACATTAATTCTTGCAGCTAAACTATCCTAGTCCTAGCATATTGCAAAACGCTACTGATTATTTAAAATGAAGGAAGTAGTCATTTATGCTCACATTTGAAAACTAGTTTCACATAATTCAAAATTGAAAATACCGTAGATTTTATGCTGGGCAAGACATTATTCAGATAGGTTCAACGATAGATGCAAACGTGAATGAGAAACTTGTGAAGAACTGCTTATGTGGTACATAAACCAGTATTCTTTATGCCAGGAATTTGCTTGCTCTTTTAAGCTTGTTCTGAACAGAAACAAGCATACTATTTGGAAGCAGCAAATCACCATAACTATATTAGGAACTACCACCTGTGATGAAGGACAGCTGCTTTGGGTTTTCCTTGCCCAAGTAGTGCATTACCTCCCGCTTTTCCTACTTAACCAAATTTTAGTGGGCTATTACATTACTACTGCAAATACCCCTATTTATATTGCAACTGAATACAACATTTCATCAATTCTTGAGTTAATCTTACTGTTCTTTTTTAAGCTGATGAATAAAATAACCTCTGTAAACCATCTGCATATAATATCAAGAATTGTTTCTCTAGTTTCCTTCAGATGGGAAGATGTTTTATACGACGACATAAAACCACTTCAGTTTCTGATGGTTTCAGATACACGCATTTTCTTATATAAATCAAACTAGACACATGTATTAAGGGGAGGGTCTCATTTCAACTAATTTTGGCACCTCAAATTTTCTAAGCCGGTCTCTTTATTGTCATTGAAGACAAAAGGCCTCTTTGGGTGAGCTACTCCTTATATTTTAGCCACCTCTTGCAGCATGAGATCCTGTTCTTTCCGTTTAACATACATGATGATGAGGGTAGCTACTTAGACACTGACAAGGAAATATATGTCTAAGTTTCAGTCAGATGACTCTCATACAAAGCTATCTACAGGGAAAACCAAGGCAGAGTAGCTAGTAAATGGTGAATTCAAACCCTACTCTAAATGCCTTGTAAACATAGTCCCTTGGTCTCAGTTTCCCATATTTAAAACTTGGATCCAGGTGGTATCCTTCTGAAAGCATGAAAAATTATAAACACACTATCAGCAACTGAATTGCTCGGATACTGCAGGAAGTTACACATATATGTATTTTGTATGTATATCTGTGTGCTGAAGGCAATGTATAAGCACAAAGGGCCATAATTAGCATTAATAAATTTATGGATGCTTACATATTTCCTTAACCTTACAATCAAAATGATTTTTGGTTAAGTGTATCTCTGAATTATCTTAGAAGGAAAAACCAAAGTAAGATTAAATTCAGGTAGAACTCCTTCCTACTGAGCAACACCTGGGATGCCAAACTCCTGCACTATAGCATGCATAAGGTCTACCTTATGCAACAAGTTTAACAGACCTATCAGATTTCTTGCACCTAACATGAGGCGCTGCTGTTTCTCGCTTCTTATTTCCTTGCTGATCAGCTCCATCTCAATTTATGCAGCGGAAGTGCCCTCTCCTGCAGCCCAATCCCATGTACCAGCCTTATCAATGGATCAGCATGTCATTTGTTGAGAACTCCTGTGGTATACTTTTTGCTATTAAAGAAGAGGTGCCTGGAGCTAAAAGATGACGTTACTCCAAATGGGAAAATGAACAGGTAAACCCAAGGTTTAGCTGATGTGAGCTCAACTGAAGTCTCTCTGTCTTGCTTTCTCTCTCCCCTTTTCATGTGGTACCACAAAGATGACAGGCTGTGAGCTAATGAGAGGACAAGTTTTACATTTTTCATCCTCCCATCTCACAATTTTTACAGTATACTATCCAGTTGGTCTTCATCATCAGTTTAAGCTGTTTTATTAAAAGGAATTGTAATGAGACCAGCTTTTACACCTGCAAGAAACTAGCAAGTTGTAATACTGATACTTGAAAGCTGCTGGCTAGGACTAACATGACAGGAATAAGAGGTGTGCCTTGCCAACATAGTGCTCTTTTGTTAAAAGGATGGGCACTGATACTGCTTTGCATGCTGTTGCCAGTCTCTCTGCAAAGATGAAAAGCAGCATTTATACTGGCAGGATTTAAAGATGACAGCATTAGCATTCAACTCATACATGCTGCAGAGAGAAGAAATGTGATTATTTTCCTCTCTAGCTAAGTCATATGTGCTGTTATGCCATCTCTTCCTCTTTCTCATTTGATAATTTCGTGAATGAACACTAAAGCTCCCAGTTATGCCTTCCCTTTTATCATGTGTCTGGTTTTCCTGACTGCTATTTTTCTTCCAGCTAAAATTAAGAGAAAAAGGGTGGAAAAAAATTAGGCCAGACCTACGATACAGACAAAAGCAGTAACTGTGCATGGCAGCAGACTACTTGGTGACTCAAATGCATAACTGAAATATCTGAAAACATTTTTCCAGTTTGCTTTGGACAATAAAAATCCATTAAGTTGATACAGGACATAAAGATTTCTACAGGAAAACACCACAGAAGATGATACCGGCCTGGGAAAAGAAGGTTAGATTAACACAATCCTATTTTAAAAAGAAAACATTGCTAGAGCATTTACAGAAGAACAAATATAATGCATCGTATCCAATACAAAAAATTGATTAGCATCATACTTCACAAGAAAAACATTATACAAAATATTTAAATGTTAAGTATTAACAACTAATTAATTTACAAATGTTTTATCCCCAAAATCTTTAAAAAAAAAATCTTACAACTTTATACTTTTTTTTTTGTATTTTTATCAGAAACTACTTCCATGGGGACAATGAGCCGTCGGTGGCTGGCGAGTCTCAAGTAGCAGTGAATCTACTACTTTTTTTTCATGCCCGCGCTGTTTCCACATCCTCTGTGTGTCACAGAGATGGGGACTGTGCATTCCCACATGAATTCCCCAAATTTTGCTCCTCTCATGCCTACAGGACCAGCCCTTTTCTGCTATCTGGTAGTATATGCACTTACAGAAGAGTGGCACAATTTGCCTTAAAAGTGTAGGAGAGGTCCAGACATGTGATTTCTCTTTCATGGGAATCCACTGCTCCATCAGGCTTGGACATCTCTAATTTTCCCGTGTTTTTTAAATCTCCGAGACAAACCTTCTCGTAGCATTCCCTTCCTCCTCCTCCTCAAACAGCCAGCTTTCCTGCATTTTATACTTACTGGTTTATGGAGCTACGTGAATGCATTTACTCTTTTTTCTGCCTTTAGGTTCAGATACAGAGGTGGTTCTGTTTTACTTTTTCAAGCAGACAGATTCTTCCAATTTTTCTCCCAGGTCACTGCAGCTCACACCTTACAATAGATAGTCTATTCAAGGAGGCTGTTCAGACAGCACGACAGAATCCTTTAGGACAGCAATACAGGTACAGGCTCCATTTCAAGAAAGAAAAATTAATTTCCCCTATGACAACTCCAAAGAGCCTACAACTTGTCTCTCTGTGCTTATAGATCATCACATTGGCTGCACAGGATGGGAAAGAGGTTGCTTCTCAGCTGCTTTACGCTAGTTTTGAGCTGAAGTCCTATTTTTTTGTTTACAGCTGGAGGACAGCTTACCAAAGAACAGAAAATTGGACCTATGTAGGTGAAGCTTCCTCTCAAACTCTAAGACGATTGTCAGGATACCAAGAACCACTTTAATTATGTTTCTCTTTGTTGAAAATCCACATTGTTTATTCTTTCCTGCCTCCTCCAAACTCACCTCTATGGCTCTTCCTTTCAAACTGTTTCCTGCCTCTCAACCCTCATGCAGATCAGTATTTCAACACTTTTTAGAATTAAAGAGAATTCTCAAATTCTCTTTACAATGATGTGCTTTCTTTTAGCTGTGTCTACATAGATTTTGGTACTCACACTTGTAAGTACTCCCATTTCACAGCTGAATCACTCTCAGTAATAATCTAGAAATAAAGGTTTCCTCAGTATTTGGACAAATCTGCTAGTTTTCAGCGTAGATGAAATCACAGATCACAATTCCAGACAAACAACTATGTCTTCTTCTGGTCTACAGACCTCAAGATGACTTATTTTCATTTGCGAACTGCCCCAAGTTAATTGGAGACAACATCTACTAATTTCACAGAAGAATACTTAACCTGGTATTTAGTTTACAGGCATCTAGGTGGAAATACATGTTAATCTTACTGTGGTCATTCAGATCTAGCACACGCTGAACAACTTCACAGTGAAGGTATAACTGAATCCAATGTCAGCTTATCAATTCCAGTGAACATTCTGGAGCAATACTCATCTTCAGTAAACATGGAACAGAGTAACTTTAGCTCTGCTATAAAAGGTTAGATTTGAGAAATACTCTTCAGAGACAAAAAGCTAGTGGGACAGCCCAAGAATAAAACACCAGCAAGCATTAAAACTTCACTAATTTATCACTCTTTGCTTCATCATCTGTATCCCTCAGTATCAACCAGCAAGTTATAAAGACTATTTGCGTTGATACTCTGGGTCATTTGTTCAAAGACAAAATGCTTCCAGGTTTCTGATGGAAAAAGAGACTGAGGAGCTAAGAGTATTGCAGGAAGTGATACATTTCCCAGGAATCATCTTTCCTTCATCTGTGTGCTGGGAACAGTGGTCAAGAATTCTCTACTGTGCTCTTCCAGAGTTTACATCTATTGACAAGAAGTGACAGAATCAACCATTTCTTATTTTCAATAACCAGAATAGAATAAAAACAAAGGCCTAAACAGAGAATTAGAAGGCTGGAACTTGAAACAAATGAGTACGTTCCACAATTTCATATATATGAAATGAGAGCAAGACTTAGACCAATTATTAAGAGAAAGACTAGAAGTAGGAAAAAGAATTCTTCAATTGGACTGCATAAGACTCCCACAGCTGAAGTACCCTCCGTTCACTGCACCAACCAGTTGATAAAAGTCTGCTCCTGGTATTGACAATCAAGATTGAATAGATATTCTGTCATTCACTGTGCCAGGAATCTGGAATTTCACTCCTCCACCCTTCTCTCCAACATCCGAAGAAGCCAAGAACACGAACCAAAAGCAAGCTGCAGCCATGCTGGGCATGCTATTTGGTCCCAAGAACCTATTATCCTCTAGCCTGATGCATACATCAGTATATAAGATACTGACATGCTCCTCTGCTGATAAATTAAGGTCATTTTGAGTTTTGCTCCATGAACACCAACATAGCCTGATTGTTTTCTTTCTCTAACATATCAGACCTACCATTAAGTGCACCTACCAGTACAACTACAGTACTTAGCTTGTGCTGGAAAAAGTAACACTAAAAACAGCAACAGAAGATTGTTTTAAAAATAATTCCTGATGCTGAAAGTTTTTGTTAAAGCTGCTTGCTTGTTCACTTCCCATTGAGGAATATCTTTGCAGTCCACCACTTTTTAATCAAGTAGTTTTACCATACTTTTGCCTTCAGTTAGAGCTACTCTGGGCCTAGACACTTGTTTTGTGCTTAAGAAATAGAAAACATTTACTCCAGCAAACTTTCTTACTCTCTTTCACCTAGGCTACAGAAAATAAAGGGGGAAAAGAACTGCAAAACAGGTGTGGCCCAAGTTTTAAAAACATATTTGTTGAGAGTTCAACATAAGTCTGATTCCTTAGGAGGGAAGCAGACTAAGATGACAGCAGTCTGCCTCTCCATTAATAGATCTAATCTTTTATCTTCCAGGAGTAAAAGTTAACTAACTCAATCGTTGAAGATAAAGTTGTCGAGTCAAAAAGGCATGATAGCACAATGTTGAAAGAGAGGATCTCTTAAGAAGAGATTTTTCAGTCAGCAACCCGGTGATTGGTATGTTCCATCTTGAAGTCCTATAAAAATTGCATGCTTTTTTCATTCTGTAATGCCTCCAGTATGCACAGATGTGGACTTCTTCTGTTCTTCAGTGATATGTATATATATTCTAACTGCTGAGTTCTCTCTCTCTACGTACTGTCACTTTTTAAACTTCTACACAACTGGTGGAGAATTCGTCATTTACTGGCAGCTTCTCGTTCTCAGTAATTTTCCTAAGTTTGATGGAGCACTAGATTTCCAAGAAAGAGAAAAATAAAATTATGTTCCTTACCTGAATTTTGTTTTCTCTGAACAGGGATCTGCTGCTCTGCCAGGACCCACCCTGTGTTGTTGCATTCAGCAACTCTTTTTGTATTCTGGCTTCATGGGGTTGGTCAATGTCTTTCTCATCAGAGGTTTTCTGGTTGGAGAGAGAAAGAATTGCAAATGTACTCTGCCTAGTACACATTTTTTTCTGGTGCCTCTATTCCAGCAGGGTGACTCATAGTTTAAATCTGGTTTATTTTTCCTTGCGATTTTACAGCTTTGCACCTCTGTCAGTAGGGCCTGGAGAGATGTCTGCAGTTCCACCCACTCACCAAGCCAAGAGGGCTACCAAACAGGCCTCCCAGCCTTGGTGGAGATGGGGAAAACCAGCAGTTTTCCAAGTCTGATGGAGCAGGGGATTTCCATTCAGAGAAGACAAAACTAATGAAGGAATCTGATTTTTCAGCTACTGGTTATTTTCATCTGTCCATAGCAGTTTCAGTACCATGTAGGTTTTTTTCTGTCTTGCCTCAGAGTCCCTAGAAAAATTCTTCCCATCTGAGGGGTCTTCTATAGCTCTCAGCACTGTTAACATCTGCTATTCTGAGAGTTTCAGAGAGAGATGTGTAATGACTTCTGGGATTAACAGGAAAGTTTGTATGTTAAAGAAGATTACTTATATAGCTGATTCACTTCAAGACTGTAACTCAGCTGCTTAAGAGGATCTGAATGTTCTTGCTGTCAGAAAAAAGGAAAAAGCAAAAAGTATTTTTATTCGAAAGACCACCATGCTTGTCCACTCTAGAAATAAGCCTTTGAGGGAAACAACAACAAAAAATCAGTATTTCAGAGACTGGCAAGAGTTGAAGGAACTAAATCTGCTGTACCAAGCCTGAAAAATAAAAGCAGAACGTACAGATATGCTACCTTTTTACAATATTCACTACTTCCTGGAAAAGAGTTCTTTCATCAGTAGCGTAACTGACTTCTAGTCCTGTAACTCCAGATCTTGTGAGCAAGGGGGCTTGGTCTCTGCTCCCTAGAAAATAAAGTAAAAAAATAAATCATTACAATTTAGAAGGATTTCCATGACTTCAGTCAACAATATTGCTTTAGAACAAAAGACAGAACTGAAAAGAAGTATGGAATACAACATATTTTTATCTTTAATTATTATCACAACTAATTCCATGGACTTATTTTGTTCCTCTTGGGTGGAAAAGTTTGTTCTTTTCCCCTATGTAAAATACTATCATAGTGGTAAACTTGCACAAATTCTCAGATATAAATAAATTTGATTCAAGAGAAATTTCACCATTTTACATATACAAGAGTCCAGCTATTAGAAAATTATTTTTAATATGCCCATGAGAGTTCACACAGTGTTTTCATGCAAAATATTTATTTTAATTGCTAGCTTAGAGTAGTGCTTGCAAAATGCTTTGAAGAATGAAAATGCTGCATAACATAGTATAGTTCTTTTTTCAGTACACTTCTTAAAAAACACTAAGTTACTAACAGAAATGGAAAAACATGAGCAACAGCTCACTTAGTCCACATTAAGAGTGTCTACATTGATAATGTGTGAATAATAGCTAAATTCATATGCATGCAGGAACTCAGCGTTTGCCTTCTGTATACAAAAAACCCTATAAATGAATAATATGCAACACATACTTTGTCTTTTCATTTTCTCTATACAACAGATAGTAGTATCTCTGATTAAGGCAACAATCTGGAGGTTTTTAAAAGGTATTCTACTTTGACACATTCTTGAGGTCTTGAGAATTAAAAAAGTGTGCTTTCAGAAATAAATGTTAAAATGAGTATTGTAACTTACAAAGCAATAATAATACAAAAAGGGGGGGGGGAATGTATCTCAATGTCAAGTCACTCCACAGGGAACTCAAAAACTTCTAAGCAAGAAAATACTGACAGCACACATCAATTATAGCAAAGAATGTCACAATAACATTTAAACATATCATTTTATTTCACTAACAAAAGCAGATCAGAACCTTTGTTTTTTCAAAATATTATTGGACCTCTTTACAGAGAGCTTTTTCTTGATAATTTATCAGTGGCACACATCTAGGGAGCCATAGTGGCTATACTGTGGAAAATCTCAGTAAGGTAATGGAGATTTTTTTTAAAGATAGTAACAAGCATATAATACCAGAATAAACTTCACTGAGAATAATAAGAACTTAGCTTAACATGATATAGCATATGACTTTGAAAAATAAACTGGTAAAAGAAGGAGCTGTTGCCTTAATGCTAAATTGATTTTTGGTAGGTTTTTGTCCACACTTAAATTTTAGACAGTATTTTGTGGTTTAATACACATTTGCAATGCCAAAGAAACCCTGAAAGAAAGAAGACTTGTTTTGGGTTTTTTGGTTGTTTTTTTTTTTTTTTACTAGCCTAAACCAGTGGTACTCAACCTTTAACAGCTGGAGAGCCACTTCTTTATTAAATGGAGTTGTAGAGCACCAAAAAAATCAAGTATCAACAGTGTGATTTTTTTTTCCCATCATGACACTTCAATGTGTGATGATGCTGCCTCAACACCATCACATATTGATACATCACGACATGACACATCAGCATCCTCTCTCCCAGCAGCATTCTGTCTTCAACCCCTTCTGGCTGCTAGGAAGGAGTGGGGTGGAGGGGTGGAAAGGGCAAAAGGGCGATTTTTTTCCCCATTCTGCCCCACAGCTGCTGGGTGGGAGGTGATCTCTACTCTTACCTGTGGGGGGATCCCAGCAGCTCCTTTTCTTTCCCCCTATGGGAGGGGGAACTTCAGCGACTCCCACACTGCTGGTCCATTTGCTCAGTGCTCCCCGCGCTGCCTGATAGAGTGGAGCGCCGATCAGACGCCTACATTGCGAGAGCCGCCTGTAGGGCCATGAAGAGCCACATCCGGCTCTAGAGCCACAGGTTGAGTATCACTGGTCTAAACAAAGCCAAAAAGGTACAATAGAATAAGGGCCCCTGTTTAGATCCTAAAAGGATCAGATAAAACCACAAAAATAACCCTTAAGTAAAATATAAAACATACTGTCTTGCTTTTAACATTTTCTACTTGTAGCTATCCAGCAACTTGAGTAGGAAACTAAAGGCAGGTTTTCCTCTTTATACTTTTAGAACACTGCAGGAGCTTGTCCACAAGTACGCAAACATAGATATTTTGCACATGCGTATGTTATTTGTGGTTTACAGCCCATGCAATAGTTCTTTGGAAGATATAAGCAGGAAAACTCTATGTTTAACATGGCCATTCATCCAACAGTCAACAAGACAAAATGAAATGAGCTAAACAGCAATATAGATACTCGATTATATTTTGCTTGCTACTGTTTGATTACTATGAAATAAGCATTTTTGTAAAATACGTTAAGAAAAAAGAAATAGGAACCTTGGCTTGAGAGTGTCCTGTCTCTATCGATCACTATAGCACCAGTGATTTCTTTTTTATCAGTATTTGGCAGTGCTGTGTCTGATGAGATGCAATAGAATAAAGCACAGATCGGATCAAACTCTGGGTCTGGTTCCAAATCTCGTCTGGTTCGAGCATGTAACTCCATACTGATGAGGGTAAGGTGTTGGACCTACCAACAAATAAATACATTAAGTTAGTATGTTTTGGAGCTTTCTTCAAAAAATTTAAGAGGAGATTATTAGTGCAAATGAACTCACTGCAGACATATATATGGTCGTATTATATTGTAACTAAGAGGTCACACCTGAAAATTAACAGAAGTGATTAAACATGCATCTCTGGATCTCCCACTTTTGCAAAAAGTATTATCTTACAAAAAAGATTAATCACTTGATATATTTTTATACTCAATTATTAAAATTCAATATTTATTTCTGAGCACTATCTTCTACCAAAGCAGAAAATACAAACAGAAATGTTCAACAATTGTAAATTCCCGTAATGTTTTCAAACAGCTTTGCATATTGAGCAGAATTAATTTTCCGGACTGATCAAGAACAAAGAATCACTTTATAATCTATATTTTCCTTTCCCATTGTCACACAAGGCGTGCAAACAAGCATGAAGACTATGTCACTTACAGGAAGATATGGAGAATACCTAACTTTCCCTTCACTTGCATTAATGAACTTCCATGTTATGTTGCTACAGCTTTTTGCAGAATTGTTTGCATTAAGAAAATGCTAATCCCTATATATTGTACGGTTTTGATTCTACGGTAAGTACTGTAGTATTTAATACTGTTTCAATGTTTTGTTGCTGCCCTGTTATCTTGCATAATATAATTGACAATGTGGACTAATGGGCCAGTTGGAGGCATTACAAGGGAAAAGTTACAAATATTTCTAAGTATGTAAGCTGCCCTGGGGGCAGCCTGATCTCCTCTAAATTTGCAGCCTAAATCACTGAAATTCACCATCGCTGAAATGAAATTTTACTATCAAGCTCTATCTCCACTTCCTACAAAATCATCAGTTTCTTGGGGCTTCTCCCATGTCATCTACTCAGCACATAAAAATTCTGTCTCCCCAGTTCATCTGTAAATTGATCAACAGCTAATTGTGGTGACTGTCTGGGAGCGCACACATGCTGGCTGGCCAGTTAGCAGCCAAACACAGCAGTACTATATTCGCATTGCATCCCTTTCTCCAGCACCAATTTTGATCTCTCCTCCCTGACCAACCACTGATCTACATGAAATATGCAGACACGCTCTTTGAGACATGTACCACTTTGTTAAATGTAGTAGAAACTGGCTAACAGGTTCAGAAGGTAACATGTAGAGATACCGGGAGGGCCTGACTGAATGATGCCAGATGCCTTGTTTCTTAAGGAAATGATCTATGAAAGTTATGGTCAACTAGTTTTTCCAGTAATGTTTTTATACAAAAACTTACTATTTCTTCCTCCTGACCTTTCCCTTATTTGTATTTTTTAAAGGAAGGTTTACCACCTCAACAAAAATACTATGAAATTGAGTTCAATACTATTAAATAAAGGCATTTGGAGATCAAGCTGAAACTAGCAGAGCAACTACTTAAAGCTGCAGACATCACACACTGATAAATTTTAAGCCAGGCAGGGACCAAGGAGGAAAAGATTTTTAAATTCTGCCATTATAAAACCATTCTGACAAACTATCATTTTATAAAATAACACGTAACAGTAAATTACCTCATGTAAAGATTTTGCTTCCTGCAGGTTTTCCACGCTGACTTTAAAACCGTAAGTGTTATTTAAAGATGGTCCTTCAATCTGTGAAGTCTCTTTCTTTTGAGCCCCAAGGGCAGCAAATTGATTCTGATTGGGGGCGAGGGAGGGGAAAAAAAAGCACAGTATAATACTGAAAAAACTATAGGTTGCTAAATTCATATACAATATTAAATACAAATTTATCAATAAAAATGCAAATGTTACACACTACAATTACTAAAATAATAATAAAAAAAAGATTTCACTATCTCCTCATGTCATTTTTCAACACGGAAACAACAGTTGGATCTTTCTGCCTTTTAGAAATAGTTTTAATGAAACTTCATAGTAAAGCAAGAGGCAGTTTGAAATACTTAAAAAAAAAAACCCCAAAACACCCAAGCACAAAACCCCACACATATTGGCTTTCTTAGAAGCCTGAGGAGAGGGGAACCACCAAACCTCTATTCTCTCTCAAGCAAGAATTCATCAAAACCCTCCATTTCAGTCACCACTTTTTAAGGCACTGAATTAAGGGTACACTTAAGTACCCACTTGAACTGGGTGAACACCAGTATGTTAAGAATGAAAGAAAAGACTACTGGGTCATTTCGGTAATGCACCTAGCCCATGGTTTTGTTTCCAACATGGGAAGCAGAAACACTGTTTAGGGAAAACATGAGAGTCTGATCATTTTAGGCAATCCACTCTCTCTCTCCTCTGTCAGCATGCCACTGCCTACATTGTTTTCAGAAAATGCCTACAACATTATATGAAAACTAACACACACAGAGATACATAAATACACACGTCTATGTCTACACACACACACATATATATATAAAAATAGGAAATCACAATGTAACTTTAAAAGGGTGTTCTAACTAAAAGAGCAAAACTACATCTTTACACGGTGTCTCTTTAGTGTTTCATTAGCATCTGACTACCCTAAAACATAGAACATACTCTCAATATCCAATCTTTTTTTCCTCCCTGCAAATTAAACTGATTTCTTCTTCCTAACTTCGAGTGTACACTGATTCTACAGCAACTGTATCCTACCATTTAAAATGTACTTTCAAGATCCTAACAGTGAAAGGAAAAAACAACACAGAAGAAAGAGAATGGAAATGTGTATGTGTGGAGTAATAGAAATACATCTGTATCTAATATCATAATTTACCTTCATTTGTGTAGTTAGAAGTACTCTTCGAAGACCATCAGTATTATTTCCCCTCTTGTGGCTCAGTTTCTGGGCTTTTAGTTCTGTAAACACATGAACGCAAAACTGCTTAGCCTCAATAATATTGTCTAGACATTAAACACGCTGGAAGCAACTAGAGGTATTTGGGTAACATTACAAACAAATATTATATACAAACAAATACAACTTTATTCTCTGTCCAATCCAAAGCACAACTATTACAGTTTGGTATTTATGAACATTTAGGAATGTGTGGTACAAGGCCACTAAGTTACCAAATGTCACACGATTATCACCTTGAACACTGCAATGCTATTCACACTCTACAGTGAGATTATGTTTGGAAAAATACAAGCAATACAACCAACAAGATTTCAAAATCCCCCCAAATAAGCTATACTTTTCAATTAAGATTTTAACCAGCACCTCACAGTTCAGATACTAGAGTCCATCAGGAAGCAAAAGGGTGTTCTGCTTCTAGACTTTTTTCATAATTCAATAGTTACTTTAACAATAATGCACAGGCCTTTTCCTTTCCAAAACTAGTTTTAAATATATTTTTTGTGGAGATGTAATTATTTTCTCATTATGTCAAAAGAAATATAATATTTGGAATTTTTGTTTGTGTATCATTAGAATCACTTAATGGATTTACCTGTGGATAAAGGAGTGAACCCAAGAACTTCAGGTATTCCATCTTGATTTTTTCTCTCCACAATGGGTGTACTATGTAGGCAAATGGATTCTGAATTTCCAGGATCTTCATTAACTGGAAATGGAGACGTGTCAAAGGATGTCCTAACGTCTTCTTGGGTGGATGGAGAGTTTTGTGCACTTCCAACAGGTACTATGTCATTTCCTTCCACAGAAGACAAAATAATATCCTCACTTTTCCACTCTGTGTCTTCTAAATTGGACTGCTTGGGATCTGGAGATGCTACTTGCTGCCAGGGAGGAAGTACTGGAGAATCTGGTGAACTGTAATTGATATAATAATCTTCCTCCTCCTCCTCCTTATCATGTTCTAGTGTTGAAGTAATAAGTGTTTTACTTTCAGATGGCGTTTTATTAGAGTCTATGTCATTTTTAGTATTTATAGAAGTTGCTATAGTGCTTATAGACTTATCACAGGTTTCCTTGGTTTGTGTTTTTGTAGTTTCTGCCACAGAAGCAGGAGAATTCTTTGTAGGCACAATAGGTCTTTCATCTTCCAGGCTAGATAAATTTAAATCTTTAGCTGCTTTTACTACTTCTATAGAATTCTCTTCAGACAATACTGCAGAGCTGAAATTCTCAGCTGACTTTTCCAGCTCAGCAGGATGATTCTTAGGTAATTTCTTGAAATGTTCATACTCTTCTTTGGCATGAAGCCATATCTGAACTTGCTGTTGGCTTGGGGCACACTTGCATGGCATTATGACTATTTTTTTGTCTTCACTAGTTTTATGGCTATTACTTTCTCTTTTATTAACAGTAGAGTGACCATAACGGGGAGGAGACCCTGGTCTAGGACTTTCTGTCATTGCTGAAAATGCAGTCTTCCAGAGTCGTAGACCTTCTAATGAGAAGTCCCCCTCAAACTCAAGCAGGTCATTTGGAAGTCTAGTTTCCACTGTGAGAAGTCGTCCTCCAATCTCCCTGCGAAGAAAATAGTGTGAATAGTGTTTTGTTCTAAACTGCATTGCAGGCAGTCCTCAAGATGATAGACAGGCAGAGTCCGGCTAACTAGTTTTCTCACTATGCAATTCCTGTGGGCAGTATCTTACAAACCAAGGAGGCACATTCCCACTTACTACAATAATATCAAGCAATAAAAAACCAACAAAGTGTCATGAATGAAAATGAGTATTTGCACGGGAAGTACAGTAATTTTCAACTTCAAATGTATGTATATCAGATGGGATCTTTCATGCGTCTGTGCCCCATAACAGCATAAAATTGTTCACAGGAATAAATTAAATTTAACATAATCACAAGCATATGTAGACAGAAATGCATGGAACACAGTACCTTGGCTTTTCTGGAGCATCTGAAGGATTGCTGCAAAATGGTTCCTGATAAATTGTTTCTGCGAGATCATGATCTAGCAAAGTTGCCATGATTTCTTCACGACTGGGTGGGGACATGAGAGGCTTAAGAATGTGAGCCGTACGAGGTGTAAAACTTCCATTCTTTGATTGTGAGGGAGAACTGGTTGATCTTGGTGAACTATCTGGAGTTGGAGTTAATGTCTCATTGTTTCTTGAAACATATAATTCTAAGTCCTCAGAAGCTGCATCTATAAGTTCACCATCAGGAGAAGACAATATGGATGTAAAAGAGGTATTAACTGAATCAAGTGGTTGACAGGGTTCAAAAGTGGTTTCTTTTCTAATGTGGCTTTGGATCCAGTCTGAGCTGGTTGGCTGAGGAAGGTTAAGAAATCTCTCTTTATTTACTGCATTTCTATTCAATTTGAATTTCTCATTTAAACAGACGTCAGTCTCTTGCATACAAGAGGTATCTATAGAACTAGATCTAGAAGTTGAAGGATGAACATTTTTCCTCCATTGGCTATGGCAGTGGTTCTCATTATTATCCAGTGAGGTTTTCTCAAAAAGCTCAGGGCTCAGAGCACCAGACCTTATCCATTTACTTGTGCTTGAAGAATGCTGCTTTTCTTCCTCAGATTTTTGGTCATTATGACACAGAAAGTCATTTTCTGTTGTTTGTCCAGAACCAAGATCTTGAACTGCATCACTCAAGAATTTCTGGGGCAAATTTTGATCTGCTGGGACAAACTGGCTTGCAGAATATAAACTGCAAAATCCGGTTTGCCCTATAGTATTAATATCAAAGTTGTAATTGTGGTCTGGAGACAAGCTGTCTTCAAGCGAGTAGCAGCTTTCAAAACCGGGGTCTGAAAAAAAAATGGGGCTGTCATCAGACACAGTGTGATCAATGCGACTACTGATCTGCTGGCTTAAAGACTCCATTTTTGAAAGTTTTGGTGTTTTTTCTTTAGGTTTTGTATTCTTGGGAGCACGAGATTTTCTTGGCGATGTGACTGACCGTGCTCTTTTGATTGCTTTATTCTGTTCAAGAGGGCATGGGATATTCCTGCTCAGCTGTGTTTTAGCCGGTAACAGTTCCTGGGTAACATTTGCATTTTGAGCTTTCTGCTGTCTCTTCTGGAGCAACTCTTTCAAAACAGCGAGGCCAGACTGTCCTTCACTGAATGCTGATGGGGCCACTATAGTCCTGTTTTTATACTGGGAGATGGGTTTTGGTTGCATGGTTGTTTCTGACAGAGACCTTTGTTTCACTGTTTCAGGTTTAAAATGTGACATATCCAAAATAAATCCTCTCTGGTTTTGATCCCAACTTAACTGATTCACTGGACTCTTCAAAGATGTTACAAAACAGTTCTTAGGCAACTGAAGTGGCCCAGGGCTTTCCTCAGATGACTTAAGAATAGAAGAACAAGGATCAGAATGCTTGGATGCCTCTGGTAAACAAAAAATCTGCTGCTGATTACTGTCTTTACAATGCAAATAGTTAGTGGCATGTAACTGATCCATCTTCACTGTGTCCAAAGAGTCACGAGCTTCATTTAATTTCCCAGCTGGTGGTAAATATCTGTTTTGCAAATTTTTTATCTCTTCTGCTTTTGCAAAAGTCTTATCTTTAGAAATGCGTGCATTCTGTGTTACCTGAGTTGAGTGATTAGATGGATCAAATATGTTTTGAATGAGAGCAGAATCCTTCATTCTAAATATAGCACTCTGAGTCCTGGGCCTCTGAGAGCTCATTTTTGGTACTTCCCTTCCAGATGCCACAGGAGTAGATGCGAGAGATGAATGAGGGTCTTCTCGTGGAGCAGGTAAACACTGTGCATCTACAGGCTTATCAATTTCCATCAATGAATGAAAACAGCCTGATGAATTACCTTGTGCATCAGCTGCTGAAGGGAGCTGTGCTGATGGTAGATCCTGCTGAATAGCCAGGAAGAGGACTGTCTTTCCGGTTATGAAGTGGCTGCAAATTGACAGAGTTGTAAGAAATCTCAGGCAGATCTTGACGTTTCAGCACAAACTTCACTTCCGCAGTAGAGCGAGTATTTCCTTTTTCATCTTTAAATACAACGCGCTTTCTTGAGGATGCTTTTTCAGCTGTTTTTTGTCTTTGTTTTGCTCTAGGTTTCTTCTTTCCATCATCTGCTGTTTTATCAGCCTGATTAATCTTTTTCTTCTTCTTGGTAGATACAGCAGGGCTAGCAAATTTCTTTTTACATTTCTTAACCTGAGTTTTTGCTCGACTATTTTTTCCTACACTAGAATTAACAGTCTTGCTGTTGTACATATTGGGCCCCCTACTAAATAAAGCTTCTCTGTCCAGGTTGGTCAAAATTTCTTCTGCTTTTGGATCAGTGGGAGACCAGCAGCGAGGTGGAGATGTGTTTACTGGACTTGTGCTTCTCTCAGAAAGAAAACCTAACTTAGACATAACATCACTATAGTTATAGTCACAGTCTTCAGCTTCAGCATTGTAGCACGGTGAAGGAGGAGAAAGAATTGTATGAGTCCTTTTTCTGAAAGATAAAGTTCTTTTAATATTTCTACTACCTGTTTTTTGTGGTTTTCCAGCTTTTTTCTTGGTTGACTTATGTTTTGCTTTTCTTTTGTGACTTTTCTTTGGTGTTAGTGGATAAATAGGATATTTGGTTGCAGGAGAGTCAGGAACTTTTGGCCAAAAGTCCTTTAAAGGTGCAAGCTTTTTATATAAGTTCATCTTTTCCTCTGTGAGTACTACTCTTTCCTCACTAGAATCTACTTTCCCTAGCTTAACAAGCATATTTTTTCTCCCTCTAAATCTATTGATGATAATATATTTAATAATAACAGGTGGCAATTTTTTAGAAAGTTTTCTACGCTTTCGAGACTTCTGAGACCCATCCGAACTTTCAACACCTTCTATCGGTTGAGGTAGATTAATTTTTGAGTTGTGTGCGACAAAGCTTGGTTCACTGTCTTCAGTCTCATAATTTACCTTCCGTTTCGTTCGGAGCGTATATTTATTCCCACATAATCCAAATGACTGCTCAGTTTCAAGAGATCCGTCTGCAAACTGGCAGTCAGTATAATTAGCAGTACTTGTAGGCATCTTGTTTTCAAAAGCCTCAAGAGGAACTTGAACTAAGTCACTAGGTAAAGCACTATCCTTATCAGGAATGTTACTACAAGCATTACCTTGTGTATAGCAGCTTTCCTTCACTGATGCAACATCATTTACACTTGCAGGCTCCTGATGATTGATAAAACTGTGTTTCTTTTTATTCAGCTTCAACCTGGACTGTTTGTTGCCTTGCTGTAATTTATATGTCACGGGAGCTAACTTCTGTGGTCGACTGAGACAATTAGAAAGAACAACACTAGGAAAGAACATATAGTGTGCTGCTTGTTGACTGAGGCTTGGCTTTTCTGCCTTATGCTCCTGAAATTCTTCATACCTAATTTTAAGCTTATTAAGGCCACCTTCATCAGTGTTATTTTCAAGTGAATGTACCACAGTTCGACTGCCTCCTGAACAAGACACCAATTCACAATTTTCTGTAACTGTTGCTGGAAAAAAACTATTTATATTTGCACTGCTGGATTTTTCATTTACTTCAGAGGACATTTTACCTTTGGAGTGGCTGGAGTGGCTCAAATCGGAAAAGTTAAATAAGTTTTTATTCAACATGCTGTCACCAATGTGGCGGCCCACATGCATAAAAGAGACATCCTTTTCAGCCTTTCTGATGCTAGTATACTTCCTACTAGGTATCTGTCTGCTCACTGATGAAATGTCGTCCTCATACTCAAAAATATTATTTTCACATGAAGGAACTGGGAGAGTATCTTTCTTGTTACTCTCTTTGTGAGCGTTTTCTGCATGAGTACTATTGCTGAATGGAGTTGCGTACTTTGCTGAGTAAGTGCTTTCTTTTGTAAGAGCATGGACAGAAAGTTCAGGTCTTGTTTCTGTGTTTGGTTGCGAGAGGTCTTCTACTAAATCTTCATTATTCAAAACATGGTTAGAAAGGGCACTTGTGTGTTTACACTGAAAAGTAATTTTAGCAGAAGATGGGGGTTCTAGCGTAGCAGCATCTTTGTGAAAGATTGAGGTCTTTACAGACATTTTGCTTGTTGCAATGACAGAGGAGTGAGTTCGAGAACTTTCATTATTCAAAGGATTGTCTGAAATGGAAGACAAGCAATTTTACTCTAGTTTTCCTGTAAAAAAGATAACCTAAGGCATCAACCATTTTAATGACATTTTCCTGAAAGCCCTCCCATCCAAAAAGATAAAAAGTAAAACTCTTCTATATCACATTGCATTTATGATCAGGACATCTACAGACCCTGAATGCATGAGCTGCTTTATCAAAGTCACACTGTCAGTATATTTGTGTTTCAGCCGTTCTGTCAGTTTTTCCTAAATGGTAGGCTTGCATACAATTGCCAAAGATTTCATGCTGGTTTTCTGAAAGAAGGCTTCTAAAATCACTTTCAGACAACTAAATACAAACAGACTGATTTCTAGAAAAGCTTGTTATCCTGCTTTGTCTCTGAGAAGTATGCATACTCATTGGCTCTGAAAAACAAAGAACTTATTTAAATGACTTTCCCCATACAGAAAAGTCATTGCACAGAAAGCTAAAGTACTATCTTACAACATGGCAAGGGCTTTGTATTAACTGTCCTGTGTGCTAAGCATAGGTTGTTTGCTGCACTTTTATAAAGCAGAGCAATCCGCCACCCAATTCAGGTGTTTATGCAAGGAGCTGACACCATTTAGTTAGATCATGAATTCATATCCATGCATTAACATTCCCACACAGATCTGCGACCAGCACATGCAGCGGTAACTGTCCTGTGCAGGCTCATCACATGGTACCTGGGATGATTACTCTCTTTCACTGATACTTCCACCACAATTACTGCAGGGTAAGTGTGGACAGGCAGGTGGTAAGTAACAAATTAACAACTGGTTTGCCTCAGCTGTGAGCTTGTTCACAACCACAACGAACACCAAATAATTTGAAGGAGTTTATTCCTCTGCAAAGAGGCAGTTACCACAGAGCTCCTGGCATATAGCAATTTGTTCATGTGTCCACATCCTTAGCTGAAATGTTGAAGGGGGATAGGAGTTATGAAACATGCTCTGTGAGCTGAAAGCAGGTGCTGCACACTGTTGTACTAGATAGGGGGTCCTTTGGGCCTTTACTGTAAGTCTCAATCAATTTGGGGATTATCTTAGATTCATGCTGCCTTCAGCTTAGCAATTTATTTGTTGCTGGGTGAGAAAAATAAAAGGAAGTCTCAATCTGTTTCTAATAACATTTTCTAATGCATACACAGAGTCCCTAATCTGTGAAACACAGCTAGGAGATGCTGCCTATGATTCTTTGAGGGTAGGAGTCCACACAAAGAATGAGGATTAATTGAAAACCAAGAAAACGGGAGTTTAGCAAAGTGTCAATGAACACCTGGAAGATACCTGACTGTTCAGACATAAAAATTGCAAAAATACTTATTAATCAGTCAGATGTTATGGACACAGATTCATGTGCGGATAAGCGTTTTGTAATTTAGAGGAACTGGACTGAGACCTGTTTTGAATTTACTGTATCTTCTGTTATAAGAGGTTGATGTAACAGTTGACAGTAATAAACTCATTCAAAGCTGACACTCTTCTGCTGCAAGTGGTATTTCATATACTTAAAACATTCTAAAATGTAAACAACGATTTAAGATACAGTCTCATTACCCAGAAGCATCCCTTTTTACATTAAATTACAAAGTTCTGCAAATAAGGATATTACAATCGTGTATTTTGCAAAACCAAGTCATATTAATAGTTCATCAAGTCATGTATTAACCCTACCATTATACCTGTAAAAGCAAAGGAAAAAGCAAACTATGCTTTAAACAGTGAACACAAAAGAATAGTTGTGGCTGTCTATGTAATAAGAACATACAGCTCACCTTCTCTAATAGAGGATTGCTAATAGACATACTAAGACGTATGTATTTTATATACTAATATATGATGATTGTTATTTTTGTCAAATAGCTTCAACAGACACAAACTAATAGAGAAATCTTGTAAAGGATTACATTCCTGCCTCGAAGAGCAAATGAAATAATAGGAAATGAGGTACATGTACGAGTACAAACAAGATTTTACATTAACCAGTTTGTACTATGGATTAAGAAAGGAACTCTGTACAAAGTGATGTTAACCACAAATTTCAAATTTTAAAGGCAATGAAGTATGACTAATACAACAATTCTAAACAAAGAAGAACAATTACTGTTGATTAGACCAAGAACAAAAATTAACCTAATGCTGCGAAAACCCTGGATACAGTTATATATTTTTCCCCACAAGACCCATACATTTTACATTGTTTTGCTCAAAAGAATTTTATAAATGTGAAAATATGTAGATTGTCTAATGAAACAAATAATGATATTTACATATTTGCCTAACCTCAAAGTGTGCATTAATGAAGGTTATTTTGATCAAAGACAGCAGGTTATAGAGAGATGGCACAAGATATCGCTACAGATTAATTTCATTTTTTTCTAGATTTTGAAAGGCAGTTTCTTCTGCATCAGCTTTGCCTCTGCATAGTTGTTTTAACTCATGCAATCCCAAGATGTGAACATGCAATCTGCCGAATGCAACATAGGCTCAAACAAAGGCTTACTCTATTTTAGCATGTGTGGCAAGCACTCGCAAAGCAAAGAATCCTAGCAGGATAAATGATCCGACAGAATCATTAATTTTAACACCATATTTTCATAAGAAATAATAACAGAAAAATACCCCTTGCAACAAGGTAACCATCTTTCCCATAAAACAAATTAAACAATGCCCTTCTTTGGATCATTAATACAATAAGAAAAGCAGATTCTGGTAATTTGCAGAAGGCACTGAGATTAAATTATGGTTAGCTTATGAGGAAGATGTTAAGGGCCGCCTTCTGCAATCCATTAAGAGCATTTCCTTCCAATTGAAACAAGAATTGAAAACAGTTAGCACTTTTGAGAATTAGCAAATTGATCTGAAAATGAACGAACTATGACCCGGGTAACAATTCAACTTCCAAAGTTGGTTTTCTATTTACTTACCACCATTTTCATCTGCAGTCCCATCTAACTGAGGTATAGAGAGATTAGTTAGGAGCATATTGTTACCACTCCACTCCATTTCTTCCTCTGAAGATGAATCCTCTTCTGTTGAGCTTCGATGCATATTTTTGCCAGCTGACCTAAAGAAAATGAAGGAACTAATTAATGCACAATACTTCTCTTAGAAAATACCAATAGTTACAGGGAAATTCAAAATCAAAGGGGTGTGGTGCTATGTGGTTGTGTAATATAGGGGACCAAAGGGAAACAAACACAAAATTTGTTACATTTCTCAGGAGAAAATATTATTCAATGTTACTATTTTAAAAGGAAACAGTGGTAGCCAAGCATTTAAAAACTACAGGCAAAATGAGCAGGGTTCACTAGCTTAAGAAGTTAGATAGAAGGCATTCAGATGCTTAATTTTATTTCAATTTTACTGAAATTTAATTTCACTGCTTAAAAGTGCTTGAAATTTGAAGACTCAACTGACTATGCAAAATTATTTCAGTATAGCTCTTGGCAAACAGATTTTTTTTTTTTTTTTTAAGGAATCTTTACTGTATTATAACAATTCTGTCTCTTGACAGGCTTAACAGCCACCAAAGCAATGTTTGTTTCCGTCCCTCCTTGGACATTCTGAAGTTGTTGTGGCTAATACTTAAGCCTCTTTTCCTAAGTTAACTGTTCTACACTGCCATTTTTACAGTCATAAATCTGCCAGGAAAAAAAAAAAAGTAAATCTACAAAGAAAAGCTTCTATGGATTTTTGAGGTTTTTAAGGTGGCATGGCTTTATATGGGGAAAAAAATAGAAAAAAATATATAGAAATACCCCCCCTCCTAGTCCCCCCGATATATTACATCTCTAGAGGCACTTAGGAATTTGATTTCTTCTTCTTCAAAATAAAGCATGAGATGGAAATAATTCTTCATAGAAATAAGCTATTCTGTGGCTACAAGAGAGAAATCCAGACTAAGGAACTGAAGTTTGCATGGGTTTTTTTGTTTTGGTTTTCTTGTTTGTTTTTTGGTTTTAAGATAATAAAAATAACAATAATCTATCCTAGTAGTTTGATATATCAAAACATTATTGTATAGTACCTTAAAAGGTATAAATATAATGGTTTTGAAGTTACAGGAAGGAAAAATCCACAATAACCTAAATACAGTCTATTTTCGAAGAACTCTTATCTGTGGAGTTCAACCAGAGCATGAATTATAGGTATCATAACACTACAGACATCTGAATATGCCCAGCACTGAGCCAGCTTAGATCAAGCCATGTTTATTAGTTCAGAAACAATAGGCTCAAATATGGCTACATAATTTCCAGACTAATGCAAGTCTGGAAGCAGCATGACTTGGAAGAGAGACCTAACTAACAAGCACAGCCAGGTATGCAGTGGCCACAATCTAAGTGAGCTTAGTTATCCCTCTTCTGTGTTCCCTAAAGATGGAAAAAGTACAGTGCAAAGACATTCAGCTCTATATGCAAATGAGTATCAAACTGGGGAAAGCAATCAACACTCTGGAGAGTAGGGCTGCTATTCCGAAGGATCTCAGTAGGCTGGGGAACGAGCTGAGAGGCACCTCATGGTCTCCAAAAACACAAATCCAACTGTCCCACAAATGGGATGAGATAGCCCCACACACTGCTACAGGCATGGAGAGAGCTGGCTAGGAAGTGACTTTGTGGAAAAGGATGCAAAAGCCCCGGTGGACAACTAGTTGAACCTGAAAGTGCGCAGTGTGCCTTTTTAGCAAAGGCTGCCAGTTGTGTCTTGGGCGGTGACTGCAAGACTGTAACCAACTTCAGTAGTTGTAAGGCTGCATCTGGAGTATTGTGCTCAGTTTTTGGGCATCCCACTACAAGACAGACACTGACGAACTGGAGCAAATCCAGCTGAGGAGCACCTGGTGGGGAGAGCTGACTGGTGGCTAGAGCACATGATGTATAAGGAGAGGCTAAGGGAACAGGATTTATTCAGCCTTGAAAAAAAACTAAGGAGATCTTGTTGCACTTGTCAAGTATCCGATGAATGGGTATAAAGATGATGAAACCAGATTCAAAGGTGCATGGTGATATGAAAAGGGCAACAGGCGCAGGGCTGCCTCAGGGAACGTTATGTACAAGGAAAACATTCTTCATTATGAGAGTGTTCAAACACTGCAACAGTTGCCCATATAGGCTATGCATTCTCTGTCTTCGGAGATACTCAAACCTTGACCAGACAAGGCCCCATGCAACCAATCTATCCAAAGCTGCTTTGACCAGGGCACTGGACTATACAGTATTTATATTTTTCTTCCAACCTGAATTAGACTATAAACCTGTGCATGAAGCAGATCTTTATCAACTTGAATAAACCCATTCAGGCTGGAGACAACTTCTGCAGATAACAACTTGGATCTCTCTGCATCCAAAACTATAATTTCAGACTCCAGGAAAACTTGTGTAATGCAGCATGATACCACCATACATGAACCAGTCCAGGTCTTGATGGGCTTTTTGCTCCAGTTCAGCACAAATCAAACCCAAGCCATTTAATTCAGCCAGTAGGGTATTGTTACTCTTCATTATCTCAATATATTTTTTGAGATAATGGAAGATTGGTGGACACCCAATAACAGGCAAGTCATAGTATGGATATGGTAGAATGCATTAGGAAGCTGTACAGATAGCATGAATCTGAGCAGAAAAATGTTGGATCCATCCTTAGACTCAAGCTGGCTCTTTCTGCATGAGCAGAATCATGCAGGGGGCAGAGATATCCATGCTCTTTCCTGAAATCAGTCCAAATTCTGCAGAGATCACACTGAAGCAAAGTGTGTAATTGAACATGAGTTGGCTCCCTGTGGAGGCACCTGGTATGTACATCCTCCCCAGTGCTTTCTATCTGGGATTAAGATGTAGGCATACATGACCAAGTTACTTGTCAGCCAGGTCATCAAGTCTTATGAGTTTTTAAATAGGATTCTTTATTGCATAAAAGCAGTTAATTGCTTCAGGACCTTACCTGTCTCCAGTACAGTCATGCCCATACAAAGCTGTGCCTGAGCTAATAAATTCTGCAAGATATAGGCTGGTTTTACACAGAAACTACTACTAAACTGAAGATTAATGTTTTAGATGGAAATTCCAACTTTTCAGACTACTGTGAGGGGAAAAAAACCAAAGAAAATCAAAGGTCAGATAGGAAAAGTAGCTTTAGAGAAATAGGAGACTAATGATCTAATTTCTGATTCTGTTCCAACTTCTCTGTGTATCTTCAGCAAAGATTAAATATTTCTATGCCTCTCTTGCTCTCTGAATCATAGTATAATTATGATTTCCGATGTAAAAAAACCCAAAAGTTACATCTGTGAAGTGTCTCATCTTTCAAATAGAATTATAAATACCAGAAGGTCTTCCCAAAGCAGGTGTGAAGAGAAACTGGATATAGCTTCTTTCAACGCCTGTCAGTGCAGACTGTACAAAAGGTCATTACAACCTGAGAAGGTGTTCCAAGAATCTTGGCCTTAAAAATATTCAAGCTGCTGACCTTTAGCAGTCCAGCACAGTGAGCAACATTCATGTTTTGATTTAAGCTTTGAGCATGGAAACAAATGGGTGTTTTTCTCGGACTTTTGGGTCAGTCTTCACAAGAATACTTCTTAAATATTTCACTTCAGTAAAAGGTACAGGCACATGAGATGTACAAGATACACCTTAACACTTGTACTACATCCAAGGTGTGACCTTAAAAGCAGGTTACAACTAAAGGGTTTTTTTTTATTTTATTTGTACTTGTAGGACAAAAAACCTACTCAATTTTTCCCTAAACAGCAAACATGAAGCTTAGGCCCAGCCAAACCTGAACATTTAATCTCTATTTCCATATAAAATTAATGATTCACAGCATCATCTAAACAATTGCACTCTATTCCAAGGTCTGCATAGATTTTTCCAATGCTGTTAACAGAGACCTCTCTACAGGTCACTGGGATCATAGCATACTTGAAAAAAGGGTGGGAAGAATGAAGGATCTGGCAGAAAAGAACGTATTAAGAAAAGAAAATCACATATATACCTTCTTTTTGGCCCAGGCTCTTCAATGCTACTGTCCCACCTTTGGGACATTAACAAGCTAAGTTCCATTTCTTCTTTCTCGCACTGTGGCTCATTTTCTTCATCATCACTGTTCTGAGAATTTCGACAGCTTCCAAGAGAACGATGGTGAGAGAGTGTTTTGTGATGTCCCATCTGATATCCATCATTCTCCAATCCAGCCAACAGATCAATCATGGCCTCATCAGCACTACTGTCCACTGCAGAAAAAGCCCATACAAGTAGAATCTACATTTTGTTCTACTTGTAAATGACTAGTTATAGTCTACCAGTAAAAAACAAAACCAACCAAACAAAACCAAAAAACCTCTCAACATTTTAAAATCTGCTAGTTCATAACTGTCTAAAGCAAGGCAGGCTACAGAAACAAAGCTCTCTTCAGATCTTATTTTTTCAAGTTTTGTGATTTGTTATCTTTTCTAGCTCTTTATCTAGAATCTTGACAACCTTCATTTTTTATTTCTGCCCCCCTCTTCTAATTGTAGTAGATTTAGTGGAAGCACTTCTCTCTCTCCCCCTCCCATTACCTCCTCACATTCAGTAAAGCCTCACTCTCCCTTTTTATTTCAGCATGAGTGCCAGCTTCTGAAGCATCACTGCCTTCTCTTGCTCTCACCATTTCAATGGCTGCATTACTTTGTTGGGCACTTCTCTCTGAATTGCTTGGAAGACTTTCAATCACTGCATCTCATGGAAGTTGATGCTGATTATGACAAACTAGTTGTTCTTTCCTTCTGTCCTTTACTATAATGCTTAACTTCATCTCCCTTTTCACTGTAACCTTTTCCCTTCCTAGGTTCCTCTAAACACTGAAAGTTTATCTGACTTCACTCTGCCCTTAAATTTTGTTTTTATTTTCCTCTATTTGACCCAAGCTTACACTAACTCATGCACTTGCCTTTTTGTTCTTTATTTTTATTTCTTAAACATCCTTCCAAGTCACATTTTTTTCTCACTCTCCTCCTGCTTACCTTTCATCTGACCTTATAATCAATTTATGATCTCCAGTCTACCAGGCATCTTTGTTACTTCTCTCTCCTTCTCCTCTGGCTGAAGAACTACAATCTCTACTTCCCTTCCTCAGGAAATATCATATGATTTACAATGATCCTGAGAATCATATAAAATAGATCTGAACATCAGTGAGGAAGGCATTTTCCCTATTTTACAAAGGTTTCACAAGACACCATGCAACCATTTAGAACGGAAACCATCCCCTTTGCCAGAGTTCTGAATTAACCCACTTTCAATTGCACTTTCTGTTCTTGGCTCCTTTACCCTTTGTGAGATCCATCATTAAACTTCCCATTAATATAAACCTTGTTGTGTACTCCACAGCAGCAGTAGTGTGCTTCACAGCCCCTATGACACTATGACTCTACAAAAGTATAGTAAAGACTAGTCCATGCTATGAAAAAGCAATAAGAGACCCAAAGATGCAGCACGTTACTCATGGTCACAGAAGACACCAGCAATTAGTAGCCCCATGATAAGAAGAAGAAAAAAAAAGGGGACAAAAGAAGAAAGAAAAAGTCGTAAAATCTCCACTTGATTCCCTAGCCACTGGGAAAACCAGACCTTTTCAACACTCCTATTTGGTTGAGCAATTCACAGGCACAGTTATAAGATGTACCCTACATATTATTTTAGCCACTTCTCATCCTCTCAGCATAACCTTCTCACTCAAAAAAAATTAAAAAATAATAATAAAAAAAAGAGATAAATCGATGCTCATGTTTCCATAACCAAAAACTTGCCTACTTTCTGCAGAATAAAACAGCACCAAAAAATACTCTTAATCCCACTCCATCCACTCTTCCTTTCTTTGCAAGAAAGGATTGCATATTGTTGTATATTGTATTACCCATAGACATATGTTGTTGCCCATATTGCATCTTGTTGCCCACGCACATATTCACACCATATATTTAGCAAAAGCACTCTAGGCTATGGGTTTTAGACATTTTCCCCCCTCTGCACCTTGTGGTATCAACTTTAGTGCATATTAACATTATACCTTATATTTACATAAGAATGTATATAGAGATAGCATCATCTATGTGCTTTTCACATCCTCTGGAGTATTTGAACTACTTCTACCTGAAGTAGCTTTTCACACAGGTTCCTTCGTTGCGTTATTTTATTGTTGTTTCCCCCTCATGCCATCCACATTTGTTTGCTGTTATGTTTTTTCTCCTCCTCTTTAATGTTTTACTTCTTGTTTCTTTGCCTTCAACCATTCCTTTGCATCCATATATTTTGGGAAATGCTCAGCCCTGCTGCAACTTGCCTCTCATTATCAGCCTACTATCCCCCAGTATCTCCAGACAGCTGAGCTTCTAAAGATAGTCTATGAGCATGTTATCTGCCATAACTGTAAGAAAGATGCAGTAACTGCAAGAATATCATGGATAGACAGTCAAAATCCTCTTTACTCTGATAGTTTTAGTCCTATAACCCTAAGAGCATAAGGAAGAGCAATACCCATAAGAGACTGTGTTGAGCTGACCTGGCAAGAGGACAGGCTTTATTGAAGCAGTAAAACACAGTAGGCTCCACAAATACACTGTCCTGGTGACATTTTTAGAAAATATCAGGTGTTTTTTTGGTGGTGCTGGTAGGGGGTGTGTGTGAAGTCTCAATCTGTTGACAAACTCCCTGAGGTAAACTACTTACTTTCTTTCATGACTGGTAACATAAGTGAACACAACAAAGACTGTGGAACAATAAAATAGCCTGGAAGAAAAGACATTCCAGTCATACTCACTAAAAACTGGAGTCTGACTCAGTCTTTGAGACAAAGGCTGAAAGATCTGACTATTCTCCACAATGTTTAAGATTGCTTCTTCATTAATAAGTGCTTCCTCTTCTTTATCAATATGCATCCTATTGGATTCTTTAAAAGAAAAACAAAAAAGCAAAAGGATGAAACTTCAGAGTCACAGACATCAATACCTTATGAAAGCAAGCCACTTTAAAATGGATTTTACTATTCAAGTATGTTTCTGCTATTTGCTATAGCAATTTTAAATCAACAGCCAAAGCATGACATAGATTTATGCCTAAACAATTATGCTATTAAAAATACTCACCTTTATTCATCTTTTTATCTTTATGCACTTCTACCATATTAGCTGGCGTACACTGAAAGGCTTCAGGAGAAAGTACCTCTGAATGTAGTGTTAGCTCAGCAGAGAACTCCTCTGATCCATTACTGTAGTCCACTGATCCTGACAACGTTCTAGTTAATTGAAAACCAATTTTTAAATGCATATGTAAGGTTTGCATAGAATACTGTACTTTATGGCAAATGGCTAAACACTTACACAGAGAAGTCATTTTGCTTGAGGATTTCTTTAAGTCTCTTCTGAAAAAATTTTTCACTCTCTGTTGCTGGCACAAATCCACGGTCTTTAAAATTTAAAAAATATTTGTTATTCAGTTTTACTTTGACCTCTCAACACAGAGAGAAGCTACAATTACTAATTCTATTAGGAGATGGCTCAAAGCTGAAGTGTCCGCTAATTTTAAGTGCCAAATTTGAGGGCTGATTTTTCAAGTGTATTTAAACACTTTAGAATACTTCACATACTCCCATTGATCTCATTTGCGAGTATCAACAGCATTTACAAATCATGTTGCAATTACACCAAGGTGAGCATCCAGGAAAAGAACAATCAGTGAATAATTTTGAAAAGTCTGGTTTATGCAGCCTGAAAAACATTACACAGAAATGCAGGGAAAAAAAATACAGTCAGAAAGCAGTCTGCCTTAGTCAGGACCATGCCTCTTTCCTTCTTGCAATCCTCTGGCTTACTTGCCAAATATAATTCATATTTTAAAAGAAACACGGCCTAGAATAGCTCTGTTCATTATGAAATTAATTTGCAGAGCACGGTCTTCCCTGTGCAATGAATTTTACATAAAAATAAGGGATTTGTCCACCCTTTTAGAATTTTCATCTAACACCACCTTAGCTGTAATTCCACAGAAATTCAAAGGAACTGCCCTTGTGCATAAACTACCAAGGAAAGCTTCGTGATAAGAGATTTAATTTTGTCAGTACTTAAACATTTAAATGTTTTCCACCATAAAGCATGCAATCTTAACTGTCATTATCATTCATTCTGCCTAGAATGCTTTACATCTAGCTGAATCAAGATGTTTTTAGGCAAGGTTATGTATCTTGCTTTTAAAATTGGAACACACATACTGGGCAATGAGTAGGCTTGGAACTGAAACAACAGTACATCTAAAAAGCCCTCAAACTTGATAGACCAATTTAAATTCTGCTTCCTGCTTGCTTCTCATTCACAGTTTTTGATAAACACCTGCACAATTTTTTAATTTTTATTTTTTACCTTGTGACTCAGGTGACTTAATCTGAGAAGATTCATGTTTCTGTCTCCGTCTCTGCTTTTCATCTTCCCATATAGCTTGCAAACCAGGGTTCCTGCCAATCTGGGCTGAAATACACAGTAATACACAAAGGGAAGTCTGTCAATGGGATGAAAAGCATTCTTCTCCCCAAATTAGATTCTGACACTCTTCTTAATCTCTTCTGTAATTTTAACCTGTTATTTAATTGCAATTAGAATCACAGAATAGAATCATAGAATCATTTAGGTCGGAAAAGACCTTTAAGATCATCAGGTCCAACTGTTAACCTAATCCTGCCATTCTACCACTAAACCATGTCTCTAAGCACCTCATTTACCCATCTTTTAAATACCTCCAGGGATGGGGACTCGACCACTCACCTGGGCAACCTGTTCCAATGCTTAACAACCCTTTCAGTGAAAAACATTCTTGCCTTACTCTAGGATATAGCGTTGTGTAAAAGTTAAGGTGTAACTTAATTTGTTTTCTAAACTACCTGTTTGTTTTCTAGATCTTTGGCTTTTTCTGGTCTTCCCACCCAGTATGTATGTATAGATGTATGTACATACATACACATACTCGATGTTGATATTTCACTTACTCTCCTTATAGATCTGAAATGTTCTGTTATGCATCAATAAAAATATCTTTCTAGTGTTCTGACAATAGGCTAGTCTTATAACCTGTTTTATTCCCGAGTTCATTCAATTTTTATATTTTTTTAACTTTATAAATTTGTAGATCAACAATCCACTAACACTGAAATCTGGATTGTGGCTTAACTAAGCTGAGCCTTAAAAACCAGATGACAACACAGTTCCTGTCCTAAAACATTTTACATGGAAAGTTATTAACACTTCACCTTCAATATCCAGTTGATTTAAAATGTCAGCAGCTACTGCATCCACCTCCAATTCACAGGTACTTTGTGGCTCAACACCTTTCAACATTAAAGAGCTGTGACAACATAAATACCACAGGTTAATTTTATCAATATGTTGATTTTGAAACATGTATCATCACTGTTTTCTAACTGGACCAACATGTAAAATATTTCAGGGGGAGCGGGGGTGAGTACCTGAATACAGAATTACCAGTTCTCATCCTCACCTGCAAGTCCTTAAATTAATGTTCATATCCAAATCTAGTAAGATGAGAAATTTGTATCTTCAACTTAAAGGGATTAGATTTTTCTTTTGTGAGGAGAAGAGAAAGAAGTGGTAAACAACTCTAAATACTACAGCAATTACATCAATGTTCTCCTCAAATACAAGTTGAAATGTTCTATAGAACTCTCAGCCAATAGGACCATCTGCGTTCGCATGATCTTGCGCCCAGAAAACACAGCGGCAAGAATTTTTCTCTCTCGTTCACAGTTCAGAGCAATGCAAAACAGTTTAACATTTCCAACTAAGGCAAGTGAAGCAAAAAATGTTTTATTTTTCAGATTTTTAAAATTTATTTAGGGAGCTTGGAGGTAGCTTGGTGAATATAAAGAGGGTATTACCATCCCAAACACGAGCAGAACTAAGGATAACTAGCTTAGTAAAGACTTAAAATACTAGGAACAGATTCAAGCTTGTTGTGTAATGATCTGATTGTCTTCCTACTGTGCCTTTTCAGATCTGCTAAGGTCAGTGGCTTTCCACCTGTTGCTGTCAGTGAACTATTTTGAAGGAGTCCATGGAGGAAGCTAAGAAAGAGAAACTTTCTCCCAGGTTTATGTGGAAGCCTGTTTACCTTGTTCAAAGTTTTTAGGGAAACACAGAAAATCCCCTCAAAGCTCCCCATGGTTAAAATACGCTATTCTTCACTTAAAGTATGTTATTCTTTAGGACTCTTTAGGTTAATTGACTTACAACATCTACTCGCACTCCTACATTCCCTGCCGTACACAGAGCCTCAAAAATCTCAGCATGGAATAGAAGAGAATTCATTAATATTTTCAGTGCTCTCTATAAGCTTTAAACAGAACTCACTATAGAACAAATAGGTAGTAGGTGATGTAATTAAAAGCTGGATATCCTCGACACCTTCTCTGAAAATTAAGTATTTAACTATCTATGAAAATTAAATCTGAAAGAAATGTAAAATTAAAACTGCTTTGCTTACGTTGGAAGAGCAAAAATCTAATGACTTCTAAGGAAACATCAGAGAACTCAACCACAAAAATATTTTGAATTTCTAAAAGGCTTCAGGGCATCATATTTACTATCAAGAGATAAGATAGCATGCCAAGAAAAAAAACCCCAAACTGACCCTTTCATCACATTTGTATCACAATTGTGATATTCTAGAAAAGAAAAATATTTACTTCTAAACTCCTTTTGCAGAGGTCTATGGTAGAGACCATCAGCAAACTATAGATTACATGAAGTTAGGACTGAAGCTAGTTCAGACATATGCTCTCCCTTAAGAAGGTTATCCATGGGCAAAGCGTGTAAATTTGCTCAGTAGAGAACTAATTAAAATTGCTAGGATGGCTCCTGCAAGAAAGCTCTAAAATATTTTTCCTGATTTTGAAGAAGCAGAAGACCAAGAGGTTCTCTCAAATGCACTGCAGCAATTAAACTGGTTTAAACAAGCTGAATCCAAACAGAAGGTAAAGGGCTGCTTTCAAAACAGCTTCAGTGGTCTACTGCTTTAATATCACATGTAAGTGAAGTATAGAACAAAGCAGTACTTCTACAGGGGTGCAACATTTCTCCTGTCTTGCTTCCTTCTGGCCCTCAGTTTTCCTTGCTTCCCCCAAAAGAACAACCCTTTCCTCCACAAACTGAGGTCCTACAGCCCAAAGGGCAAAGGCTGAGATACCATCTTCAAAACAAGAAAGGGACACACAAACCCCACAACAAATTAAGAGGGCTACTTATCTGAAGGGATAACACAATGTGAGCTTTTATTGACTGCTGTCCAGTTCTGTCAATAGAGTGGAGATCTAATACTTGTAAAGTGTATCAATGTACCATATATGACTTAGTTTAAGATACCAAAGCCATTTGTTTATGATTACAAAACCAAGAATTATTTATTAGGTCCACAACAGTGTGTGAGCTTCATGAACATTAAGACAGACACTGGAAAACAGATTCTTTGCTTTGTAAGACTGTTAGGTGGTAGTAACGTGCACAAAGAAAACTGAAATTGTTAGGCTATGAACTACTTTATTATGCCTGTATCTGTTTGTCCACCTATGAAGAAATAACATCAGTCAATTGAAATACCAACTGCTTTTTCCATAATGCAGAAATAGTTTCCTGCATTGTTAGAGAACACCGAGATCTTACAAGGAAATGAGAAAATTATTTTTAACCATAAAAGAGTGAAGTTCTGAAAAAGTCCACTTTTTTTTTTTTTGTTTTCTTAAATCTCCAGTAGAGATGATAAACCCCAGTGATTCACAGCTTGTTAGCTTAACTGTTTAGGCAAAGAACTGGAGAAGACAGAAATAAACAGTGTTTGAAATGTAAGCAGAAATTTAACCAATCCTAGAATATCTATTTACTGGCACTTATAAGGGAAAAGACAGAGAGGACTGAAAGGACATCTAGTTATTTGGTCACTGACTCTTTCTGTATATCACAGTAATACAAAGTTCAATTTGTATTACTAGTTCAATTGCTCAGCTGATGCATAACTTACTTCTGGGGTAAGAAATAAATATTCCCCAGCGTAAGGCTGACAGGGTCTACTGTGATAACCCCAATTCCTCTACAGCAGACTTGGCTTTCAAGAATCATCTTTGCTCTCCTCCTGTAGTCTCACCATTAGAATAGTGGAACTTTTATTGGGAAGTAAAATCCTGTGTTATACATAATACAAAACTGAGAAACAAACCAGAAATCTAAGAAATTGGATTTTGAATGGAGTGAGGGATAAGAAAAAAGGAACAGGCATCCTGAAACTCAATTTTAGAAATCACCTGAAACTTAACATTTTGAAAGCATATAGTTTAAAAACAGAGAAAACAAAGTTTCCAGAATAATTTATTGGCAGACACACTTTTAAAGTATGTGATGTCACATTTTGTGGTTGCATTAATACAGTAAATGTATTTTTCATTCTGTATGTAAATGTATGTTTCGCTTGGTTACAGTGAAAGAAGGCAGAGCAGGATATTTCTTTATTCTAGACATCCAAAAGTAGTCTGGCAGAAGTTGTGGAGCACTCATCACATAGAATTCATTAACAACTGTAAAGATGCTATGCATTAATATATGATTACTAATCCCTCCAAGTCAGCAGTACAGATTCAGAGTTATTGCGAGTTATTCTCTCGGAATTAAGAGAGCAGATCATAGAACTCCTAAACCAAAGCAGCTCAGACTTTTAGCAGAAGTAGACTGCCTATGCCCTAATGCACATTTTAAGGACAATCCATTGCCATCATGCCCCTCCCTTCCCAGTCATGCCATCAGCTGAGAAACAAGTCCATAATGTCATCAAAATGCCTACTTTTCATGTCACACACTTGTATTCATCAAAGCATTCAAACAGAGCCTGCCTGCACGGCAGGCCACAGAAACTGCAGGCAAGCTGAAACTTGCATTTTGATCACATAATAAGAACTGCAAGATCACTGGGAAACAAGAACAAGGGAGGAGGCTGCAAAAATTCTGTCTGCTCCCTTCATGAAATCAAAGCGTTTCTGGAACAAGTGAAAAGGGACCACAATACACAACGGTCATTGGTATCAGAAGAGATCCTGATTTTAATACTTTCCTTTGCTAAATGACACATGCAAATGACCAGAAATCTGGCAAGATCTGTCTTTGACTTGTTTGATAGATACAACAGCAAAGCTCTAAGCCTTCTACTTTCCCTAATTTCCTCTTTAAAGAGAGTCCAGAGAGAGATAGAGAGAATTCTTGAAAAGTTTAAGACAAAATATGTTTTCAGTGTTAGTGACCTATTTCTGAAGAGTGTGCTTGATGACTAAAACCATTAACCGAAACATTTGCCTTTCCTCTGACAAAGAGACAGCTTTCTATTCTTTTCCTTTACCTAGTTAGGACATTTTGTCAAAAAAACACGTCTTGGTTTTTCACATCCCCATCAAGACTGTGGCCAGTGATTCTTCTTGAAAACTGATCAATATCACAGACAGAATTGGCCAAAGAGCTTTTCAAATAATCAATTTGTTATTTATTTAGATTCTAATATGGATTTATCCGATAAAAATAACACTGAATTCAAAACAAACTGGTAGTTGTCACTGTAACTGAAGTCTTTTCCCATATTAGTTTGAAACATATTCTTTGTCTGCAACACACAAGATTCAAATGATTTTGGCGACTGGAAGCAGAAAAGCTCATTTTGCCCAAGCTCTAAATTAAACAGATATTAGGAGTCCTTCTGTCAAAGACTACAGTATTCCAATTAACAGGGCATATTACTCAAATTAAAAACAAAACACTGAGCTAACAAGAGCCCTTTTTAAAAACTTAGGACTTACCATCATAATTCTTGTTAACGTTTTCAGGATTAAGGCATGCTGGCAGTCAAAACTGCACACTCCAAAGACTGATGTGCTAATAAAGGCAACTGACACGGACAGGAAGATTTTCATAAGACTTGAAAAAATGTCTTCTCAATACAACTGGGTCATTAACTTGGCATTTAACGTCCTTGTCCAGGTGAGCCACTAGGCACTTGCACTAACAGAAGTCAGGGCAGTAGCACCACAAGCTTCTGCAACACCCAGGTGAGCCACAAAGGCCAGGGAGCCATTTGTTCCCACTTCAGGAAAAACCTCAAAGAGCATATGAAAGCAGAGCAGCTTTAACTGGCCCTTCTAACATTTTAATTTACTCTGAACAAAGCAAAGATGTCAGAAGCAGAGGGAGGAGTACAAACTGTCCTGAAGTACAGTTATCTAACATGATTACGTGCTGCTTTGACAACTATTTGATCTGCGTACTGTCAATAGCTTGGTCAGCTATTTGCTGGTTTTGCTCACCTAGAACAAACATGCACAACACATCAGTAAAATATATGAAGCAACTGTACCTCCCACTCTCCCAGATCAAGCCGTATTTCCTGAGCAGCTACAGTGCTACAATTAGCAGGTGAGAAGACAGCATGAAGAAGTCAGAACATGTCAGTATCCTAGCTGTAGTTAGTTGAAAATATGAACTATTTAAGGTCATTAGCAGTTATCATGACTTGGAAGATACTCAGAAATGGTCTGTTTGACACAGATTGCCCTATACAACAGGCTAACCACCTGCCTCACATCACATGCATCAGTTTTGCAAAGAAAAAGATAATTTTTTTGTATGCCAAAACCATCATTTGAGAATATCTGCATTAGAACAAGGTTAGAAAAGAAGACTTGGCAAGTCCCAGCCAAAGCTTTTCATAGCATCTAGGTTTCATTTTGTAAAAGAGAACACAAATAAAATTGTTCACAAGGTACAACTTGTAATACAGATATATGAAAGGCAGGGTTAAGTGAGGTGGCATAGGAATGGAAGTAACTTAGCTTCAAGAGAACAAATGTTTGCTCTCCTAAGAAGCAAGATAAATCAGGGTTGCACAACACTGAGCTGCTACGGCTAGGCTACTTGAGATACTCAAACCAATTCCTTTAAAATTACCTTTTATACCTGCACACTATGCTGAAAACCTGTAATACAAATCCATCATACCTTTGCAGAAAAAGCTCCAAAGAAATTATTTTGAGAACAGAGAGAATGGTCCTTATTTTTTGAAGAAAGTGAAAATTTGTTGGCACTATCCACTGGCATAATAATAATAACATAGGATGAAACCTGAGCTCAAAGAAAGTACTAGGGTTTGGTTCCTCAGATGCTGAGGCAATGAAATAAAGCAACAGTGGATGCACAAATAAAAAAGTGCCCACCAAATACAGTTAGCTAGATCAAAGCCCTCAAAAAACTTCAAGAATGGACATCAAGGTCAGTATCTTAATTCACCAACATTAACGACAGCCTAGGAAAGCAAGTTCTGTGATGACCACATCTTAGGTATTTATAATGTTAAATTGAAGATAGTAGATAAAAAATTAACCCCACAGAGAATCTGAAAAGTGTCACTCAACTACACTGGTAAGGACTCAACTTTGACATAATAATTTTCCATATTCTGTTCACGGAAGAAAAAATGTCTTTGTTTGCAGGATGTTCCAATGACCTGAGTAATGCGCACATTTTATGAAGAATCAAATGGCTAAATAAAAACATGTACATCCTGACAAGCGAAAAAAGCAATTATGACAGCCACAAATCTAGTAGAAATCTTTAACATTACATAACTGCTAGACTGTGCAATAGTGTTATTTGTCAGATCACTCAATTTCCATATAAACTAGCATTCAACAGCAAATCCAGGATTTAAAAAAGAAAGTGTTTCTCAGAAGCATTCTACCAATCATTCTGCTTTTAACACATCACGTCCAAGTGGTAGACTTGACCGGCAAATTACTCCAAGCCTGATGTTTATCAGAAAGTTTTGTTGCTGGAACTCACGGAAGTGTTTCATCATTTATTATCAGCTACCTGAGGGATAACATAAATGTGAGGAACTACTCTTGACAAAACTGTTGGATAGCATTGCCAGGCTCAGGAGACTACTGCCTATTTTAAGGTAGGCTTTGTAGGTTCCAGTTTGATAACACTGGCAAATACTGTACTTAAAAGGCTTACATCATCAGGGATGCCTGGGCACTAGTGGCTTTGGACATTTGTCTACTTCATGACAGAATCACTCTAGAATTAGATTAGAAAAACTGTCCCTGACTTAATACAGTATGCTAATTATAGTGGCAAGTTAGTAATTCAGAGATTTGCCAGGAGCAAGACAGGACATGGCTGGGTTAAATACAGTGCTGGAGAAGCGACTGAGTAGCAAGGTGCTACCTAGTACTGAAAAGTGAGTTCAATTACCAAGAAACTTTGCTATAGTTCTCAAATGTTTTTTGAAATAAGGAACCACCACTGGCATTTACTCATGCAAAATGCTTCTAATGTTACATACATAATTTTTGAATAATATTTTGTATATTGCCTACCAGGCATCCAGCATTAGATTTCAACCACTTGATGTACTCCAAAGTCAAGAAATGCCGAATCACTGGCACGGCTTGGTTAAACCAGAGAACTTGTCAACTGCCACTTGCAGCAAGGACTTGGCAGATACACACTGGACTAACTCTAAAATTTACTCTTGATGTACACAGAACCAAGGATAATGAGTCTAAACAGACATCCCAATCACTAAGAATACAAGGCAGCCCTAGAAATTTTGCAGTCTCAAACAACATTTGACTGTCTTTTTCCCTTTTACTTTTTCTTGAAAGAACACTTAACAACTTATGTGTACAGGCAAAAGACAGGGAAAGATTTATGGCTTCTTCATATCTGACATAAAGGACAAGCAAAGAATTAGAAGTTCAGTACTGACACACAGGAGAAATTCCAAATGCTACTGGAAATAGCAATCAAATGGTGAAATACGGTAAGTAAAAATTTTTTGCTGAACAATTCAGAAAACAGTTAAACATCTCAACTTGAACTCAAGACGACTGGATAATAAAATGATGGGACTGTGCTGGTATTGCACACAGAAATCAATACAGCTGTTGATACAGATATATACAGAAACCACATGTTTGGAATACAGAGTATACTTTGTTAAGGAAAGACAGAAATAAAGGAAGAAGGGTAGCTTTACAGATACCAAGTAATGCTGTAGGTCACAAGAATAAATCTGAGTCACAATCATTTTAGAAAACAGTTACATGGGTTTCCTTAGATAGATATCTCATATAATGTCTGGATCAGATTTACCCTTAGCAAGGTCGATCCTGACAATTACAAGTCCATTAAACCAACCCAGATGCACATTTTCAGAATTTTAAAGGAAATAAAAGGTAGTAAAGTAATCCAAAAGTGGGACAAACTGCAGTATAGGTTTGATTACAAGAACACTATTTAAGTTGATTCCTCCCATAAATAATCCAGGAGAAATTATAACAGGCAATTAATTTTGTGTAGATACAGAACTGAGTAAAATCACAAATGGAAAACAGTTTAGGTTCGTTACTTTGCAGTGGCATGTACATCCTACAGCATGTGGAATACAGCCATGCTATAACACCTTTAATAAAAGAATTAATTTTCTAGACAAAGGAATGTTTGACACGGTATCAACTGGGAAACAGCTTCAGCTGGAGGAGACGTAAATTAGTTCCTAATTTATTAATGCATTTTAAGAGCTGGCTAAAAGTAAAATTCCTGGTGGTTATATAAAAAAGAGTGAGGGTTTGATACAAAATTTGTAAACTGAACCATAGACCATTTTCTGAGACTGAGTTTACTTCACATCTCATTAATATTGTTGGCAGGAAATGAAGGAGTCTACTAATGAAATATATGTTGATAAGGTAAGCTGGTAGATATACTGGATATATAACCAGATCATAGCATCATAAAATGAAAGCAGGATAACTTAGAAGTAGAATAATAGAAACAGGATCAAATTTAAAAACAGGATGCAAGACCCTGTATGAACTTATAAGGGATTCCAAATGGAAGATTATCACTTGGGAAAAAACGAAGAGGAGAAACATGTTGTACTAATAAATCCTAAAATGTTTTTAAGCCAAAGTGACATGGCAAATGAGAACAACTGTATAGCATATCAGGGAGAGAACTACCACTATCATTGCATATGGTGCTAGAGAGAATTTGTTTGGTATACTATGTAGTATTCAGGCTTTACATTCAAGAAAGAAATTCCTACTGGCAAATGCATCAAGAATGAATGCTACGGAAATGGACAGGCTTGGTATTTGCCCCGTTACTGCTAGCATTCCACTGCTGGAACATGTGTAAGTGCCAGAGGAGGACTGGCACAAGTGAGGTGTTGCACCCCTGGCTGTACACAGAAAAGCGTGGAAGGAAGAGGAAAAGAAAGCTTGTGGATACAGCCATGTGGATGAGTGCCTGCAGAGACAACACCCTTGGCTCCTGCTATGCTGGGCTCATCCCTCTCTGGGTTCAACAGCCAGGAAGTGCTACTTTGCTTTCTTTTTATCTGCCTTCCCTAGACCTGTGTAAAGTAACATCAGATAATCCTGGTCTAACTCATGATCCAACCCCCCAAAGGTTAAGTAACTTGGCTTACATAACTGAGCCAAGTCAAGGTTGAAATGGACTATGAACGAAGTATGCAGCCAAAAAGGAGAATAGTCCAAGAACCGGATAAGAATTGACTACAAGTAAAATCACAAGACAATGATCAGATGAATGCTGTTGCAAAACATCCTTAAAGTAAGAGTAGTAGAATCAGAAAAACAGATGCTACCTTGCACAAGCTCAAGTTTTTGAACACTAAAGAGATCCAAAGTATGGTTTAAGGCACTTACTTTCTACTGGGGAAGCAAATGCTCCCAGTACCTGACACTAGCAAGCAGTGTGGCATATTGAGCCTGATGAGCTATTCAGAGAAGAATGACAGGAACTACCCAAAGACTGAAAAGACTGCTAGACGACAGAATATTTACAGGACCTGTCAAACATTAGAAAGTAGCTTAAAGAATTAACTTGCTATGGGTAAACTATATAAATATAGGTAGCACCAGATACTGTCTGTTTCTCTCCTCCCAGCCCCCAAAACCCCAACACCCCAGATATATTCCTTTTATTATAGTAGTAAAGCTATTACAAATTACAAGCTATAGACTAGGAAATGTCTAGAAAAAAGGAACTGCATGGGAGATGGACATGAAAAGTTTAAGCTGAGATTCTTATGTAGCTACTATTTGAAATGGACAAGTTGGAATACTCTGACAGCACACTATTCATGTTAGTTACGGGCAATTACAAAAACAGAATCTGTGAACTGATGTGTAAATATTCTCTATAACTATTAAACTTGCTTAGCTTTTCATCAGAAGTCATTAGCTAGAAACATATCTTCCAAAAAACAGAAAATTGAATTTGCCACATATATTCCTAGTTATCTCCCAGTTAGATTTTTACAACTGTATACCAGAAAGTGTCAGATGACCAAAACTATACAAAGAAATTAAATAATTATCATCTGTGTCACATTAGCACTTTTTTTTTAAATGTATAAAATATATAAAGGTCCTTTAAATGAGAGACTGTAACCCTGTAGTATATATAAACTGATGTATATAAGAAAATACAGCATACATAAAAAAAGTTTGGCATGCTGACCTTGGTATTTCGTCTTCTTCCCATTCAATGAAAGATGCGCTGTTCGAATGTTCTGGCAAATGAATTCTATGACGTTTACTTACAACTGATGTATCACCTAGAAAGAGAAATAGAATGAGAAATTAATTCATTTATGTGGCAATATTTTTTACACATGTAATTATATAATTGCATTTATTATTTAATACTACCAGTCCAAATGCTCCTAAAGAATAAATAGTATTGCATATCATCTTCAAAAAGTAACTATGCTATCATTTAAATGATTTA
>NW_009260616.1:118191-134014 GCF_000687185.1 Egretta garzetta
CTTTCTAACATGTACATACATATAAAAAGAGGAATATATTCTCAACACACTGACATTATTAGAATTATATTTGCTGTGTTCTAGTCAGATCTTAACCTAAATTAAATCTTTTCCTATTTGCGCGAGTTTTAAAGTAAATCATGCAGAGTCTGATGTAAACTTCAGAACTCCCGAGTGTCTGGGTCCTCAAGTCAGATCCCAATGGAAATTAGAAGCCAGAGAAAACACTAAATTCTACTTCACACTTTTCCTGTTTCTTATCTGTGAGCTGAAAAAGAATACACAATATATTCCAGATGCAGTGGTAGTAGCAGTAAGTGGAAATCTGCAATGAAGGCAGATGTTGTTGTCTGACCTACAAATAGAGAGAACACCGTGTTAAGTTTGCTTGGAGGTCTCAGTGTAAGGAATTGTGCTCCAAAGTCATGCTGGAGAAGTCCCCTCTGAAGATTTACTGCCTCCCTTGTGGTCTCCTCCTGAACCTTCACTCTTCAGAAGAAGGAAAGACAGTATACACAGGATGTGGCACAAGAAAGAAAAAAGCCCAGAAATGGAGTTGTGGGGAGGCGGAATGGGAGACCACCTTGAAAATTACTCAGTCTCCCACTTCCATGTGAAAGACCAGTTTGAACCTTGAATTTTCTCAGCTATGTTGGTGTCACACAGTAGCAGGGTTTTTTTTGTATTAAATTTACCTTTCAGCAATAGCAAACACTTTCATGTTTGTTGAAGATACACTAATTGAACTGTTCAAGTGTCAGAGACCTTCAATAAATAAATATTTGTTAGAATATGTATTTTTAGTCCATAATTTTAAAGTAAATTTCATAACAGAGTCTTGCCGATGTGAATTCCACTACTTGGAATAGCAGGGATAGGGACATCTCATGTAGCACAAAACCTTGAATAATATAGTTACTACAGAAGCAACTGGAAAACACCGTGCCAAAAGTGCCTTAGAAGCTACAAACAGAAGCAACTGAAATCCAGCAGGCTTAATTAAACATGTTCCAGACCAACCCTACTGCACTCAGACTAGTTCCTGCAAACCCTGCCCCTACATCAGACTCCTGAGAACACTGACACAGCACACAGACACTGAAGTCACACTGGAAGTGTGGGACCCAAGTGCGGTGAAAAGACACGCTTGTATTTATGCAAGGAGCTAGCTCACGTTCAGCCACACCTGCGCTAAGATGGTCTATGCACTGGGATGCCTAAGCAGGTGACTCCAGAAAGACAACACCAAATATCTGATCCCGTTTGCACAGACCCAGCTCAAACCTAGCATAACTTAGTGCCTGTGCTGCCCAAAAGTGACTACTTGACCCTAGGCAGAGCCAATCCAGGAAGAAACACAGCCATGTTTTTACGGTATGGCATATCAGCTAATTGTCTGTATTAAAAAGCTGGATGACTATGCATGGAAATACCTTCTTGTTATTTTTCATCTGCAACTTGATTATTCTGATTTGACAAAATGAGACTGAATAGATGTATATTTTAAAGGACGATATATCACAGCAGCTGCACAAGATTACAGGCCAACTGGTAAAATATATACTATTATTTCTAAAAATAATGTGCATTTCTAATACCACACCAGAACAGTTTCAGCGCATTACCCCCTTTCTTATTCCCTATGAAACCTATTTTCAAATACTTCTAAAAATCGAGGCTCAAATTCCTGTATCAGTTTGTTTCTTCAGTAAAGTTACTCATAGGGATAGAGGTTTAAGGACACTCAATAATCCCCTTTTCTTGACGTGAAGATCTTGAAAGACAGCAGCAGTGACACATCAAGGTCTTAGAGAGTCATACTACAGAATAAGATTCAACTATTGAAAATAAAAGTTTTTTAATAGTTTTAGTGGCATGTGGTGCACAAATGAATTTGCAGCCACCTTACTCACTATCTGTAAGGCAAGAACTTGAAAAAAAGAACTCCTGCCTCTTCTGGATACAGGCTGATGAAGGCAGAGTATTCCTGCTACTACAAATTTGCCTGCTGACCTCTCTCAGCCTTCAAAACAGCCTACATATCTCAATGAGAAAAATACCAATGGAAACAGGCTCCTGAGGCTGCTTACTCACATTTAGGAACAGATCTATTATTGAGTTTTCTATTCCTTGCCAGACCGATTTTTATATCATCTTACAGGGGAACAAAAATAAGTGTTTGCTGCACATCTTTAGGCACAGACTTTTACTGCCATCTAAGAAACAACGTTCAGCCTGGCCTGCACGGCACAAAGTACACGACTAAAATGAAGGCACACCCTCAAGGCACAGAAGCTGTGGAACAGGCAGGTAAGCGTGTCAGTTGTAAGCAGAGGTGCATGTGCCTTCTACACAACTCCAACAAGTCCGAGCTTAAGAATGGATGAAGCTCCTCAGGGCTGCTGTGCAAGGACTGGCCTCTTGACAACATTGCCTCTGTAAGGTTGTACCAGGGACAAACCATTTGTCGTGCAGCTGCTGTGCTAGGTGTAGTAAATAGCGATCCTGTGCCTGGGGACTGCAACAGACTGAGGCAGGCTACTTCTGTGTGTGTGATGTGGAGCCACTCAAAGCGGTATGATACGTGCTAGGACCACTGCTGCCCTTATCTGATCAAGCCAGGACAAGCTAATCTATCATTTCCTTGCTTTTATCCTGTTGGATTCTCCCCAGAACAGTTAAAAGTCCAGTGGTCTCAGCCCATGCTCCTCTGTCACCCTCTTCTTCCCATTCAAGACCTAGGTCTCTCGTTCTTAAATAAATGATGAAGGAGAATATAAATAATTTATATCTTTCATCTATCATCTGAAAGAGACGGAAAGGAGCTATGGAAAAAGAATGGGAACAACCATTCAATACAATCACATTGCATGTCTCCAATAAGGCTGCTTTGGATGTTTGGAAGGCTAAAGGTACTGACTATACTTCCTCAGGACTGAAGATCCTGAAGGTACATGGCTGAGCTTTTGTCCTCCTACCGTTCTGACTCCAGCAAAGTGTAGCCTACTGGTGAGTATGAAAAGAGTATTCTTCTTTAGATGACAATCAGTTATGAAAAATAATCTATTGCTGTCTGAATATATAAACATAAAAATAATGGGAAAAAAATTGAAGTCAGCATGATTCTTTCTTACTTGCTGTTTTTACAGAAAGATACTTTACTGTTCTTTTCAACTCTCGCTTTAGCTGTAGGAACAATTATGATTTAAGTAAACAATACTTATTTTTCTAAATGTTAAGTACCAAAGATGTTATGGTTTTCCTACTATTACCTACCCTTTGTATTGAAGCATTTAGATAACGTGGATGTTCTTGCCAACTTCATTTTTATGTAAGTGTGGACACTCAAAATGCCAAACTAATTTTTTAAAATACCTCCTTTGCTCAGACATTTATATTTCAAATTTCACCCTAGAGCAAATGACCTTAGCACAAACACAAGCTTTTTAATTAAAAACATTATTTGTCAGCAGAGCATAATGATTAGCTATAATTTTATAAAGACACTACCGCAGCAAAAAAAGGAATTATAATTGAAACAGGGATCAAAAACAAACGTCAAAAAATTAAAGCAACGGTATTAGTATGTGATCTTCCATGTAAATTCTTTGACTAAGTATCAACTATTTTTAATTTTCTAACTTGAAAAGAGGTGTGATCATCTTGTGGAAATGGTCACAGCTGCACTGCTGACAGGACACGTATTTCTTGATATATAGCATCACATTTCAGGAAGCAGACCCTTCCTCAATCCCCATACACAGGCACAAAAAGGAAAAATCATAGAAAGCTACACATGGACTTTGTTTTAACACAGAAAGCAAACTCTAGGGAAACAACATATGATACCCATTCAGCTACAAACTACGGCAAAAGTCTGACAGCCAGTGACATTTTGTTCAAAAGAGTAGTTTTTAGCTTTCAAAACAATTATTTGGTCTTAAGAAATAAACACCTTACTTTTTCTCCTTGCCTTTCTGAATTTGACAGCAGCCAGGTTTATTAAATTCATTCCATATAAGTTGTAGTCTATAAAGAGTTGAAGGAGGTAGGGAATATGGGCTTCATGAGGCTGGTAAGATTTGTTCATTATGGCTCCACCTTGCAGAAGCTCACATACTCTAAAATTAAAGACAATTAGGACATAAACCAAAAATTATTTTAGTACAACAATACTGATATTTGATTTTATCAAAATATAAAAAAATTGAAGTTCTTAAATTTTGCCTTAGTTGTATTTTTAACTTAAGAATTTTGTTTTCACAATAACATACCTACAAAAATGATCTCTGCGAATAATGATTCAGTATTTCCATGTTAATTACAAAGGAGCTGTAAAACCTCCAGCTTAAACAAACAAAAAAACCAACTCTGAAAAAACATCATACCATGTACTATTCCTGCAACGTATCCGAAGCCACTATAGCCCATGGAAATCTTTCTACAGAATAACTGTGGCAGCTGTATGCCTACATACCAGTAGTAACTTAGAAAGTCTCTCTAGTTCTCCTTGACGTATATACAAATATATGCTGCACGGTTTTAAAGTTACATACTGTATACACAGAAGCAGTTTTTTCACAACTTCCCAGAAACATGACAAATCTGCTCTTTTAAACACATACATTAAAAAATAACTGCAGGTATTTGGATAATTACAAATTGTGTGATAAATGTATAGATATATCCTGTTACTTTGAGATAAATCAAAGAAATGCACTAAGCATTTCTAAATGCAACAGATCAGGTTCAAACCCCAAAGTTTTATGCAGAAAAATTAAAGGAAAAATTTAAGTGAAGTGTCAGTCCTTATTTGGATACGAGTAATTCAAACATGAGAAGCTCCAAAGTTTGAAACAACTGTCACATCATAGATGCATATAGGTTACATTGAGACACAAATTTAACATCATGCAAAATTTTACTAGCCTAGAACAAAAACCAGACAATCCTATCTTATGATCATGTACTAGATCTTTAAAAAAACCAGTTACGATAGGTAATACCACACACTCAAGGGGTTTCAGTGTATGCTTGAGAAATAATTCCTTCTTATTTATTCCTGAATTTACTGCAACTGCTGTGACAGTAAGATTGAGATCAATTGTGCTTTCATTTAACAGAACATTGTTGAGAAATGGAGTCTAATAACAAAAACTATCCAGTTTTCCAAGTATATTTTAAAATTAATAATGGATGCTGGAATTTAAAAAATTTAAAACTACTAAAATCCACTTCACAACATACGAAAGAGTACTTACATTGTGCTCCTGTTTTCCTTAAGAGTTACAGGAAAAGTAACCTGATGCAAATTTATTACAGTGTTCAAGAATTAGAGTTAATAATGAACAGCTAAAGGCAAGTATATTGTGGTCTTGCTTTACTAATATGCTACTGCTTTAAAAAGAATATTGTTGTGCTTAAAATTACCAATTTTCTTATATGTTTTGAAAAATTTGGACAATAATTTTGTTGCTTTTATTTTGTTAAGATATAGGTGAATCTTGCTTCAAAACTGACTTTTTAATACAAGTTATAAGGAAATCAGCCAGAACTTCATCTCACCACATCCTTACCTTTTTACCATTGCAGGATTGTAAAGATAAATCTTCATAAACTGTCTCTCCTTTTCATGGTAACCATAAAAAGGCCTGGAGAAGAAGAAGTAAAAGCAAGAAGCTAGCCAGTTATGCTGTAGCATTTATTCAACCACATTTTACTATACAGAGTATTAAAATCCAGGGGAAACAAATTAGAAGATAAACTGCATATCCAGGAGAATGAAAATTCCCACATGTCAGCCCAAAGGGGAGCACTACATTACTATATAAAATGTTAAAGATAAAAAGAATAGGCCCTATGCATGTCAAAGTATCTAAAAAAATAAATAAATTAGAAAGCAGTTCTGGCTTAACATTGTTCCTCATTTTCCCCACATGTAAACACACTGATGCCACACCATCATAACAGTTTTTTTAACAAATTTATTAGTGCTGGACTGCGTCAAAAACAGTGTTCAGCCTTTCTGATAAATGCTGTAACAAAGTCCTTAAAGACATTAATTCTGCAGATCAGGTGTAAATGAGTAAATAGTGGCTGTGTAATATAAATACCTGAACAATGAGAACAGCTTAAAAGACTGAATAGCTGCCCCTTTTCAGTGATTACTAATCATCCCGTGCACTAAATGAGGCATGAATCCTGAAGAAAATAGGATTTGAGAACGCAATTAAAGAATACATAGCATAATGAGTATGTCAAGACTAAACTGAGGTTGAACAGGCAGCATTAATTCTGGTATTACTTGACTGAATTACTGACTTTTCAGCATCTAGAAGTCTAATGTAATCTAACATGCTTGTAAAACAGGATTTTAAGGAAACAGGCCATAATTCAACACACTGGGTGAATTCAGGAAGTCTACAGTTTGCAGTAATCACAACCAAAGTCAACAGAAACTCAGGAAAGCATACATTTAAATGTTACCTCTACAAAATAAAATATCTTTATAAAAAATATTATAAAAAAATGCAACCAGGATGTTTACTTGCTAAATCTAAAAAATTAAATTCAGTAGTAAGAGGGATTTCAGTCCTAAATTAAATGCCAATGCAGCAGAACTGCACAACTAGAGCATTAATACTGCTATCCTTAATATGGTTAAATATGCACACTTTTAATATCTCCAAAAGCTGGACCGACTGTTTAAAAAAATGTTCATGGTGTTAAAACTGAGTTAAGTTGAAACAACAAACATAAAGCTGTTAAGCTGAAAAGGAGAAGATCAGATCTTGTATAATGAACCAATCTCTTTCTTATAGAGATAGTATAAACCTATACAGGTTATATACATTGAGTTATAATGACTCAATGTGCTTTAGGCATGTAAATTAAAAGCTACTTTAAAAAAAAAAAAAAAAGTCAGCACTTGCATGGCAAGTTATCCATACTCACATTAATGTGGCAGCAGAAAGAGCAAGATTTTCAACACTTCCAAGGTTAGCTACGAACACCTACTATAACTTCACAATGCACAAGGACAGTGTATTTTGCCTCTTTTTTTATTCCTGGACCTCCACTATGTTTGGAAGTCAATGCAACAAAAATCTTATGTTAAACTTAAAAAACCTTTATTAGATTTTCCTGCTAATGCAAAAGAAAAGGGATAAGATAATCTCCAAGACTTAAAAGAAAAATATAGGTTCCTCACTATGGAAACACTGTAATATCTATGAGCAGAATGTGACTAGGGTCAGAACAGAGGAAAACAAATAGATTTGTGTGACTACATAAGCATGTCTGTCTACCCAGGTAAAGATGAAGATGTATTACAATTTCTGCTAGATGCTTCCCATTAGCCTCTTATGCAAGTAAACAGAAGAGATGAAACATTCTTTCCTATGCTTCTTTGAGGCAATGATCATCTGACTTTCAGAAATGACTGTTTTGAAGCTGTAAGGCAAGAGAGGTGAAAAAGAGGCAGGTTCTCCTAATCTCTGTCTGTTGTTTTCTCACTGATTCAGGGAAAGATTGTCTTCAGCAGATTACTCTGCCGAGCTTTCACTGTTAAGCTGAACACCTATACTACAATTCACATAGTTCTCGCGAAAAGAACAGAAATAAAAAATCTGGTAGGTTATCTTCCTTGTTACCGCAAAAACACATCAAAAAGTTCTGATTAAAAACGAAAAGAAGTTGTAGCCACTTTACTAGCAATATCTAGAAGGGACCACTAAAACTGGCTGGGAACAGAAAGGTTATCTTCCTAAACTTAACAGTAAGAAAGAACACACTTCATAAGTGCATGAAAAAAAAAAAGTAAAGATAGTGCTGCACAGTACTGAAAATTAGCATTTACATTGTTTTCGAAGACAAAAATTTCAATGCATTTATAGACTGTCTTCCTCCTGGACAGTTTCCTATTATTCACTAGGATTTGACATATTTTGTCCTTGGTTATGCAAGTTAAATAAAAATTGATTAAGAGAATCCTTAAAATGTTAACATTCAATAATAGCGTATAGTTCCTGCAGTAGTAGGAAATCACACCAAATAAAACACAACAGTCAGCTTGACAGATAAGTAAATTGATGTTTAAGAGTCTCCACTTCATGGCCTGTGCTGCTGAGAGAATCAGATGGATAAACATGACCTGACAGTCTCTGTGATGTGCTTCCTAAAGGGGCCATCTTAGATGAACAAAGAAAAGGAGACCTAGAGTCAGGCTCCTGTAAGACTTGCCTAGTCACAGGGAACCTAGAATAACCCAGACAGGTAGAAAATGCTGGCTGGAAAGTACTGCTGTAATAGCAAAGACAGAAAAAGCTAAAAGGAACAGATTCAGAAAAATTAGACACTAGGATCCAAGTTTAGGAAAAAATGGTTGTGTCAAGTGTTTGGGAGAAAACCTGTTGATTATCTTAAAATCAAAGCAAGTGAGAAGAATTATTTAGTAGTTGTACAGGCCTGTATGAAGACACACATGGGGGAAAAGAAAAAGGAAAAGCACTGCAGTCACCCAAGTCCATAGGAAGTGCTTCTGTATAGTAGAATGTAGCAAATGTAGCAAAAACATTTCAAAACAAATAACCAAAAATCCTAACGGGTCATACTTACATTCCAGACACTAATGACACTTTGAAAACATGTTGAATAGTAGAAGACGGATTGCCTAAAGCCACATTAAGTGCTCTGTCAATGCTGAATGCCACTTGACGAAGATAATATTCTGGATGCTGTCCAAAACCATCATATGGTACATAGAGGTAAGGAAAGATACCATGTAAGTGGAGACAAGTCTTCTGACCTAAAAAGAAAAGGTAAACATTTATTTTCTAATGACTACATCTCTTTCTTCTTTTAAGTAGTCCCTAAGATTGAATTTTTTAAGGTTATTTTCAGGTTCTGGTGACAGGATAAATTTATGAAACAAGTTCAGGTGTATTTCAAGCAAAAGGTACCAATTCAGAGCAGTTCTCATATTTGCTTCATTGACAAAAGCAATACAGAACAGATGGGGTTATGTGACATACAGAGTGGCAAATTCTCCTGTTATACAAGTGTAATCCTAATGATTTTCTTTGTAGTAATAACACAACACCTCTCTGAGAATGATTTTGTATACTGAGTCAGTGTTGGACAGTTAATGGTTTCCCATCATTGGCAAAAAATTTTGCTATATCAAAATTTTTCCCATTCCTCACTGGGATTAGCCTACAACCTCTCAGAAATTAAAAGGAACGTCCAGAACATCTACAAGGCCATTCAAGATTCTAGTTATCAAGGCATAAGTTGGGATATTGAAAAAAAACCCCAGGTGATTCTCAGCTTTTCAAATCTGTGGATCCCTGAGAGGTCTCTACTGCATATGAAGACCTCTAGCCTTCTAACAACACGCTTACTTCTCAGCATTAGCTTTCATGAGTCTGCAGGAACAGCAGAAAGAATGAACACACCATGAAAACCATTGTATTAGACCACAGCTTGAGCTTCTGCTTCAGACAAAGCAGTACAGTGATGCAGACTGGGCTCTCCCAAATCTACTACATTTTTTGGGATGCTAGTCTCAATTGTAATGTGTGTTCTCTGTTCAGCGTTCACTGCTGAAACTAACATCAGGTCCTGCTCATTACCTTTCCAGCCCCCCAAAGTGGTCATGACTTCTCACTGGTCAATGAAAAAGTTTCACAGAAAAATACTATAAGAACATGTCTCTGATTCACTCCCACTGCACTGCAATAATTGGCCAAGTGTATCATCTTGCATTTTGTTTGGATAAACTTCGTGCATGAAGACAGCAAAACAGTATCTAAAGTCAGTGCTTTCATCAACCCTAAGGTAAATATTACAAAGAAGGAGCACAACTTCACTGGTCCACAAGACCAATGAGAAGACTTCCGAAAGTCCATTCTTCCAAACGGAGATTGTTTCTCAGCAGGTAGACCTTGCCTGAACTATTTACACTCATTCATACCCACATTAATGCACCATTGGCCACCCAGTGAAGACAGCAGTAGTCCATTAAAGAGCAGGAAAAACAGAGCTTCAGAATCAGGACTGCTTGCAAATTTTTACACCTGTGAAATACATGCCTCCAAACACCATAAACAGCACAGCATTTTTTCTACTGGGGGTCAGATGTATTGTTCTTTCTTCAAATATTTACCAGACTTTCACGTAAGGTCTAGAAGTGAAATAAATTACTCTAAGGATGGTAATACAAGTCCGTTTTCCAAGATGAGTTTTATTCTTCTTATAAGTCACCCCCATCAAGTCTCTTCAGCAATGTTTAAATACAACCTATATATGCATAATGCTGATGTCATCATCTGTGATGAATTCTGCCCATGCTTTTAAATTATTTGAGGGGAAGAAATTTCTTATTTATGTATTATCTACTTCAAATAATAATACACTAAGAAAAAGAGGAAACTAAAGAAAGAGAAACTACGAACTAGAGGGTTTTTTAATGGCAAAATAAAGGACAGTAACAGCTTTATATGGCAGGAAAATCTCTGCCTCCCTAACGTAGAAGTCATTTATTAGTAGCACGTGAACTGGGAGAGTATTGATCTGTGCATACATGCAGACCATTTATTTTCCGTACTGAGTCACCAACAAATCTGAGTGTTTACTCATGGTTGTACTTGAGATCAACTTTGAAATAAAGGATTCCCTCCCCCCACTACAATTAACAGAAAATTAAGTAAACCTCTACAGTTCCTCTATTCAGGTTTTTTTGTTTGTTTGTTTTTTCTTGCAAGAGGTTTGGATTTTGTTGTTGTTGGATTGGAGGTGGGGGGTGTGTGTATGGTGGTGTTGGTGGTTTTTGTTTTTTTTTTTTTTAAATGTATGCCAGGATCACATTCAGGGAGAAAATAAAATGAAAACATATTATTTGTTTTGAATGCCTACTGAAGCTTTTAAAAAACAAGTGACCAAACCAATCTATCCCAAACTAAATTTGATATTGGAGCTACATACCAACAATTTCTGGCAAATATGTATGTCTATCCCCCTATGAATTTTATAAATTCAGGTGTTTGCTACCTACAACTTGTCAGTTCTTCACTCACATTTTTTTATACTAACAGATACAAACTCTTTTTGTTTTTGATAACACTTTAAAAAATACCTTTGCTTTAATGGTTGCCCAACTATTCTGAGTTTTAGTTAATTTATGTCTCCCCAGAAATCAGAACTGCAAAGCACCAAAATAAACAGAACTGGGAGACAGTTTAAACTTACTGTACTTAAATTCAGGTTCCTTTCAAGTTATGCAAGATGACTTAATTAATTATGCTTTTATAGCTAGCACCTGATTATTCAAGTTAATTAAATTTAAAAAACAATATATGCATTTCTACTGCAGCTATTTAACAGTTCTTGCTGAACTGAAATGCCATTTTATTGTTGAATAAAAAAAGAACACGTATGAAGAAAGCTTCCTTCTATTTCCTTCTGTCCCCTTCTCCTGCACTCCCCTATATGTACAAAAAAACCCCATGAAAAACACTACAGCTTTCAAGTGACTGAAGAGTCAAATTACCACCTTACTCCTGTGAAAGCTAACAAAACATACACACTGAGCTGCTTTTCATTTTTGATTCTTCAAAAAAAGCAAGCAAGCCACTGCTGATCTAAGATTCTTATTAGGCCAACAGCTGTCAAGTTACATGGGTTTACACAGCTACTCACTTTGATCTACTTTATCAATAGTATTGACTCATTTACTGTGGGATTTGGTTATACCACTATTTTTATTTAGTATCCACATGACTACAAGTCTTTCCCTGCTAGTGTTAAGAACATTTACTTCCATCATTTAAGTAAAAGCAATGAATTGCACCAAATGTCATGGTGTTGAGTCCGAAGTCCAGACTCCAGTAATAGCAACCATGGTTTTGCACTAAGCCACTACAAATTCTAGTGGATTCTTCCCAATAGAACCAGAAGGAGAAAACAGATCTACCCACTGAGGATTTCAGGCCACGCAGGTTCATCAATAAACATAAATTAAACACTTGGCTTGGGATAAGGTTAAGAAATCTTATGTTTCTGTTTCTTTTCAGAGATACAGACGAGCAAATCTGTACCACTACAACAGCAGCGACCACTATAGAGACTGCTTACAGTGACCAGCAGATGTTATTTTTACATCTATTCATCAGTTTCTTTACATCTGTAGAATCAATGGAAGTGGTGCTCGACAGCAGATTCTGCAGAAAAGCCATATGGTTTACATGATCCTCAGAATTTCCCGACACAAAACTGGATGCCTGGAAGTGATTCCCAGACATTTCAGATAGGACAGGCCACTGAAATGTTTCATGCTGTGGCCTCATCATGGATGTACTGCTCACGTGCATCACCACCATTCTGTACACAAGCAGTACATATGATGCCTCTATTAACAAATGAACATAGTGTGTATGTAAATGCTAGGACTGGTGGTGATAACGGGTTATCAGCCAGGATGCTGATGCTGCCCAAACCATTTCTCTGGCCCATGCTCTCTTAAAGAATGGGGTCTGCGCTAGTTGAATTATCTGCAGGTCACAAATCAGGCATCCCAGTGTATGACTCAAGGGGGCTGCTGAGTAAACATACTAGAAGTAAGAAATCTAGAAGCAAAGCTGAGGCTTATTAACAAGTCTTTCTCAGGCACTGAATGAAGTGGTGAGTGAAGGAACACAAAGTGCTGCAGAACAGCAGAGGCAATACACAAAACCTTGAGGTATTATGAGATACTCAACTAGCAAACCATCTGTTTTCTCTGAAAAGAAGAAACTGCAAACTAAATGTTGATATAGATGAATAGTCACAATAATAATGAATCGGTAATTCAGAAATAATATCAATGCAATATTTTCTGACAGTAAAGAAAGTGAGCCCACCCTCCAAACCGATTCTTACAAAAGCAAGCAACATAAATGTTACTGAAGTATTAAACCAAAATATAGCATTTTGCATACTTGAAACCCCCAAGAGGGATTACGAAAGCCAGCCTGCTATTTTTTTTGAAGACAGTTGCCATATGCATTACTATTAGCAACACGTGCCAAGCATAATCCTTGAGTTACTCTATCATTTAAAATATTAGAAGAAAAATCTGTAGCAACCCAAACCAGAAAATTTCAATATAATTAGAAGAGAACTGAAACCAGTATGATAAAGGAATGTAAAGTTGCTCAACAACTACTCAAGAAGATGCAAGAACTCACATCTTCTGACCACCAGAATGCTCAGCCACACAGGATGTTCTGGTATGGATAAAACTGAGATGCAATTTACACAGAATCACAGAATGGCTGAGGTTGGAAGGGACCTCTGGAGGTCACCTGATTCGTATCTCCCCCCAGCATAGGGGATACCTAATTTCACAGTACAACAAGCTAGAGAACCTGAGGATTATTATTCAAGTGTCCTCAGAGAAGTGCTTTTTCACCATTTGAAAAAACTGATTTTGCTTTAAACTTCTGTTGTGGTTTAACCCAGCAGGCAGCTAAACACCACACAGCCGTTTGCTTATTCCCCTCCGCCCCAGAAGAATGGTAAAAAAAAAAAGGGAAGTTTGTGGGCTGAGATAAAGACAGTTTAATAGGACAGAAAAGAAAGGCATAATAATAATAATAAACAAAATAAGTCATGCACGATGCAAACTGCTCACCACCAACCTACCAATGCCTAGCCAGTTCCCAAGCAGCAATCGCTGCCCCCCCCAGTTTCTATACTGAGCAGGACGTCATACAGTGTGGAATACCCCTTTGGGCAGTTGGGGTCAGCTGTCCTGGCTGTGCCCCCTCCCAGCTTCTTGTGCACCCGGCAGAGCATGGGAAGCTGAAAAGTCCTCGACTGGTGCAAGCACTGCTTAGCAACAGTTAAAATATCAGTGTGGTATCAACGTTATACTAAATCCAAAACAAAGCACTATGCCAGCTGCTAGGAAGAAAATTAACTCTATCCCAGACAAAACCAGGACAACTTCTAAAAATTTCTTTCTGCTAAGATCAAATTGGACAAATTTCTGTAGAAAAGAAAAATGTAGGAATTAAGGGACCTCACTGTATTGTCCAATTCAGGGATAAAGTTTGCAAGCAAGTTAGACAAAGAGCACCTAAGGATTCACCACAGCTAGCATGTAGAAATCTGTGTATATACTCGAGGAGAAGAAGACAGAAGTCCATCTGTTCTGGATGTAATTCCACACATACATGGACTACCTGCTGGTTTGTATTCCAGCAAGGGGTAAGCCCATGCAGATATTGCCTCCAGTTATCTCCTCCAGAAGACTTCCACTCTCATGGGAGGACTGACTGAAGAGAGCACGTAGATGATCCTAAACCAACACAGTTGCTAGAACATTAAAGCACACTGGAATCTATTGAGTCTACAAGTCAATAATGAGGTCATGGCACCCCAAAGAAACCACACACTGGGTTGTAGGATCTGTTCCACCTATGAATAGCCAAACCCCAAATTTTCACATTAGACTGACCTAATCACAAGGCTACACGCAAAGCTCTACAGATGTGAATTTGTACCACCCAATACAGGAATGCAAGATTTCTACAGTGAGAAAAAGCCTGGCTCCACAGCTCAGGGGTGTTTCAGCCTTGGTATTGTTTATGCACTAGATAGGATGATTCTGAAATACAGAACCCCTACATCTGAGATTTCTAATAATGAATGAGAGCATGTCCTACAGTTGTGATACAGTTTTACTGAATTTTTATAAATGATACTCAAAGCCATTTAGCTCCTATCCTGTAATTCTTAATTTAGGAACTGACTATAGAACCCTTACAAACTGAAGTCAATACTGGAAACATTTTAAACAGTGTCCTGGTTTCAGCTGGGATAGAGTCAATTTTCTTCCTAGTAGCTGGTACAGTGCTGTGTTTTGGATTTAGGATGAGAAGAATGTTGATACCACACTGATGTTTTAGTTGTTGCTAAAGTAGCAATTACACTAAGTCAAGGACGTTTTCAGCTTCCCATGCTCTGCTGGGTGCACAAGAAGCTGGGAGGGGGCACAGCCGGGACAGCTGACCCCAACTGGCCAAAGGGGTATCCCACACCATATGACATCCTGCTCAGGGGGAGTTTAGAAAACTAAAGCTAAATCTAGACAAATATGACTTCAGAACACAGTTCAATGATGGTCTACATGCAAACATATTTTGCTGTGGTACTTCTGCCACAGAACAGCTGATCCCATTGTAAGAAGCTAAGCAGAGCTGTGGGGAACAACTACATGGAATCCACTCCTCTATCACATAATCACAGAATACCAGGTTGGAAAGGACCTCAAGGATCATCTGGTCCAACCTTTCTTGGCAAAAGCATGATCTAGACAAGATGGCCCAGAACCCTGTCCAGCCAAATCTTAAAAAGTGTCCAGTGTTAGGGAACCCACCACTTCCCTGGGGAGATTATTCCAATGGCTGATTGTTCTCATTGTGAAAAAATTTTCCTCTTGTGCCCAATCAGAATCTCCCCAGGAGTAACTTGTACCTATTACCCCTCATCTTTTCCATGGGACTCCTTGTAAAAAGGAAGTCTCCATCTTCTTTGTAGCCACCTTTTAAATACTAGAACATGGTGATAAAGTCTCCCCTAAGCCTTCTTTTCTCAAGGATGAACAAAGCCAGTTCTCTCAGCCTATCCTCATGTGCCAGGCTTCCCAGGCCTTTGATCATCTTGGTGGTCCTTCTCTGGACCCCCTCCAGCCTGTCCGCATCTGTTTTGCATAGGGGGGTGTGATGGTTTGACCCTGGCTGGACACCAGGGGCCCACCAAAGCCACTCTATCACTCCCCTCT
>NW_009260616.1:134760-169723 GCF_000687185.1 Egretta garzetta
GTTCCCAGCGGGTGTTTTTTTTTTTTTGTTCTTAAATATGTTATCACAGAGGTGCTTCCACCATCGCTGATTGGCTTGGCCTTGGCCAGCTGAGGACACAGGGAAAACGTCTAACAGCTTCTCACAGAAGCCACCCCTGTAGCCCCCCCACTACCAAGACTTTGTTACACAAACCCAATACAGGGGGACCAAAACTGAACACTGTATTCCAGGTGTGGACTGACAAGCACTGAGCAGAGTCGGATAATGACTTCTTTATCTCTGCTGGTGATGCCCTTGTTGATGCAACCCAGCGTCCTGTTGGCTTTCTTTGCTGCAGCAGCACACTGTTCATTCATATTGAGCTTGTTGTCCACCAGGACCCTCAGGTCCCTTTCCACAGAGCTGCTCCCCAGCCAGGTAGATCCCAGACTGCGCTGCAGTCCTGGATTGTTTTCTCAGGTGCAAGACCTTACACTTGTCCTTGTTGAACTTCATAAGGTTCTTGTTAGCTCACTCTTCCAGGCTACCCAAGTCTTCCTGCAGGGTGGCTCTCCCTTCTGGAGTGTCCACTTCCCCACTCAGTTTGTTATCATCACCAAACTTCATCAGGGTACACTTCATCCCATCATCCAGCTCACTTATGAAGATACTAAGCAGTGTTGGGTCCACTATCAATCCCTGAGGGACCCCACTTGCGACAGGTTGCCAGTTTGAAAAGGAGCTATTTACCACCACACTCTGAATGAGGCCTGTTAGCCAGTTCCCCACCCACTGCACAGACCTCAACGCATCAGTTTCTCTAGGAGGAGGCTGTGGGAAACTGTATTAAAAGCCTCGGAGACAATGTCCACCACTCAACCCACATCAACCGAGCAGGTTGCTTTGTTGTATAAGGCAATTAGGTTTGTCAAGCATGATTTGCCCTTGGTGAACCCATGCTGGCTTTTCCCGATCACTTGCTTCATTTGACTTGTGATAGCTCCCAGGAAGATTCATTCCGTAACTTGTCCAGGGACTGAAGTAAGATTGATGGGCTTAAAATTTCCTGGATCCTCCTTTAAACCCTTCTTGTAGCTGGAGGTGACATTAGACTTTTTCCAGTCTCCTGGGCCATCCCCCGATCTCCACGACTTCTCAAAGATTATGGAGAGCAGCCTCATAACGACTTCATCCAGCTCTCTTGATGCCCTCAGGTAGATAATGTCAGGGGCCATTGATTTGTAGCAATCAAGCTCCTGTAACAGTTCACAGACCAATGCTTCCTTCTCTGACAGTGGGTCTGTGTTTGCATCAACCTGGATGTTTGTTCCTAATGCCTTGGGCCCAACAGTGCTGGTAAAGACAGAGGTGAAGAAAGTGTTGAGAACCTCTGCCTTTTCAGCATTGTTGGTGACTAATTCACCTCTCCTGCTTAACAGCGGGCCAGTATTTTCCTTCTGTTTCTGCTTGTTTACCTACCTGAAGAACCCTTTCTTGTAGTTTTTTACATCTCTGGCCAATTTAAATTCGAGCTGTACTCTTGCTTTTCTAACTGCATCTCTGCACACCCTGGCAATGCCATTGTTGTTCTCAACAGGGATTTGTTTGCTTTTCCATCTCTTTTGGTTTTGAGCAGACTCAGAAGCTCGCAGTTAAGCCAAGGGGGTCTCTTGCTCTGCCTACTTCCCTTACCTTTAAAGGGGATGAACTGTTTTTGTGCTTCCAGGGGAGCATTCTTGAAAAACTCCCAGCACTTGCTAGCTTCCTTATCCCCCACAGAAGCTGCCCATGGAATCCCTCCCAACTGAGCTCTGAGTGAGCTGAAGTTTGCTCTTCTAAAATCTAAAACCTTTGTCTTAATACTAACCTTCAGTGTACTCAGCATGATTCCAAACTCCAAAATATTGCCATCACTGCAGCTAAGGCTATCGCTAACAGAGATATTACAAAGCAGGTTTTCTTGGTTTGTGAGTAGCAAGTCCAGCAGTGCCTCATTCCTGGTTGGCACATCTAACATTTCTATGAGGAAGCAGTCCTCTACGCATTCCAGGGACTTGGTGGATGACGTGTGAGCTGCTGTATCGTTCTTCCAACAAATGTCTGGGTAGTTGAAGTCACCCATAAGAACCAGGCTCTGTTGATGCAAAGCTTGCTTAAGTGACCCAAATATTGCTTTGTTGGCCTTATAGTCTTGGTTTGGAGGTCGGTAGCAGATGCCTACTGTAAGATTCCTCCTTGGAGATGATCCCTCTGATCTTGACCCAGTGGCATTTGACAGGACTTCCACAATTGCTATAGTTCACTTCTATACATTCAAGGTTCTCCCTAACAGAGTGTGACTCCTCATCCTCTTCTTCCCTGCTTGTCTTTACAAAACAGCCTATAGAGATCCATTGCGATCCTCCAGTCATGTGAGTTGTCCCACCATGTTTCAGTTATTCCTATGATATAGTAACTTTCTGACTGGGCACGGAGCTCCAGTTCCTATTTGTTCCCCAGGCTGCATGCATTGGTATACATAGACTTGACGTGGCTGGTGTTCTGGATCTCATCTTGGCAGGCAGCTAAGGAACATCTGTTGCTGCTCTGGTTGGCCTGGCTTATTCCCCAGTTGGTTGCAATGGTGCAAGATTTGCCACATTGCACCCCGCCCCTGAGTCCTTCAGTTTAAAGCCCACTTCACCAAGTTGGCCAGCCTGCTGCCCTTGCCTCTTCTAGATAAGCGGATCCCATCCCTCCCTAACAGGCTATAGTCATCGAAGAATGTCCTATTGTCATAAAAGCCAAAACCCTCACGACAGCACCGGCCACAAAGCTAGAAGTGGATTTGCATTATACGTTTATTTCTGGCTGCACCCTTTCCTCTAACTGACAAGATGGAAGAAAAGATAACTTGGGTGCCAATACTTTTCGCTTGCACCCCCAGGGCTTTGTAGTCTTCCTTGATTCTCCCCAGGTTCCAGCTTGTGATGTCATTTGTGCCCACATGAAAGCGTAGCAATGGATAGTAGTCTGTGCTCTTGACAAGTGATGGCACTCTCTCAGCAACATCTCGGATTTTAGCTCCCGGAAGGCAGCATACCTCTCATGAGTCCCTGTCGGGCCAGCAGACAGGCACCTCAGTGCCCCTTAACAGCCAGTCACCCACTAAGAGCACAGTTTCTTTTTGTGGCATCCACTGCGTGCTGGTGGTAGTTTCTCCTTGCAGACTTTGCTTGTGGGTGTCTATAAATGTTAAAGCTTCATATCTGGGTTTGGTTGTAATGCTGGAAGGGTGGGGACTGAAGCAGAGTCATGCTTTTGTGGGTGACCAGAATCCAAGGTGCCCCATTCTCTGTGGTGTCTGCCACAACAGTATGGTTCTGAAACCACTTACCTATCTCTGTCTTGGCCCCTCTAATACTGTGCAGCCTTTTAACTGCAACTTGGCCACCTGACGCAACAGATCATCAACCTGTGCACACCTTTTGCAGGTATTTATCTTTTCTCCAAGAGAAAGGTCTGGGCACTTTTTGCAACCTACCATCTGTACTGAAGTCTCCTTCCATAAGACATGAAAATGAACAACTGGTTTTGTTGAAATGCTCCCTAAAACCACACAAAATACAATGGGGTGGGAATAAAAAGAAGAACGCAGCAGCACTTAAATACATGGTAAAATCCCAAGACTTTAGGAGAATTCTGGATGGAGATTAAAAAAAGGATGCAGAAGATAGGAGACAAAGGGCTTTTTATACACTTGCCATCTACTAAAAGTACTTTAAGAGCAGTTTTGTAAAGCGGCAGGACGAATTAAACATGGACAGTATTAGCAGAAGAATGCACGTGAACACAGCTAGTGCATCACTGCAGGATGCAGAAGAGACTAGACAGTCATATGGGATTTCCTTCTTTTAACAGCTATAGTAAAGCAAAGTCATTAGAAACCAAAAGACATGGCACTACCATCTTTAAAAGATGAACAGGTATTTTGAAGTTGAACTACCTAGATTAAAAAAAATTTGAAAAACAAACTGAACAATGATGACTAGAGAGAGTGGGAAAAGTAACAAGTGTGTTGGAAAAACAATTCTAAAAATGAAAATTTTTAAATGGGATAAATATTAGAACCCAATTACAAAGTAATTTCTTTCTCACAATAGAAGTTACCATACTGTAGGCAATCTGGTTTATGCTTTCTCCAGGAACAGGCTTCAGAGAGCAATATCAAGTTGTAACAGCACTTACTCTACCCTGCTAGGTAGGCGCAACACGAGCTGCTTCTACGCAGTTTAGATGGCGCTTTAAGTTTAAGCTATGTCACTCACTGGAGCGGGCTTGTCAAGACATTGGTCACTGAATATCACTCAGAACTGAGCTACTGAAAATGGATAGGACTCAGTTACTTTATAGTGCTAATAGAGTCTATGAAATTAAAGTCACCATTCTCTACCTCTCACAGAAAGCAAAGAAATCACATACACAGACAGATACAAGTAAGGTGATGCTTTGATGAAGACAAATCCCTTCCCTGGCAAAACCTGGGAAGGTCTTTCCCTCTTAAGACATTTGCTATGTCATTCAAAAACATAAGAGTTTAGTTTCAAAGAGTCCTTTAGTAGTATATTACATTAATGTAACTACTTCAGCGATTAAGTGAAACTCAACCTTTTCCCAGAGCCCTGAATCAAATAATATTTTTCCAAGGGGTGAGAAGAAAGAGAGGACTACTGTAGTCTTAAATACTGGATACTAGAGAAACATGAATAATAAAATACGGTCTTGTAGCAGCAAGATATCCTCAAAACAAAACCAAGAACAGAGCCCAAAGACCGTATTTCATATATGTAATATTACGTATTTGTGTCAAGGCTTTCAGTTTTCCCTGGCATGTGAGAAAACACTTACTTCAGTAACATTTGTAAATCAGACAGAAAAAAAAGTTATTTTTTAATTACATTTTTTTGAATCCAAATGGAGTGTTTGGTTATTTACAATTGTTTAGTCAGTTACTGTTCCTTGTGACATGTAATACCTCTCCTCTCACAAAAAGAAAACAAATAAAAGAAAGCTTATCCACTAGGAAAATGAGGGCCTGTGACTCATTATAACTGGATTATTCCCCACCCTTGATGTAGAGATCCTTAGAGAGGGAGAAGGGCTGGGTTTTCCATCTGTAATTTAAAATTAGAAATCTTTGTATAACTAGGCGCATATTGAAGTAATACCTAGCCTAGAATCAAAGAGACAAGAGTTCAATTCACATCTAGGGAGACTTCATGTGTGGCCTTGGGCAAGTTGCTTACCACAGATGATGCATTTTCTTGTTGTGAAATTGATGTAACAACACTTTCATATCTGAAAAATCTGTTAAAGGGATAAATATACAAAAGGAACACTGTGACAAAGAAAAGCTGGGTTCTAGGAGTACACAATATCTAGGAAGGCAAAGGACGCAGCATTCAAATGAGCAGCAGTATCCCATTCAGGATATTGCTATGTCTGTCTCAGCATGCCTTCAAGAAAGGAAAGCCAACTTTCACGAGCAATTTGTAGGCCTGGAATCACACTACCAAACATATTCTTCTTCCATAGCAGGCCCTCTGCATCATTTTTTATCTCACACTACTAAACCCTGAAATTGTAGCCAGCTTTCTTCGACAGTTTTGCACCAGAAGAATTGAAACAACCTGACCATATGAAAAATAGATGATCTCAATCTTCCATCTATGGTATGGCTCACTGCAGCAAAAAAAGTAAGTAAAAAAAATTTCTTCTTCCACTTGAACTATGGGGGAAACAAAGATGACAGAAAAGCAGAACATCCAGATGTAAAGTTGAAATACATTTTAAAAAGTAAATCCAAATACATACAAGATGCCTAAATATACCACTACAAGAGAAAAAAGGTAAAAAATTAGTACGAGGAGAGTTTTTTCCTCTATATTCAAAACCAAAGATCAACATTTGGAATAGGCATCACACCACTTCAGTAGGCTCCTAAAAGCGGATAAGGAGATCTCACAAATCAGAAGAAAATGCAATGCATCGTTGCCTTTCTGGACAGGGCACCCCCTTCCCAAGCCAGAAGCACAGTGGCATTCTTGTGCTTTTGAAAGCTGCACAAAGATCCTCTGCCCAGAATCCCAGATTTCTGAGTAGTTTCTAGACTCGAGCAAGAAGTCCACAAGCTTCCTTGATTCCATTATCTTCCAAAAGACAAATTCCTCTCAAGTTCTCTAGCATACATGTCAGGTCCCAAAGTCCAGAGGTCCGAGAACCCTGGAGCAGATGTTTCTACTGCTCAGAGGTAATAGCATAAGTAACACGAAACAAGATTACATTTGAAACACTGATTTTTACTGAGTGACACTTCAGTTGTCACATCTCCAACTGATATCCATTCAAGTAATTTGCTCACAGACAGCTTTTTAAATCAAACATTTGAAACATTAAGCCCAAGCGACCACCTGGTTCACCAAGCCTTGTCTTCTCCAGTCTAGAAAGCCATGCAATAGTCACACAAAACTGAAGTCTATTAGGTACTTTGAACTGTGAGGTATCTAAACAAGAAGTAATCTTTGAGACGTCTCAGGCTAGAGTTTACACTGGGCATTACCGTTGATGGAAAATATCAATTGTAAGCTCCAAAAGCAAGGCTACTGCCTTTGTTTTACTGAGAATTTTTAACTTGTATTTTTATTCCAATAGGCAAGAGAGGCTCTGTTACTCATTTTCACATGAATAATGAGCAAACCCCAAGAAAAGCATAAAAATTGAGACAGGATATTTTATATGTCAGCTCAGTGAAGATGTTCTGGATGATCTCCAAAAAACTACCTCGTCCTTCCTTCATGGAAAACAATCTGGTCTCCAATTGCAGAAGAACTACTGATAAACCTAACCATTTATAGGATATATAGGTACATCATCAGAAAGGAACAGCTATTACTCACAGTTATTACCAAGCAAAATAACTGACTTCATAGTGGAGACTGTAGGAAAAATTATAGCTAATGAAATTTACTGTTATGCAGTCAAACTAGAACCAGGGAAGTCCAGAGATTCAGATGATAATTTAAAAGTACAAGTCTCCTGAAATAATGGAGACCAAAAAAGTTAAGCAGCTCAGAGATCAAGGATGAACTATGTACAAACTTCACAAGTTTGATTGCTTGTGAGTTACGAGAAACAGCAACAGTATTTTCTTCTTTTCTTAGTAGAAACAAGCAGACATACAGGGCAAGGTTAGGTGCTTGCTTAATTAAATACCCATCAACAAAATGAGCCATATACAAAATGTTATTCTTGCATCCTCTACTTACAGATTACTGATGTAAGCAGCAGGATAGTATCAGTAATATTTCTACAATGAGTGTCAAAAATCACTAGGATGCCAGCTAAAGAGAACTAAAACACATGAAGAAGGAAAACGTAGCTGGCCCCAGCTACAGATTCTAGCTATCACACTAGGCTCTTGGCATGCACAGGCTGGCAACACAGGCCAAGCTGCTATTCCAGTAAGAAAGGGGACCACACAAATGCAACAGAGGCAAACCGTATTAGACCACACTGACCAAGGCATAGCTGAACAGAAAAGAGCACATTTACTAGTCCCAGATAAACTAATGGTGTGTACTTTATTGCATCCTGTAAAAGATGAAAAAATAAGCCAGTACTAAAAAAGGGGGAGCAGAGTACTCATACAGCCTTTTGCTTCCATTTCCTTCAATAAGCTTTCATTAAAGACTGTTACTGCTACACAAGTTCCCCTAGCTATCTTTTTAGTGTTACTTGATGGAGGTAACACAAGACATGCGTAAATGGAAATTGGTGCATATCTGTTCAAAGGATAAAAAGTTTTTCTGGTTGGTAACTGAACTTGAACTTTCACCTCTGCATGAGGCTCATCCACCTATTAAATACTCTAATGAGTGTGCACTGTTCCAATCACAATTCCCCTCTTTTTCCTGAGACAAAACCAGTCAAAACTTTTTTGTTCAGCTGGAAGAAAACAGGTATTTTTCTGTCAGCTAGATAGCTAGCTAGAAGAAAGGCACCATAAATATTGCCAAAGACTATTTGTTACTGTAAACTGCAGGTAAAAACCCCTGTCATTAATTGTGATAAGGTTAACAGTGTTTTCATCATTATCTTCCATAGACACTATTCAGAAATATTGACTATTTATAAATTCCTGAATGCCACTAAGCTTGTGCAATCCCAGAGAAATGATACACTGTAGAGTACAGACACACTCATGAGTCAGATTAGTTTACGTTAACGAGTAAATGACACCACATTCTGTTTGTTTTCTCTTCCTCTAATCTTCAAACAGTGATAACTAATTCTATGAATATTTCTTGGACTTTTTTTCTTTTGTATTTGCATTAAGATCTCCCACTCTCAGGTAACTGTCATGTCACCTTATTCCTCTAGCTGATGAAAGCTAGATGACATGCTCCACCAAAACAAGCACAGCTCCTAGGATACCCATAAGCAAATTTGCAACACTTGATACTCCTTATCGCACATACCTTTTTATTTCATTAAAGTAGTTCTTAACATCTTCTGTATGTTCTAAGCTCATCATTTTTGGATAAGCAGCAACTTAGGGATTACTTCCTTACTTTAGACAGCTTTTAAATTCCACTCTTGAAAGGGCTATATGGTATACAGCAGTAATAGCAGGGAACAGAACTCCATGACCCAGAAAAATAAACTCTGTTCTGAATATCTTACTAAACTGAGCCCCTCAGCCACACCGGGGGCACCTCTAGGAAAGCATATTTAAGAAAGAGAACACCAAAATCAGAGAAATGAGGAGGAGGAACAGCTCCATGGCAGAGCAGATATCCCCGGCAGCTCATGGAAGAGCTCGCATTGGAGCAGATATCCCCCGCAGCCCATGGAGAATCCCACAGTGGAGCGCAATGATATTCCTGAAGGAACTGCAGCCTGTGGAGAGCCCCACACCAGAGCAGAAAAGATGTGAGGAGGAAGGAGTGGCACAGAGCTACCACTGTGTACTGACTGCAATCCCCTGACACCCCCATTGTGAGCTTGCAGGGCAGGGGTGGGGTATGGAGTTTGGGGAGTCTGAAGTGAAGGAATGAAGCTGAGCCCGTGAGAGGGGGAAGGAAAGGTGTGCTGTTTTAATATTTGAATTTGTTTCTCACAACCTGAATAGATTTTAATTGGCAAAAAATTAGTTAATTTCCCCCAATTTCCCCAAATGTTTTGCCCACAACGGCAACTGGTAAGCAATTTCCCTGTCATTATCTCAACCTATTGCTTTACTGTTTGTTTTTCCTATTTTATCCCCCTGCCTTACCAGAGTGAGGGCGGGTGGCAGCACACGCAAGCAGCTGGGTAGGAATTTGGCTGTTAGCCAAGTCTAACCCAGCACACACGGGTTGACAGAAATGATCCCCTGGGATGTCAGCCTCTGGAGCCTACAAACTGTTTTAGAAAGTTTGGGAAAGGTAATAAAGTAAAGCAATTCTTAGTGTTAGTAGACTGACACCTGCTACCTTGTGATCTAAAACTTCACCAGAGGATTTCTAAGGGTGCTACAGCTGAAAGTCTCTGCTTTAAACCTTTACTCAGCGTAGAAGTTTCAGCCTACCCATATGAACTTAATAAAAACCAATATACAGCCCCAATCCTCAAAGTGATAAAACCTTTCAATGCAACGTTAACGTATTTAACAACAAACTTTCCACAAATTAGTCATATTACCATAACTTACATTAAATAATGCCATTGTATAAACATTGTTTAATTATTATATTAATACAAAAAATGGACAATGTAGCAGAAAGTATTATCCTTTACAACAAACCAATTTAAAAATGTATTACTGAAAGATACGCCTGTTCATGAGCCTTCCAAGAAAGGCTATGCACGAAGGTGCAGAATGTTCACGACATTTCCAAGTGGGGGGAAAAAGAAGCTACAGCAAGCAGACAGGGCGGTAAAGTTATGTAGTCCATTGAAGCTTTTAAAAAAAAAAAAAAAGTGCTATAAATTGAGATTGCACATACCTCAAATCCTTATTCGAAGTCTTCCCTAAGGATTCTTACGATAGGACCCTTCCACCAGCTACACAACGGAAATGGTTTTCAGCTGATACAGCAGCCTTTGGTTTGCTATGAACCAGTCCCCAAACAAATTCAACTCTATAGAGCCGTTACAGAGGAAACGCTCCACAGACAATCTACAGAAACTGTATTCTTGGAAGTTGGTAGTCTGAATCCCGATTCGTCTAACAGAACTGTAAATCCTGAGCAACTCTATAGTTTGTATCACACTCACACAAAAAAAATCTTATCGTCCCCTTCTCCTTCAGATAATTTTTAACCTCTTCACTCCAGTTTAACAGTTGTTCAATAATTATTCTACTTCTCTTCAATAGCTATTCAGGATTAACTCGAGAGGTACTGTGCAAGTGCAAAAATAAGTGTTTTAAACAGTAGAAACAAGAGCAGCATTAGAAAAATCAAATTCCAATTACAGTATTTTTCAGCATTTTTTTTTTATTCTGATGAAAGATGTTCTCCTCCTATACACTACAGTAGTGTGGTATATGGAAATCACGCTATAGTAATGTTATTTCTCTGTTTTTGTTTTGCTTGCCAAAATATTAGCCTGCTTGCTTGTCAAAAGACATGGGAGGGTAAGAGTCTTATACAAGAAAAAAAGTCCTTGAAACCAAAAGTAAGTGAAACTTGCTCTTTTTAGACTTATTCTTTTCCCATGGATTTATCCACAGTATTTCAAAAGAATCTCTATTTTAGCTTTTTGTCTTCTACTGTGAATATAGCCTCAGAGCTCTGCCACACCCTCAGCTTTGGCTACTAACAAACAGGGCTTTTTTCCCCCCCCACTCCAGGTAAACAAAGACCTTAGCATCCACTAAAGCCAATAGATGCTAAATGCAGGCACAGCATCTGTCACTCTTCAACGTGATTTTTTATGCCTTCTTCTGTTCTTTTATATACTACAAAATACGTAAATGAATGCTCTTTCAGTAATACAGCTGGTGTTACTATTTTATTCTGCACATTTTGCCATACTATTAAGTATCTTACTTCCTATTTCAGTTTCTTTTGTGACATGCTACTTCACTTCCTCATCTTGAATTAGGCATCCATCCCCCCTCTTTTCATCTTCTGTAAAGTCTGCCGTCTCTTGGCAGCACTTGAAGGGTTTCATGGCTTTTTGCCTGCTCTAGCCTTTCTTTCTGCAAAGAATGCCCAGTCTTTGTAGCACTCTTATCTTAGGCTTGTTACAGTCATTAATTGATAACACACACACACTGTTCCAGTTCTTCATGCAATTAGAACTGCAAGATCTTTTTCTGTCTCAGTGCTACAGCAAAAAGATTCAAACATTTGAGCACTTCACAGAAAACACGTATCCGAAGACTGCTTGCCTTGTACAGATCATTTAATGGGGTTGTCTTCTATTTACTCAATAACCTTCAGAGTGGCTGTAAAAGCTGTGTATACTGGATGTTTCATTTGCCAAGACAAGGTATTTATAGCAATCTCTGCATTCTTTAAGAAACGTTTTGAAGTGTTACTCAGAAGTATCTGTCACTGACATAATATCACTCAGTCCAGATATTCCTATTTTACAGGGTCATCTCACTGGCTATTCAATTTTAAATTGTTGAAAAACAGCTAGCAATCTAGCTTCACATTTCAAGATAATCCAACGAATGCTCAGAGGGAGTACTTAATACCAGTCACTCCCTTGTTCTGTTCAATCTGAATCCTCTCTACCCCCACTTGCCCCTTTTCCCCAAACCAATACACAGGCAGTAAGTTTTAACACTTTTTAACCAACCTTCCCAAAAATGTATTCCTCACATTTGACCCTAAAGTTTTAAGATCAAGATTAGAACATTATCAAGAGTGACAGAAATGTGACAAACTCCTTCCAGCACTGATGTGTTGTCAAAAAGGATGTTTAATTTTTACTACTAGTCCACAGCTTTTTCTCAAATACAGTTTTCTGTTAATGCTTTAAAAGATTTCCTGTTCTTTTAAGAGTCAGGATACTATGCTTTAGAAGCTCCCTTCATCCTGTGTTTTGAATGGCCTACGGCAGACTGAAATCAGAGAGGCAGCGAAGATAAGAGCACACACACATTCTTGGGCTGTAATCAGCATTCTTGAAAGGTCACTGTGGAATGAACACACTACTCGGGCAGCCTGCTAGGAATTATCCTCGAATCTTAATAGCACAGATGCATCCTGTACCTACTGAAAGATTCTCATTATCGCTGTTATCATTGACAATTTAGTAGACTGTGTATCCACGTATTTACAATAACTACGTGGATGATCATGGCACTTTTAAGTAGTGCTATATATGGAAACTGTCTAGGTATTTGATTTTTATTTAATGTAGCACCTTGTTTGGAGAAATATTAACAGGAAAAAGCCTAAATAACTGTAGGACCAACTAGAAGAAAAGACAAGTTATTACTTTGTGACTAAGTGATATACTACACACAAGTTTTCCTTTAAAAATAAAATCTGAGCAATAGTGGGGATTTCTTCTGTGGTTTTGTCTAAGAGCATTAATAAACTGTGCAGAAAAAGCAATATAACTGCAATCAAGTACAAAGACTCCCTCTCCCTAGGTTCTCAGTAGCCTTACTACTGATACCCAGCAAGCACAGAAAAAAAAAATACCAGAAAACCCCACCCCCAAACCACCACCAAACCAAAAAAATAAACCATTCATGGAGAGGGGGAGAGAAAAGATAAACAGAGAGAAAGAGAAACACAGGGAGAAAACAGGAAGCAGGAGTCTGAGAATGACAGGAAAGATAGATGGAACAGTCTGGCAGATGATAACCACTGATAACACCTGAATTCAAGTTGCAACTCAAACAGCCAATCTATTGACAGAAATCTTAGTAAGTGCCAGAACTAAGTACTACTAGTTAAGCCTTTGGCTCCTCAGGTATATTTATTAAATAAAAGTTTAATTGTGCAACCGATAGTGATTCTTTCACAGAACCTTAGCTTCACCCAATACACAGGAAAGACCCAGAATCTGCAAGTCAGAACTACATGCTGAACGAGTTACTTGCATAATGCATATCTCATTTGTCACAGTAGTTAGAAATATATGCCAATAAAGCAGGCACCAACACATATGGAAAGATTCATCATCAAGGCAGATGAGTATCATTCTAGAAAACAGATACCATTCCCACCTGTCTCTTGGAATTTTTATTGTGATGCTGAGTAAGTCGTATGTAAAAAAGGCAGAGGGAGCCTTTTTTACACTGAGACAGCTAACAATTATTTAGAAAACTGCTAAGTATCTCTATGCTTAATTAAATCATGAAGAACTGTAATGTTGTAAAAATTTAAACCCTAATACTTTCAGGTTCAGACCCCAGAAAAGTTCAAAAAATTTTAAATCCAATATCTTCATTTTGGAATCTCAGTTCTTCGTGTTCAAGATAATATCATTACCTCAGCTCTGACTTGCAGATAACTTCACAAAAAATTACAAATACATCAATATTACAGTAAAAAGCCCCTCAAAGCGAGTATTTTGTTTGGGTTTTTGACTGTGGATGATAAATAAGATTATGCCTACCAGCTGAGTAATTGGATAAAAAAAGTCACTAAGCACCATGCGCTAATTGCTAGAGAGTATGTGAAAAAATAGCATTTGATCACATTATTGAAAATCATCCTAATGCTTTCACACAGGGGAAAAGATTTCTGGCATACCTTCACACTTTTTAGTGACTGCAACCCTGGTGTTCATTTAACAAAGAATTTATATGCAACACTGATAAACAGGGACTGCAGAACTCCTACAGAAGATGAGGAAAAGATGAGATGGGAGGGGAACTATTTAAGCTTGGCAACTCTGAAGGTTGAAGATGTCACTGCTCATTGAAGCGGGGGTGGACTAGGTGACCTTTAAAAGTCCCTTCCAACCCAAATGATTCAATGATTCTATGAGGGTGAAAAAAACAATTTGAATTGGACAGTAGATGCCACTTGACAAACCCTGTTGAGCTGAAACAAGAACTAAAGTAATTTGCACCTTCCCCTCAGGAAACACAAGGACCAAAAGTCTTTATTATCAAAATTTCTGTTGATATCCCCAAGGGTCCATAAGCCTGTTATTTCTCCTTTGTTGCCTAGATGTAGCTGCTATTTCAGGATAGGCCTCAATTTTCTACGTTTTGATTGGCAGCAAGCCAATTAACAATATGATATTGAATAATGGAAGAGTTTGAAATAGGTAAAAAGCTAGATGTGTTCAAGCTGAAAGCGTCAATTTACTGAAGTTCAAAGTTGCTGGTAAGTCACAAAATTCCTACAGGCAACAGCAATACATTACCAGAACATACAGAACTAAGCAACCATGAATGGTATCACAACATGTATACTTTGCTAGTGTAAGAATGACATCAGCTCTTCCACGTAATTTCTGAGAACAACTATCTACCAAACACAAATTGACTGACAGCAAGTTCAACCTCAGCACAACTGACATCTATCAGAATATTTAATCTTCTCAATCAAGATCAGGTCAGGGCAAAAAGAGGGAACCTGGTATGTTACAATCTGCATTTGGTTCAGCTATTTCTCTATGTTGCCCTTTATTGTGAATCTGTACTTTCTCATACAATTCCAGCTCTCTAAGAGTAACATAACAGCGCAAGTCACCTTGGGGCTGGAATGAATAATGTACTAGATTCCTTATGAACTTTAATCTAAAACCAGTTTTATGACAGTACTGCATGTTCAGCATCCACACACATCAGCTTCAGCAAGCATATCAAAAGGTGAAATGGTGAATGCAGTTGGTTGCAAATACTACAGCTGAATTGCTAAATATTTACTTCTCATACCAGCACATCAGAAGCTACCTTATGAAGTTATATAGACTCATTTCAGTTAGAGGTAAAGTACTTGCTTACTGGTTGTTTCTTCCAAATTAAAATGTCACATTTATTCAAAAATGACCTATGACTTATTGCTGAAATATAAGCATGTTTTAAGTTAGTACATTTTAAAATAAATTTTTTAAGATATTTTTTACATCATCACTTGAGCCTAGCATACAGCATACCATCCATTTAGATTTTTGAGTTTTCAGATTATGGTAAATTGAAAGGAAAACACCTCAATGTTTGAGATACTACTACCTCTTTTCCCCCCACCCACTTTTAACATTAACAACACTTAGGAATAAGTGAAATAACACACAGCTGTACAAAACCAAAGTATTAAACCTGCCACATATGCTCCTCAGTTTTTAATTTTTGCCCTTTTATAATTCTAGAAAAGGCAAGGCAAACGAAAAAGACCAAGATGAAGCATAAGGAAAGAAACAAAATGACCCCAAAACCAACTTTGTGCTCGAAGTGTTTCAATACAAAAATATCCTCCAGATGTTTATACAGAGAGAAGACATGACATAGAAATATAATTCTTTAGAAAAAGCAATTTAACTCTACAGTAGAGACAAAACTATGAAAACTAAGTTTCCTAGGTCATCTGCTCTTGCTCCCGTTCTCCATTTCTCTTTAGAGACCATACAAGACTTCGGACATCTGCACTAGGAACTGAGCTGGAACACTGATCTGGCTAAAAATTCGTCCTGCAAAAATGATTACCCTTTCAACATATGCAGTTCCCCAAGTTCACTATAACTGCGCAACTTACTGTGCCAGCACACGCAGAGGCAAAGCTGCGCAGGGCAGCTGTATGCAGTTCTTGCCTCATACAGTATCAATGTTGGCTAATACATGGCGAAACTATAACCCAAATGTTAGCTACTCTAAAAACAAAGGAAAACAATCCTGTACTTCCACACTCTTAAAAATGAGAGGGAATGGTTAGACAGTATGTACACCCATACAGCTTTTACACTGTGCCCCCTTCATGATCCTGCTAAAGAGAGATAAAAAGCAGTATTTTCTGCAAATGCAAGGAAATATTAGAATGCCAGTTAACTAACTGCTATGAAATATTTGAGCAAACAGCCTTTTTTGTGGTCAGCCTTTCATGAGCTATTGACAGAAAACTCTTGAAGTACTGTAAGTAGTTTTAAAACCAGTAACAATCTCTAGATGTTCCTTACTTTTAAAGCAAGCTGGCCAGCCAGTATTTTACAACAGTTTTGGCAAACTAGATTGACAAAGCAAGTAACTTCCAGAGCTAATAAAAACAGAAAGGGATTTGTTCTACATTTTCAAGACACAAATTCTATTATTCTTATCACTTGTAAAAACATAAGATGACTTGAGTTTCATGTGGAGAAAAAGAACTAATTAATGCAGAGTGTAAAGCAAATTAAGTGTTTCTAAAAGCAGAGCAATTATATCAATGCCAATATAACTGGATCAGAGTTCAGACAGTGGCTATGGAATGGGGAAACTTGCATTTCTGCCTTTAAAAAAAAAAAAAGTTTGTTCATAATCAAGAAATGTACCAGTAGAGCTTTATATACTTTGCAGTTATTTATTGGACAACATAAATGGACAGAATGAATAACCAATGTGAAATCATGTGCTCACACTTTAAGGCTGTGGGATCACAATACACCAAAAATGAACAAAAGCAGTACAGTTTCAAGTGCACCACTTTAAGACAGAGTTACTGAACACCTACTGGTCAGGAAACAGCCATGACTTCCAAAGCAATTAAAAGAATTAAAAAGAACACAAACATTGCAAAAGTGTCACACAGCAAGAATTACGCTCCCCTCCCCACCCCCTAAGTGACCCAATTCCAGTTTTGGGAACATCCTTTATAAATAAAGATCTATACAATGAAAACAAACATGCATGAAAGTTCTCAAAGAAATCATAGCACAAGAAATCAGCTCAGTGTTGGTGATTCAAACATCTGCACATATGAAGCAATGCTTCCTCAGGGATAGCACAGTACACTTTTAAAGTTACTGTGTCATAATTATGATTTATCAGATCACTTTAAAAAAAGTGAAAGAAAAGCAATCTAATTGTAACATGCCCAATAGAGGATTCAAGACACACCCACCACACTCTGTAGTTAGGCATGCAAAAGAATGCCAATTTACTTAAACATTCAGAAAAAAGTAAGACGATCGTTAAGAAAACTTTTATGAAGTACTGATGATAGAAATCAACATTGTGGCCTGCCATGTGACCGGGCTTATATTTTTGCTCCAGAGAAATTTGAGGTTAACCAACTCAAATAATTAACATCTGCACTCAACTGGAAGACATATAGCTCTAGGGATGTGTAATACAAAATATGCTGTTTTCTAAGGTCTCTTTATTCTAGTTAAAAAAAAAAATGCTTAACAGTCTAATTTGCAGCTCATTGCTTATAAAAAAATTGTACAGACAAGCCCCCAGTGTACATGATAAACATGCATAAATATCACCTTCCTTTTTCTAATGGAAACACATTTAGTAAAGGATTGTCCATCTTCAAATGGAGCTAATATGGTCGAAGTAATTTTTAAAACTTTCCTAGTCTCAAGTCAATTATTTCAGCAAAAATAGAACCACTGCAAAAATAAGTAGACACAAGATAATACACTGATAAAGTTACTCTTCATGTAGTTATCACACCATGTATAAATAACATGATCTGTCTAGTTACCTGCTTGCACTTTTAGGGCCCATGAATCCTGTCTACATGCGTGAGGCTCTTTATTTGCAATTCCCTATCTTGGTTCATTTCACTACGCGTACTTAATTCCAAAACTTGCATCACATAGTTTGTGCTACTGTTCACCCCACAGAGATGTTTCTGTACTGTTGTCCCCTAGGGAGGGAAAAAAACAAACAAAAAAAGCCCTCCAGTACATTTGTTTTCATGTGTCTAATTGTCAACAGAACTGTACTGTTTACATGAACCTAACAGTGAAATGAACCTAAGGATTCCCACCACTGAAGTTTGACCTACAAGGAAAAAGGGAAAAGATAAGTGTTGAGAAAGAGCCATAAAAAAATAGTAGGAACAGCACCATCAACTCTACCAAGTTGCATATTATACATACCTACTATGAGTCAGATCTTTTTTCTTGGTCCAGAGGCCTACCTCTTCTTTTAAGCTCTAGGTTCATCCAGTCTAATGAATTAAGCATTATGGTGCTTTTAAGTCAAAGAGGAGTAGATGGACCCCTTCAACATCCTACTTTAAGACAGCAGTTGTAAGACATCACCTCTCCAGTGTTTCAGGGCAACAATCAGCTAAATCTAGAAGCAGCTATAAAGCAGAACAGCAACAGAAGGTGGAAAAGCGATTCCTCACATGTAAATTTGGAACTATGTTTCACAGGCCATGTTACACGCATAAAGCTTTGGAAGAGCTGGGTGAAATTTCAGGTTCTCACCACTAGAGACATCTTCTGACAAACTTCCAATACTTTCCACCACATTCTGCCTTACTTTTCATCTCTCTGCTGTAGTTACCAGATGATACTAAATCAGGTTTCTTCCTATTACCATCCAGGCTAAAACTTGACACCAAAATATAACAGGGAACAGAAACTGAGCACCACTTTTTGTCATGCTATCATTTCCCTTTGAAGTTGAGGGGGGAAAAAAACATCCAAAATTATGTTTCATAAGCACAAGGAGAATGACTTCTTCGTGATATTTGTGAAATTTGAAATGAAATTATAAGTTACACTGCCTTCCTTAAGCTGAGTAATGGTCTATGGTCATCACTTCCTTAAAGTCTTCTTAGGAGCACATTCTGCTTAAAGAAGCAAAGCCACAGCAATGTTTAGTCAGAAACATCAAATGCAACATACACTGCCAAGCAAATGATAGTGATTCTATGCTATGAAGCTTTACAAAGAATACAATGAAGAGTGCTCGATAGCTTGACACTAAGAGTATAAAGTCCTCTCAACTAAGCCCATTTTTTAGACCTCTCTTGCCCCTCAAAAGGAAGATCTGGCATAGCTTTGTAGCTTAGGAGTTTCTGTGAGTTGCCTGAACCCTCAAGTTGAGAGATGAAGACTGCTGACAGAATGGGAACAATAGGCAAATTGTTGATAGCTGAACTGGCCAGAAAGCAGTGATCTTCTGGCAAATAATTTCTTCCTTTATTAGTCTCTCCCCTTTAAGAATTGGGTTTCAACCAGGAACAATACTCACTCCAGCTGGAGCATATACTCCGTGAAGGACATAAGTGAATAATAGTGAATTCAGTGAATATTCAGCGAAGGACATCTAACTTCTAGACACCTGGCTTCATTTGTTGTCTCTGAAGAGGCTCAGTCCTCCTGCCACTGGTGCTGGCATTAGAGTAAACAGGATGGTGTCAGCTGCTCCTGGTATGACCACAATTCTCTCTTCATTCCACTCGAGATGTCTCCAATGATTCATTCCGACTTGTATTTCATCAACATGGGTTTTGTAAAATATGACTAAGAAACCTCTGACGGCAAGGGGTGAGCTTCTTTCAGCAGATGGGCCTGACTGTTTGGAAATACTTGTTTCCAAACCAATACTGACTGGTATTTGCAAAGACCTCTCACACTCTCAGGAAGAGGCAAGGGCCAGGAAGGTCCCTCAGTGCCACAGTCAGAGCAATACCAGTGAAATACTTATATTGCCATAAATAAATAAATCTGTCTAGAAATAAAGATAACTGTTTCAAAGAATATTGTAATGCTGTATTTTGCATTGGTACACTTGATGCTGAAGCGCTCAATGCTAGCAGGAACAAATATACACTTGCTTTAGAAGAGAACAGCAGAGGCTTTCTATTTCTATTTTATGTAGTACAGAATCAAACCAGGTCTGGAGTGATGTTGTACTCTCCTGAAGCTGCTTTTTACGGCATTACTTTTTTTATATAATAAAAAGAGGTTTGAATAAAAATAGACTGGGTATGCCAAACTGCATTTCTGTTTACTAAAATACCAGCTTTATTAGGCTGACATGCTTGCTTGATCTTTCTGTAGAACTAACCAGATCAAACACTGCCTGAAAAGGTATCTCATGTGTCTTACATCTTTTTGGAGAAGGGGTTTCCCCACACAAAGGAAACTAGCAAATAGTATCTGCCAAAATGCAATAAGCATCAGAAATATTTACCAATAATGGATACATAATGAAGCCCAATGATTCAACCCAAACATTTCTGGCTTTGCACCTGACCGAAATGCTACTATATACACAAAGAAGCACTGCTTATCTTTTCTGAAAGGGAGAAAGAATCAAGGGGCAAGGAAATTCTACCCACATCACATCTACTTTATAAGCCAAGAACTGAATTATTTACTTAGTAAGAGTAAGATATGCGTTCATCACAGGATTCTCTCATAACCAGAAAGAACAGACAGCATGTTGAAGCCACTTGCCCTTTATGGCCTGAGCTACACGGTGTGAGAGTACTCACAGTACTGGCATCTTCTCTTGGGTCACAAGCAGTCAGGAGAATCCAATCCTGCACATGCTGAATTATTAACCAGATACATTTCTAAGGACAAGCCAATCTCAAAAATTGGTTTACTGAGCTAAAGTTTACTCGAATTGTGCATTTAACAGCTTCTTTTGGAAGACAATACAGGCTTCCCTGCTCTATGACGCTTAAGCTCCCTCCCCCATAGTAAGATGTCAGAGAGAGACCCTGACTACCCAAGGACACATTTCATAGAAAAGTTATGTTCAGCTTCAAATTCTGATTCCATCGTGACAATGCCCACGGTGACAGTGACACCAGGTGAAGACACTACAACTGACTGCTCAAATGCTTTGAAAGTACAGGCATTATGTTTTGCCTGTCATCCCTGCAAGCATGAGCACACGCACAAGTTACAGCAGGTTGAACTAGCACATAAATTTACCATGTTATCAGCTGCTCCTGCCATGACAGTTTGCATAGCTGTTACTACAGTGTAACACCATCAGAGCGGTGCTGCAAAGCTCTCTCACAAGCTCCACGATACAGAAAGCACAATCCTACCCACAGATTTTATCTAAATCCCCAATACTTGGGGTCAGCTGTTTACACACAGAACTCAGATCAGCACAAGTCAGTAAGCTCTGAGATAACGCAAGGAGCCTAATGGGGAACTGGAACTCAAATCTTTCTACTTCACAAGCCTATGGTTAGTACTCCACATTGCTGAGACTGAACTAGAAGCAGTACTTCCCACCCAGATGCAACCCTGCATACAGCACTGAGTCACACTGATGCAGTGCTGATACTTAATGTACTTTTTTTTTAATTTACGGGGGAAGATTTGGTAAATTTATCTGCCTTCCAGGATAACTTAACTTCCAGACCTAGAAGTTGACATGGTCATCCAGTAGCTCACATGACAAAAGCAGTTATTCTAGAAAGATCCACATCTTTCTAGCTTTAGGAGAAGAGGTGGCTACCACTTTCCTTTAACAAGCAGTTCAAAATCCCTTGAACTCCCCTCTCTAAAACTCTTCCTCACTTAAATATTTGTTTGAGCTGTTGTTTGAATTTGACTAGCTTAAATTTCAGGTATTTGTTCTTTCCATGGTTTTCTTCGCTAGACTAGAACTTCTCATCACTTCTTCACAAGCTCCTGATACAATCTAACAAAAACATATCTTAATATCCTCTAGAGGAGGGAAAAACTTGTTTGAACTCTCTTCTGAGCCTTCTGTATTTTTTCAACATAATTTAAAATACATTGGCGCAGGATTCAGACACACAGCTTCTCACATCTGTTTCACAAATGCTACCTTCAACCTCCTCAGCATTCTCCTGTTATTAATGTAACCAAAAATGACATTAGCTCTTTCAGCATCACACTGATACTCATTCAGCTGCTTGTCTGCAATGACCTGAAATTCTTTTCACAGTCACTGTTTTCTATACCATGGACACTACTTACATTCTTTGTTCTTACATACAACATCCCACTTTGTATGAATACCCAAACTCTATTGAGTGATTTACATAACTATGTATGACTGCTGCACTATTTAACTTTCTGCAATTCTTTGCCTTCCTTGAAGTCTGTCAACAGTATACATTATTGATACAAACTAGCTACACAGTAAACCTCCACTAAAAGTAGTTTATTATAAATAAATATTAAAACCAGTAGCCTCTCGTGAAACATTTATGCTCCTTAAAAGGATGAAAACCCCAAAGTTATTAAACCTTTCTTAAAAAAAATAATAAAATCAAACTCCAGCTCTTACTCTGCAACCATATATTATAATTCAAAACAAACGAAAGCATATAGTATCAGGTGACATGCTCTGAGTTATCAGAAAACTTCTATTTTGAATTCTGTACATTGCAATGAGTATAAAAAAAAAAATCACCAAGTAGCTCTTCTGTGTCCTCTGCTCTCAATAAATTATTTTCATTAGTTTTACTACAGTTAGAATGAATATTGTTGTTCACCAGGCCACAAAAAGCCTGTATGCTTATACTTCATGGCACATGTCTAAAGAACAATAAAGCGGCAATAAAACAACCAGTAGAAGAATAAAAACATAAAAGTGCATCAATAACAATACCAAAACCAGATGTGCAGAAGCATGCAAGAATTAATATTTTTATGGTACAGCTCAAAACCAGTCAAATTGAATGCAAGATACATTGTATGTTAAAAAACCATAATAACATTTCTAACTATACACATTTTATCTATATATATGGTAGTTACAGCATGTGCGTGTGTTTGTTCAAATAACAAGCACTCCATTTGAAATGTCTGCATTCTAAAATTTTACTTGCAGGACTAAAAGAGCACTGTCAAACAGATTTTTTTTTTTTTTTTCTTTTCACTTGTATTGAAGTATTCCTAGTTTAAAATGTAAATCTGCTGAAGGGACACCCTGCATGCTAATCGAGCTGTTAAATGCCGACAATCAAACCTAACTTAATCTGAACTATGCAAATTTTACTAAGTGTTGGCTGTTTGCCTTTGTTCCATGATTGAAGATTTAATCACTTACTGACTTAATAGTATGTCTCTCCTCAAACTCAGATTAATCTTAGAAGTCTGTATTGCTTGAGTGCAACAGCTGCAGTATGTGCATCTCTGTTAGCTGTACTGAATTCCTCCCTTAATCTCACCTGGTTAAAATTGTGGCCCTTTATCCAAATAGTTAACTGTTACCCTTGTATTTTTAGGGACTCACAAATTATATGTCAGCGCTATTCATTAACCACATTTCTGAAAAGACTGATTAATGTAAACCAAAATACAATTAACCCAGCCCTGAGCCTTAGAACGTTGCAATATGTGGTGGGCAGTACCATTTGACTGTCATAAAATGGATTCCAAAAAAACTCCCAGTGACTAAATACCACAAATCTATTAAAACTTTTTGATTAGGAGGAGACAGCCATAAGCCCAAATTATTTCCATTTACGTAACTTTCAAACAAATGCTTTCCTTTTAAAAGTAAACCTTCTAAGGATTAAGTTTGAAAGTGTGACAACTTATACAGAGGTTTTATGTTTGCTGTAAGCCATTAACATATTTCAATTAAATGCTTTTAAAAGCTAAGGAAACCATGTCCAACACAAACTTTTTACAGAAAAATCAAACCATGGAAATGGAAAAGTAAGCAGCCTAGAATTACAGTGTTTTTCTAAATCCAGCTTGTGACAGAGACCATCTCTCTCAAGCAAGTGCAGAACAAGTATCTTTCACTTCAGTTTTGTCAAATAGATTGATCATTCAAAACTGAGAAAGAGCTGAAAACTTGTTTTTAGTTTCAATTCCATTAATAAATACTACATAGAAATGACCTAGGTATTCTTTCTTTTAATTGAATACAACAGAATGAGTGAAAATACTGCAACAAAACAGAACAAAATAATCTGAAATACAAAGTAGTTGGATAACCTATTGTAATGCAGGTATATTAAATGCTATTCTTCTGTCACATAACAGATTGACAAAACAATTGAGGTTGGAAGGAAGCTCTGGAGACCATCTAGTCCAAGCTCCCTGCTCAAAGCAAGGTCACCTAAAGCAGGTTGCCTATCACCTCATCTAGTATTTTAGTAGGGATTTTTTATTTGACTCCAGTTTCTACACAAACGTATTTTGACAAATATTTAAGTTGTCCAATTGCATTACCTTCAGCTCAACAACAAAGAGAAACAAAAGAAAAAGCAGTGAAGATAGCTTTTCTTCAAGGAAATAAATGTCATTAAACATCGCCAATTAACATGTGTATGCCCTACAACTGAAGCATCCTGAGTTGATAGTAATTATATCACTAAGTCCAAGTTTTACAATACTTATTTCAGAAAAGTGATTCCAAGTCTAAGAGTTTGCTGCTGTTTAGTTTAATATCCATGTATCTATGTTCTTTTACTCATTTTATTGACTAACAGCTCCACATTTTACAGAATGTGCATAAGACGCGTATCATTTTGGTACCACTTTCTAGAGCTCAATGAATAGTGAAACAGTAAAGTACTCTTGACATTTCAGAACATCACTATTGACACTCAAACTGGCATAGTTTTAAGAATGGGTTAGTTCATACCTCAGAGCTATTGTTTCAAGATGTTTGACAGCTCAAGCAGACAGCATTTTATTGGATTGACTTGGGTTTGGTGTTGAACGTTTCCTTGCAACTGCAACTACAGAACTGGTTCTCATTTAAAAACAAAGTTAAGACAACGAATCAAAAAACATAGGTCTACCTGTTTTCCCAAGATGCTTTCTTTTATGTCCCCTGCGATTGCTGCTACTATTCCAAGAAGTTTGGCTTTACACAAAATCCTGCTTAAATTGAAGATGGCAAGGAATAGCATATATGATACAAACCTGCATACGAAGTCCCATTAGCAGAACTTTATTGATTCAGGTTTTGAAAATTTGTCTACTGATTACCATGTTTAGAAAAAGGAATCAAATACCTATATAAATTTAATATAAATATTTCAAATCTTACTGTATTAAGCCTTCGAGTTGAATGGATTGTCAAAAGCAACACGAATGCTTAAAAAATGCAAGACAACTTGCATTACCAATGCACTGAGAAAATAATCATCATAATCTAGTTGGATCAAAGGAAGTCCTCACTTTTTATCTGTAATCTGTTTAAAAGCTACATATTTTAGTAATAGGATGGAGGACATCCCACATTTAAGATACCCACAGGGCTTCATTAAGCTCCTCACTACAACCTTATAACTGAAATAACAAGATCCAAACAAAATACAGACATCTCTCTGCATTAATCAAAGGTCCACATGGACCAAGGCATTTTTCGTACAAAAGCAGGGGTAGTACAGGTCTGAAAACAAACCAAAACAAAAAGCACATTGGAGAGTTTTAGGACCAAATATTAGCTAAAAAGGGAGCAATGGGGAGAGGACAAAACTAAACAAAATATAATCCACCGTACACTTTTAAGTAAAAAGGATTAAGTCCCCTTATCACAGTAACAGGTAAAATTTGGGAATAACTCTATGGATTAGCTATGAGAGGTAGTTTTATGCATTTTGAATGTAATTTTTGATTAAACTATTACAAAGTAAACATTTGAAACAAGTTTATTTCATACTAGCTGGTTTTCTGTAGAGGCTTTATTGCTTTTTACCCAAGGGCTTACAGAAACAAGCATTTATTAGGTCTTTTTTTCAGCTGATGGCAGAATACACATATGGTAATCTTCCCAAACCATTGTTTTCCCATGCTACATCTACTGGAATAGTAGAAGCCAGCCCTAAAAGAAAACAAAGATGACTAGAAGCTACTGAACATATTTTTCTTTTCATTGTCAGAGAAGCAATTGTCCCCATCTCTTTGAAAATAGCTTTTGCTTTATGCACATGTGTGTTTAAATACCCTTGCAGTTGGTTACCCCATGGAGAACTCAAAGATTAGCAACCGAATCTGAGGACCCAGTTTAACCTTGTAAAACACCATTCAGTGATTCTGCATGTTCAATACTGGTTTTGTTCATCCATGTATATTTGGTATATTTGACTTTTCATGCCAAGATCCTCTAAGAGCTTTTACCAGCACTTTATGTCAGCTTACATGCCCTTTGAGAACAGCCTCAGCAAGAGGAGTGGAGGACTACAGGCCCTCAAGTAATTTTACCTGCATCATGGCAAGCTTGAGTAAGAAACGTGCTTGAATTCCAGTCTATGACTTTTCCTAAAGTCAGTAAGCTTGACCAAATCTGAAAGTACATGCAGGTTGTTAATGTAAATGGTATGATACACTTTTGGGTAAGAACCAGAAGCACTACTGCTAATTGCTTAACGACGACAGACCTTAAAAGAGCACTTAAGAGTCTTCCTCAGAAGCAATTATTTACATTTCCAAGAGTTAAAAACAAAGGCTATCTTCCTGAAGCCATACAACAACTTCATGCTAATCATCCAGTGTCAGGAGACAGATGAAGAAATTTATTCAAGTTCAGAAGCACACTGAAAAATCATACCTGTAATTTTTTTGTCCCTGAGGTCTGCTGGACAGTTATTGGTGCAGTCAACTCACAGTCCATAAAGATCACTAATTTGTAAAACGTTTTTGGACTGTTGAAGTATAAAGTCACCATCATCTCTCACTTGTTAAAATTAAAAAAGATTCTCAGGATGTGTCCAGTTTTGTAAAGCAATAAGAATACTACTTAACTAGAGGTCCTAGCTCAAGTCTAGAAAAAATCTTTGAGAACACCAGTATCAAAGAACACAAATATTCCTGTTCTCATATTTCGCATTTGGAAGTATTTTGGGGTCGTATTTTATTTCCAGTACTAATGGTATCACTTTTATTCTGGACAACGAAATCTATTTCGCTGTCCCGGCTCCTGGCCCTTCTGAGAGAAAGGTTTAATTCAATGCTTTGGACAATAACAATGAGATTATTAACAATGAGATTAAGAAATAACTGACACACTTGATCAGGCATCCAGAACTAAAGAACCTGAAAGGATTGATAGCAAAGTTCAGGACAATGAAGAAAAGGATGTATTTTTTATTCACAATTAGACCAAAAAGTGAAAATATGATAATGTAGATTCAAATTATTTAGATCAGATTACCAGTGCAGCACTGTGCCAATTTGTAAGTTAAGACTTTTCTTCTACTTTATGTTTTTATATATATTAGAAGCATTTTTCCAAAGCCTCACAGGAAATTGACAGAAAAAACAAAATCTGAACTCTTAACACCCTAACAATCAGACTGCTCTTCAATGCTTACTCTTCCAGTGGACATTCAAACACTTGGACAAATGGAGGAAACAGACCATAACCAGGAATAAGAATCTGTACTTAAGGAATATTTTGCACAATTAAGACCAACACTTAACTGGTTATTTCAAATCCTAGTCAATTAATTTGAATATATCAAAAGTAAAATAAACACAAAGTGCATCAAGAGCAAAGCACAGACCAACAGGAACTTCTCACACAGGTGACTGCTACATCGTAGTATTAATAGTGATGGCTGTAGACTGGGAAAACAACCTGGAAACCCTGTATTAAGAGAAAGTAGTAGTAAGTCTGTCTCGTGCAACTCTAAAGAGAAGCTGACTATTCAAACCTCTGGGGCTCTAGCCCTTTAAAAGACAAAGAATTTCTTTATTTCTAGGAAAAGCAGAAAGGAATTACTATCAAAACCACCAAAAGACCTTGAGATCTAAAAACATAGGTAAGGCTATTTATTTTTGTCTTGGCTTTGGTCAGAAAAATCATTCATCAGTGTCACTGGTGTGTTTCTGCACTGTCCTGTTCTACAATGAATATTCCAGTAAATTTTAAATGCCATTTCTTACTATATGTTATTAATTTCTTCAGGAAAAAACTTTAAGAGAAAAACCCCTGTGTTTCTAACTCTTTGATGACAAAGGCAGACTTCCAAATAAGAATCATTTCAACCCTGTGCCTGCAGAAAAATTGCTCCTCTGCCTCTACTGTTGCTATTCATAGATCTCTAAGCAGCTACTAGTCCAGACCAGATGACTGTAACAAATTCAAACACTTCTGGCAGAGGCGTGTTTATTATTTTCCAATATGACTGTCTGCCAAGTTTCCCTGTCCAGGATTTTTTTTTTTTTTTAAAGAAAGGAACTGTGTGAGCCAAACTATGTCAGGGACTATCCTTCAGACAATTATTTCAGAAAGTGGAAGCGCACTAGCACGTATGCAGACTTATATTTGAATATGGTTCAAAAACATTAGAAGACACAGCACTGTCAAAACCTTAATCTTTAGAAAACAAAATGCTATGCTGTAGTCTTTGAAATCATTTATTAGTACAGAATACTCAAAATCTTTAGCACCTGATGAAAAAGCATAAATTTTAATGAAATAAGATGAAATTGATGAACACAGACATCTTTAGTTCCCCTCAAAATATAACCTTTTAAAAACACCTTTTGTCTTATAACTTTTCAATACATATTCTACAATGTCTGTTTCCAGTCTATTGCTCATTAGTTTAGCTGTACAAATCTGCACACAGTATTATGGCATAAAGGCACATATCTTGTGAGGAATTCTTAGAAGCGCTGGTGCATATCATCTTAAATGATGGTCTTGTGATTAAGACACCTGAAGGCAAGAAAAGGATGACTTGCACTTCAAACCCTTATGACCTCGTACAAGTCATTCAACCCCTCAGTCTTGACTCTACATCTATTACTTAAGTATTTTAAAGCACAAAATCATTCACTAATTGCATACATGGCATTCAGACAGAAATGCAGTCTATATATGTGATAAACACTAAAAAAAAAAAATCTTTGCAGGAGTAGAATTAAAAGAAAGGTCAAATGTCTTTGCCAAGTTTCTGCACATGATTCTCAGCTTTCAATCTGAACATAACCTTGAAAGGCCAACTTGAATGAATTATTCTCTTGCAATTTAAAATAACTCTAATTAGTAAACTACAAAGTAACGACCAAACAACAGATATTGCTTAAAAGGGCAGTGGTTTGATATGACAAGTCTTTTGATTTATCCTACTATTATCAGGTTTTCAGGTCTCTGATGTATAAAATTCTGTTTAGGACATGAATGGGGGAGTTGTGGGGAGACAAAAACCTGAAGTTCTGACTGCACAAAAAAATAGCAATCACTTAAAAATTATGGTCATAAAGAACTAAAAACTTAACCTCAGATGCAAATCACAAATGAGAATGTGGGTTCTGCTTATTCTCTCCTACAAACAACTTACTACCCTTGATGATTATGCATTAGAAAAAAAAAACAGGACTCCAATTATTGTTTCTAAATAAAAACATTTGTAGCATGTTTCTATATAAAAAAAAAATTTTGCTGTAAGGGTGGAACTCCTGGAGGTGGCCAGAAACACATAGCTTTTATAGGAATTGTGAATATTACATACTTTTGAAAAATCAAGTCTTGATGTTATGGAACCACATTAGCCAGATCATCTACTGACAAACTTCCTTGCTCCCAACTGAAGAATTGTCCCCTGAAATTTTAATAATGTCCCAAATATTACGAAACTGTCTTAAAACAAAGAAATATCTAATACATGATTTTCTGCAACAATGGTGAGTTAACAAAAATCTTTAAATGTTACACTTTTGACACATGTTGTTGTGGTTACTAGGTAGCAAGGTCTCTGTTAACACACCACTACAGAACATAAATAATTGTCTCCCCACTGGAAAAAGTGCAAACCATTTCTAAATAAATATTAATTATTATAATCAACTTGAACTGCATTTCTCACTTTTTTCACCTTTCACTCATAATGGAAATGATGAGTTCTAATTGCATCCACAATCCCTTCTGTATCAGTTTATTTCTCACTTTTGCAAAAGATCACTCCATTTTCATCCATTCGTTACTAACACAGAAAATGTCCGATTCCTTTTTTTAAACAGATTTCTTAACTGATTGAGCAAATTCTAATACAAAACTACAACAACTCCAACCATTACAAACCCTCTTTGGCATAAAGCCTTTTGTCTTTGATTGGGCCTATGTAGAAATACCACCAAGCCTCAAGAGGTATGATTTTTAGCAGGCTTTTTAAAGCTAAATAGTTCAGCATACAGCTTGGCAATGAGACACAATGATGTCCAGTTACAGCTGAGCTTATTTAAAAATATGACCGAAGTTCCTGAATGGAAAAAGAGCTCTTGACCTCAGTGTGCAACTAGAAAAACAATCAAAGAGCAACAATTTTCACTACAGATGTGGCCTATGCTTCATGAATTCAGAGCTAAACTTCAACTAACTCGCAAAAGCAGAAACTACCTCAGATTGGATTTACTTCTGAGTTAGGGATGAGTGTACACAGAAGCTATTTGCCAGAAAAACAACACTTCATGCAGTTGGCGCCTTATCCTTTTACATGGCTAGCCTCCAGTAACAACTTGGAGATTTCCTTGTTCTAAATGCTGGCAGCTACTAGAACATAAGTTGATGAAAAAAACACTTTTCTCCTTGTAAAATAGGTAATGTATCATGGTGATGAATTCTGTTGGTCAACTGAAAACTGATCAAAAAATAGATAAAACCCCTTACCTAACAGGTTAAAAAAAGAGACTGCTTTCTTACATACAAAAAAATCTCATTTTCTTTCAATTTCGATCCTAGCTTGCAGTGATTTCAGAGAATATAAAGTTTCTGACATTATGTATTAATAATCACAATACATTAAATGCTCAAATTAGAGTCTGCGTAAAACACAGTGCTTTGAAAAAACCAGTAACTGTAATCAGATGCATAAACCAGCTGCTGTACTTTGGAATATCTAATCTTGTCTTCTTTTATAAAGTGATTTTTTAAGGCATTACATAGAACTACATTTAGTTCTCACATCTCTTTTAAAATGGAGAGAATACAAGCACTATAAGGAGGAAAGAAAAATGGTACTCTTAAAAACAATTGAATAGTATTCTAACAGTATTCACAGCTAGGATTTCATGGTTTATTCCTTAGCTGGAACACTGAAAAGAATTTGTGGAGTTACAGTTAAGGTCCAGTTCACTACCACTACAACTACCACGTCATGCCATCCTTTTCACTAGCACTCTAAGTTTCACCAAAAACTCTACCCAAGAAGTAACATGGCAACACAGAGATTTTGGCTACCACCACTGACAATAACCTATTTTTAAGAATATTTAGAAAACAGACAAAAAACCAAAAAAAAAAACCAAAAAAAACCCCCCTGGCATCAGTTTTATACAAGTTTACTGGATGTCTTTCCTTTTGTATAGATGACACTACCACCCTTAATTACAAGTTTCATCTTTAAACTGATTTTTAAACAATATTTTCCCAAACATTTTCATTTTCCCTAACAAACCCACACCAACAAATGAAACATACACTTTACAAAGTATAATTACAAGAAACTGCACTCATACCCAACCAATCTGGTATTGACAGAGCCAAGGATTCAGTGACTAGCTCTCCCCATCACATATTTCTCCTCTCCTAAAAACTGGAATAAAATAAGGGACACCAACGCAACAGCTGCAGAATTTTACATTTATGACTTAATTGAAAATATTAAATCTAAACATCCAAAAAGTTGTTGAAAACTATCATAAGATTTGTAACAGCTATACTAGGTTCTGTTCTTTCAAAAAGACTATGGTTCTGGGTATGCATTTAAATATAAAATTTACACATATTGAAAAGACTCAGAATAGGAGAGTATATCTAATTCCATTGTGTCTAGTTAAATAAAGGAATGGCTGGTATCTGCAACAGATCACTACCTATTTGAAGAAATTAAGAAACACTTTTAATAATGTTTAGAAGTAAAAAAGTTGAGACTCCTTTGTGAATGCAGATGGAATGGACTTCTAATTCCCCAAGTTTTATTTTTTTCCTCTTTTTCTCTTCATATACGTCTCTTCCTGTAATCCTCACATTAATATACTACCTCTAGCACTAGCAGTATCCTGTTTTACTGTTTTGATGAACTGAAACAGCAGAATTCTTCTACAGAGCTTCAGTGCACGCAAAATTTCAGAACACACAACTGGTAGAAAATCATCTACCCTTCTTTAGTTACCCATTACAGCTTCAATAAGCAGCTCACAATACTCTGAAATGGTAAGTTATTTTCAGCTCTAGAACAGTTGAAACCTCAATTACACTGTGCTAACAAAGAATCCAATTATTTGAGGACAATAGACTGAGTCTACCTCCATAAAAAAATAACAAATCAAACACTCCCCCCCCCAAGCCTCCTCAGCTCAGCAAATATATTGCACCAGTCTTTCCTCGCCTCTTCCCCCTTCCCCGCAATTCTAAGTGACTTCCTGGTGTAAAAAAAATAACAAGTAACCACACTGTGCATTTGTCCAAACAGAAGCCAAATAAAATCAGATGGCTTCGGAAAGCAACATCTAGACAAAGTGACGGTTACTGCATCAAACTCTTGGACTAAGAAACTCCTGTTCAATACTGCACCCCATAAAACATTTTAAATCATTAACTAAATATAGAAGAAAAAAATGCAAGCAACTGGATTTGAAAACTCATCAATCTGTCTTAGAGGCATGTGCAGAGATTCAGCTGTATGATCAAGCTTTAAGTTTAAACTGACGGCTGCTGCAGAGCAGCTGTAAAAACATCCAAAATTTTGTACTACTCAGTTTTAAAAATTCCTTGTGCTTCTCCTGACCCTTGTATACCAAATTACGCATCTTCAGATAATAAAAGCGTTACATTGCAATCTTAGTCACCATGTTTTCTCCTAAACCAACTTCTTAACTGAAGATTCTCTGGCTAACTCCACTCTGATCTACTGTTATTTTTCCATCACCATTTTATCTCCACAACTGTACTGTCAAATCCATAAGGTTCAGCCTCTCACCATCAATGTTTTGCTATCAAAATACCAAGTCCCTGGTCATGAGGGTACTACAAGTAAAAAATGCCGTCACTCATCCTTTAAAAACTACAGAATTCAAACATTCAGTGAAATTAAATGCTTTACGGTGAGTCAGATGGCTACAGAAGCCAAATTATTAACAAAATTAAAACATTGTATTGCTAGTGGTTTCCATAAGAAAATGACATTCTGAAAAAAGCTGAAGACTACTTGGAAAGAATAAGACGTTGCTAAGGTTTTCTTTCAACAAATCAAGCTTACACAAAACAAGTAGGGTTTTTATGGAAGCAGCTGGAGAACATGACATACAGAGAGGCAACAGAAAGCCCATTTATGCTTAAGAAGAAATGATCAGTTGAAGAAGTGACCTGTTTCTCACTGTGTTTGGGTTTTGTTGTTTTTTAAATCTGCCACATAAGCACCTGCATGATGCAGGCCCACCTATCTTTCTCTGCCAGCAAAAGATCTATTTTCTTGTGCATGCATCACACTGCAGAGTCAGGCTTGAAGCCTGTCTGGCTTTAGTTTATTTCTACTGAACACCAGATATTTAGAATTAGTTTTATTTACATTTTCACATCCTTCAACCTAAAAATAATAACACAACTCTTCATGAAAGCAGGCAACACAAAACATGCTCACAAACTGTACAGTGCTCATGAGAATATTGTAGTTCTTCACTAAGTTCTACGCCTCTTGGGCAGTTCTCAGTCAAGGAGGGGGGGAATTTGTTTTCTTTTTCTTCTCCCACTGCACAGAGCAATAAACCTCACATAACACCTCATCTACTTCCAGCCACAAGTCTGGAGATAAGAAATTCCAGGGGATGAATCAGCCCCATGAGCCAAAGCAAGTGAAACCAAAAGGGAACTGCCTTAGATAACTGGTCCCTGTTGTTGCAACTCCACCATCAATATTTTCCACAGTCCTGGCTCTCGGCACTCTGCTTCCTCCAACCCACCCTCTCCAGCTCACCTCACATGCTCCACATATTCCCTTCCGTTCCCAGCCTTCCTTTCAACACATCCTCCCCTCCTCCTGTTTTTCCATTCAGGCAATCCTTCCCTACAAAATTCCACTTCAAAATAATGACTAACAATATTGCCATGCCATCTGTTTTCATAACATATCACTCTTTCTACACCTTTTAACACTCTGTTTATATAAAACGTAATTTTTGGAGTGAGGACTATCCACCATTATCTGCACACCACCTAAAACAACTGGTTTCTGTTCTTAAGTCTTTCATCTTTAATATAGCGGTAGTTAAAAATGACTATTTATTTCCTTGATTAGGTTTCCAACTGCTGGCATAAGAACACAAGCTCACCAAAACCTGATGTGCTGGCACAATCTGTAAAAGCTTAGCAGAACTTCATTCTGTTCTTCCCATCTATCCAAAGGTGGTGGTGAGGGGGGGTTGTTGGTGGGTTTGTTTTTTGTTTTGTTTTTGGTGGGTTTTTTTTTAATGCATCAGACTCAATACAGGAATCTAGACTGTAAAGATACTAAATTCATCTCCGCATGGGAACTTCAGGTTTACAAACATACACATGAATGAACCAACTCCATAAGAACCATACATTAAAAAAAAAAATTTAAAAAAAGAATGGCCTGAATTACCATGCCAAGTTAAATGTCTTTATGCACAACATATGCCACTTTTCTGAAGTAAAACATGGGACAATTTAAAACTGTATTTCCGATATAGCTGATGACTTATATTCAGTTATCTTACATTATTCCTATGTTTTCTGTTCAGGGAAAACATACCATCAAAACACAGAAAATACAGACCCAGGATTTATCACTTTTACATAGCCATACAGTACCCAAGATATCTGCATACTAGTTTTTATAAATGCTACAAAACAAACGTTGGTGTAATCAGAAACGAAATGAAGGGCATATACTTTCACCTCAGAGGATGGCACGTTAAAATAAGGAAGAGTTAACAGCAAAACACACACTGCAGAGATCTAAAGCAGATTTGACTGTTTTGCAGCAGGGAGAGAAATGAAACTTAAGTGAGGAGAAGCAGCCTTGCAATAATGGAACGCAGAGGCCTGTCATTCATGGTGTACTCTAGAGGTCAATACTGAGGCCAATATTGTTTAACATCTCCATTAATGACCTGGACATTGAACAGGTGCACCCTCAGCAAGTTTGCAGATGACAAGATTTGGAGGAGTGCTTTATACACCAGA
>NW_009260616.1:169742-179111 GCF_000687185.1 Egretta garzetta
GAGGAAACCTGTGAAGCCCTACAAGGAGAAAGGCAAAGTCCTCACCTGGGGAGGAATAACTCCATACATCGCCATGGGCTGGAGGCAGACTGTCTGGAAAGCAGCTTTGCAGGAAAGGACCCAGGGGTCCTGGATGAATATGAGCCAGCAATGCTCCTCAGCTGAAAAGGCAGCCAACAGTGTCCTGAGCTGCTCTAGGAAGAAAACCACCAGCAGATCAAGGGGCATGACCCCTCCCCTCTACTCAGCACTAGTGAAACGCATCTGGAGCGCTAGGTCCAGGTCTGGGTTCCCCAGTAAGACAGGCATGGACACACTGGAGCCAGGCCATTAAGATGATTAAGGCAGGTTTAGGCTAGACATTAGGAAAAACTTCTTCACAAAAAAGGTTCTCAGGTTCTGGAATGGGCTGCCCAGGGAGGTGGTCAAGTCCCCATCCCTGGAGGTATTTAAAAGAAGGATAGATGAGGTGCTTAGGGACATGGTTTAGTGGTGGGATGGCAGGGTTAGGTTAAAGGTTGGACACGATGATCTTAAAGGTTTTTTCCAACCAAAGTGATTCTATGATTCTATAAGGCCACCTGAGACAGGATTTTGTAGCCTCAAGAGGATGATTAGGGGAAGGGGGGAAGGAACTTAGCAATGCTTATAAATACCTGATAGAAAGCAGTAAAGAAGAGTGAGTCTGACTTTCCTCAGTGGCACTCAGTGAATGGACACAAGTCAATGGGCATAAATTGAAACACAAGAAACTTAAAAAAAATGTTGGGGTGGGTTTGTTCTTTCCCCCCACCCCCCATTTGTTTTGTTTTACTATTAGAGTGGTCAAACACTGGCACTTACCCAGACAGGCTATTCCATCCTTGGAGCTGGTCTCAGTGATCCTGCTTTAAGCAAGGCACTTGGACTAACTAGATGATCTCTAGAGGTCCCTTCCAAGCTCAACATTAATCTGAGGGTAAAAGATTTCTATTGTAGGAAATAGCCAAGCAAATAATACTCACAGCAGAACTGGGTTGTTTTTACTGCTACTATTTAAGTTTAACAGTAAAGATGGTTAAGCCTCAGTTCTACAAGGTTAACTCAAACAGCTCAAAAATGGAAATATTTGATACCAAGTATTTATAAAAATAGATTCATTTTACCTCGACATAAGAAACTACCTGTAATCTCTCCTAATGTCCTACAGACAGTGAAGTAGGTTTCACTGCTTACAAATGTGAATGCCACAAAACCATTTGCTTAATGGTCAATGGATAAACATGTACAAGAACATGAAAGAAGATTCATCTGAAATAAAAGTCTTCTGTAACATTTTAGCTAGGTTAAATAGGTAACTTTTTAAAAGGAAATATAAAAGCTGCTATATCGAGAGCTCCAGAAAATAACCTCCTCAAACTGGATAATAAATATAATAGGGGTGGCAGCAATAAAAATTTGTTCATTACTGATCTGAAGGCAGTACCTGCAGAAGTGAAGGCTGAATCAGTTTCCAATTCCTACTGCTTAATAAGATTTGTGCTATACAGAAACCCACCTAGGTAGTTTCAAACACAAAATGAAAGACTCATTATACATCTCATTATACAAAACTCAGAAAACTTGCATTGTAAACCTCCCCTGAGGAGTAATGCCAAGTATTGTGGATTAGGTGCAACATTCCACAGCCCTTTCAATATTCACACTGAGCGCTGCATGTTGATACTGCACCTAAAATAGGACATACAGCCTTGCTGTAGTAAACACTGGTTTAGTCAGCAAACAGTACAGGGGCACAACTTGAATGCCAATAAGCAGTGGCTGCTCCTACTTTCTCCATAATTTTTAAGAAAAGAACCTGTCACAGAGGGACAAGCCCAACCTAGCAACGGTCTCTGTAGTGAACGTTTTTTTCTTCTTCTTTCCAAATCTAAATCAGTTTTCACTAACACCACCAAAACCTTCCAGTAATTTTTACAGCTGCAGGGTAATCAACTTAAAGACAGCTACCTGGCAATCTTTCCACACCATTTGGATGCAACTGTGTTTACCTGGACATGCAAACAGGCTGTACAGAACATCTGGACACTCACTGCTGACAAACCTAATCTCAATAATCACAAAATGGCTAAGGTTGGCAGAGACCTCTGGAGGTCATCTGGTCCAACACCCCTGGCTCAAGCAGGGCCACCTAAGAGCCAACTGCCCAGGGCCATGTCCAGACGGCTTTTGAATATCTCCAAGGACGATGACTCCACAACCTGAGAATCTGAGAAGGCAGGCACACATACACCAAGGTCACATAACATGAACTCATAAATATGCAGTCAGCATGATGGACTGCATATATACCAGTGGTGGAAGAAGTTATCCAAAATGGCTGTCTGCATACTGATCACAGAAAGGGTGGAGCATACAGGCATCAAATGGTTCCCTAATAAGTCATGTGGCCCACCCCAGCCAGCAAGCGTGAAGTATTATTCAAATGCCCTGCCAAAACCCCCACAAACTTCTACACACCTTATAACTTCTCTGTAATAAAAAGCAGCTCTTGAAGGAAAAGAACCTTAACAAACATGCACAAATAAAGTCTATGCAAACACTGGCATTTCAGACAGTCCCTATATCTAGTACAAAGTTTTCTGGTATTTGTTTAGATTCTTGTATATTTTGGGCTCTATCCTCAGTCTTAAAGTAACTGTATCACAGGCAGAAAACACTGCTTGTTTGCAAGCTCATATACTTGATTATTCCACTGCATTCCTCAAAACTATTGCTTTCACTGGAATACATACCGGTATCATGAATAGCGGTGCAATAACAGCCTAACTATACAGATTTCATGGCAGATCTTTGGGATCAGTCCCTGGACCTTGTTAATCAAGCGTAGGCCTTAATGTTATACTTGTTACCACAACTATAGCTTTGGTCAACATAAAAAAGAACATTATTTCATTGTTTATATTAATTTATTATTGGGCAGGGTAGTAGCACAGAAATAACACTGCTTGTAGACCGTAGCTTCTTCATTATGCTATCAGTTCTGCTATTGATTTGATGGGGGACCCCAAGCAAATCCATGATTTTCTTTACACAGGTATACCTTGCTGTCTGTCAAGAACATGTTCCTGAAATGTGAGATAGTAATTCAATAGACAGTGAAACAATTTTTCCCCATAGAATAAATGTAATATAGAGAAGACATATACAGAAACTTAAAACGCACACAACTGTAATACACAGGGACAGTACATATGACACAGTATACAGAGAGGAAGAGGTAAGTTCATCCGTTGTCAACTCAACATCCAAAGATGACAGATGAGGAAGATGAGGTGCTGGCTTTTCAGAAGCTGCTTTGCAATAGCTGGAGATACAGAATGCTTAATTAAAAACAAAAAACAAAACAAAACAAAAAAAAAAGTTGACTGCTAATTGCCCTGAGATTTTGATCAGCAGATCTCCCTTAGCGTGAGACTGAATCTCCAGTGACCCTGTCCAATCATTCTGAAAGATTTCAGCTGCTTCAATCTGTGAGACCAAACATCCACTGTAAATCTTTTAGCGTGAGTGTTCACGCTGCCTCTTTCCAAATGGTTACATTTTCATTGTCATCATCATCCTTCTCAGAGGCCCACTGCACACGGAGGTCAATCAAGTCAATCAAGGGTAAAGGACAAAAACAGGGTAATGACAACAGTTAGCAGAACAGGGTATTAAATGATCAATACTGGAACTCTGAAAAAAAGAGACTGAGAAGAAACAGATAGCATGGTGTTACCGCACCTGTTTCCTTCTTCCAGAGATTTATCTTGTCTACTCAGACTGCAAAAATTACTAAGGAGGAGCTGTTTCTCACTGAGTGTTTACACATTGTCTAATCCTGCCAACCTCTGTTGTGATATGCATGTGCTACTCTGGTAAAAATAAGAGAGAACTATTTTCAGGCCAGTGTGTTATTTTGAGGAGGTTCATTTTACACACTGAAAAAGAAGATACTTCGACAAGCAGCCAAAAAACACCCTGAAGAAGTACATAACAGAACTGGAAGTTATAGCAGAGACAGATAAGCTGTTAGTCTACTTCCAGGGGCACTGATCATAAAAATCAGTCCCAAGTTATATATTAGACCCAATATAGATGCAGCTACTTTGTGAAACACTTCAAAGTCTGTAGCTGATGGCATTCTAAGCACATAGCTTCAGTTATACATGGGGGTTTTTTTTATTTAATTACAAAAGCACAAATACATTCAGTGACTTGACCAAGAGGTACTCTACAGTAGCAAACAGAAGAACGGTTATGAAACCAGTATTTGGATTCTAGTTAGAACATCGATTTTGTCAAAGTATTTTAAGGCTTATTTAAGAAACAGAATTAAAGTGAGCCAGATATACATGAGTACTAAATTTGCTACTTAACGAGTTTCATGCCAGTGGAGCAGAATCTTACAGTTTATTCAGGCAGCCTCTCATTGCTCAAACAACTCAGCTGGCAATCTATATGAAGTATTTAACAAATGCCTCAAAAAAAGGAGAAGATTCTTAAAAAGAAAAACCAAAACAAAACAAAAACCCCACAACACAGTAGAAAACACTTCCTTTTAAGAACCAGGTAAGTTACAGGCTAATGACCCCCAATCACGTCACTGACAAAACTCAAACATGGAAAACAATCTCAGAATAAAGACATTATCTCAAATTCCTCATTCCTACTCCAGCCCTGTTCACATCTCACAGAAGCTATAAACCTCTGGAGAAAAGAGAAACAAATGGACATGAGGTTATTTTTCAAATAGCTCTTCAAAAGCACAAGAAGCCTGCCAGTGCAAGATGCAGAAATGGTATGCTGAAGTGGAGCTACACTGTATGATGCTGAAAATCATGCAGGCCGTGCTGCAATCCACAAAATAAACCCCTATCAAGAGTTGTATGCTGGTATATTTTGGGAGAGGTAGTGAAAAGGTAAAGGCAGAGGCATAAGCCTCATCACAATGTCTGTATCCTATTTTGCACCCTCATACCCTCACCATGAAGCTACAGAAGGGACTGGAAGACTGTGTATGAGAAGTGCTCACTTCTTAGAAATGGAACATGGGAAGTAGGGGCAACTGGAATGATGCTCGGCTGTGAACACAGGGATAATGAACCAAGAAGGATATGAAGAATGACCATTGCAGGACACAGTGTCTGAAATGGTAGCAAAAATGAGGAGAGAAAAAAGTTAATCGCAAGCTGAGCGTAGAAAGCAGCAAGTTCCTGCAACAAGCTCATTCCTTCTCAATAGAGGAACAACAGAGGAGAGAAAGACACTGGGATGGGATCAGATATACAGCCTAGCCAGGTCAGTGAAGGGGGAAAGGGGAGGGAAGAACAGAATAAAGAAGATAAGAAGGCCCCCTCACTGAGTCATACCAGAGCTACTGCTGCTGGAAGGGAGCCAGATTTGAGATGAAACATTTCTTTGCCTCTGCTTTTTTCCCCTCTCAGAAAACCAAGGAGAAATGAAGCCACCAAACTTCAACATCTACCTGAAAGGCATGCAGATTTTGCTGACTGTAAACCCCTACTCTAAGACACACCTAGCCTCAGAAAAACTTGGCATCATAAGCATGCAAGAGTAACTTAAAAACATCCTCTTCTTTGGCTGAGTTTTTGTGCTGCCCTGAGGTAAGATTCGTTCTTGGATCAGTGATTTCATAATGTACCATAATAAAACCCTTCAAAAAGAGACAAATATATAAAGTGGCAGTTGAGGACAGTGGAGTTATTTTATTCCTCAAATTGCACATTGCTTTTACTTAGGTAAATTCCTAATCTGCCTTCTCCAAAGGACCTCCTGTCAACTGATCACACATTTCTCAGCCTAACACCCTTCAAAAGCAATTTTAAGATGTGTACCTATTTCTGTAAAATTTATCACATGTATCAGCCTTAAATCACACCCAAATCAGAATTTTGATTTTTAAAAATATTTCAACTATCTGTTTTACAATACCCATTATCACACACCAACAGGTACCTTGCATGCAGTTTACAATTAGTGTCCTCAGCTACTTGCACTCAGTCTTGTTAAGTGAAGCGATAATTTAGCAACCTCAGCTCGTTTGTTAATGTCTCTCCTAACATGACGTCTAGTCTCACCTCAATTTCTTTATGGATGGACTTACAGTTTGGTTTTGTCTTCCTGCAGTTGAATAAGCACCTAACAGAAACACCCAACTGAGCATCCACATACTTATTTTGAAGTGGTGAGTGAAACCTCAAGGTAAGACTCCAAGAGCTCGAAATGGCCAAAAGCTAGCAGGAAACATCAAAACATTGACACATCCATACACCACAACTTAGCAGCATGAACAACAATTCATGAATTACCCATTAGAAAAAGAGCACACATAAACAGAAAATTAAATTTTCATTATGACTTCACTCTAATAAACAGGCCTTGCAATTTCTCAAAGTTTTTTTTTTTTTACATAAAAATCATTTACAGAAATTGCTAGCTAGCAGAAAAGAAGTACTGTCTGAGAAAATAATGAAATTTTGTTTCGTAGTTGAGCATTACCTAGTAAATTAAAATCTTACTGTTTTTAAACATAAGCAGCAATATTACAAGGTCTGAGAAAATAATGAAATTTTGTTTTGTAGTTGAGCATTACCTAGTAAATTAAAATCTACTGTTTTTAAACATAAGCAGCAATATTACAAGACTCCTTTAGAGATACAAAGAATACTATATCAAGTAATAGCTATGATCTTATACAACAAAGCATGAATTTAACACTGCTTTCATTGCATTACCACCATGGCAGTGTTGTAGCATTTCTGAAGTTATACTTTTGTCCAAGTCACTATGTCAACAGACATGCCAGTCTGTTTCAAGCACCAAATGGCTAAACTGGAATGAAATGGCTCAACCAGCTAAGGTGCATTCAACCATAAATTTTCATAGTGCTTCACCTCACCTTCTGCTACTGTAGTCAGAATTTTATTCTTTGTATTTCACAGAACAACAGAAAATAGTAGGTGGATATTCGGGCTTTAACAAAATTTGGACTCCTTGCTTTTCAAGCTCTTATTATGCAAAGATGTAGGACATGAAGAGCTGACACGCACAGTCTTGCCAAACACAATGAGATTTCTTCTCCAAAAGCCCTAAAGAAGTTGTCACAGGTGATTGCCAACACAGTCCGTTCTAGGAGTCCATCCTTCCGTTATTATTAATTAACAGTCTGTTTTTCACCTCCCCCAACCACCATACCACAAACTAATTTTATAGATTGTGCCAGCAAACCTTTACAAATCAATTGTTGAGCACTGGATTACGTAAAAGCCCTCAAAGATAAGAACACTGGCAATCCCTGTTATTCGTACATCACACTGAGCACAATACCTCCAGGAGAAGAGGCAGAAAGAGTAGGTAGGTCCCTTCAGAACCAGCCACATCCATAGCTGATACTAGACACAAGATGCCACACCATAGCTGACACTAGACACAAGATACAGTGCTGCTAGATGTTTGACTCTCTGAACATCTGCATAAGCCACTTCCACATACCAATCGATCCCCTTTCACTCAGCAGGTGGAATTTCGAGTCTGCTCTGAACCTGACTCCCAATTAGCTGCACAGCATGGACACACAGCTTTAAACACACTAAGATTCGTGCAGAGCCAATCATGCTGGAGGTGAAGCAGCCTATACAGACGTAGTGGTTTGCTGTCATGTAGGCAGCATGGCAACCGAGCACCTTTGCTGCAGGCAAGACACACACGTTAAACCCAAAGAGAAAGGGTTATTCTTATCCAGACCAACTCAAGTGAGGACAAGCATCACGCTGCCTGCAAGCCAAACAGTAAGTACACCCCATTGTCTTGTACAATATATTAGAAGCTGGTTTTACTATTTCTTTTTCCTCAAGGAAAATGTCAATGTAGATATAAGAGAGTTGAAATGTAAAATGGAATGAAGTAAACTCTCAAACAAATAATTGGGATAGCCCTCTCTCTGAAATCACATACATTACTTCTGACGACTGCTTAGGTCCAACACCTCTGAAAAGAGACAGAATTACATTTGTCTCCTTTTTTTGAAAAGAAAAAAAAAACATGCAGAGATGTAATAAGAAGTTCTTGAAGCTTATTAGCAAACATTACTAAAGGTACAGAAATGAAAAAAGCCATTAAAAAGTTTAACAAGGAAATAAACAGAAGACAGCTAAGTCACACTTCCTTTGCAGACTGCAGTGAAGCGTCTCCTCTAACCAAGACGAATCAGAAACACTGCTATTATGCAAACTAATATTAAAGTTTATGGTTTGGGAACCCAGGGATTTCCTACTGCGTTCCTAATAGCTGGACAACTAAACTACTTCACTGTTTACTTTATGATGCCACATTCATGATATGGCATAGCCTAAACATTTTCTTAAAAGAAAATAAGCCTTAATGAGTTAACCACATGCACACACAGAAAGCCTGCTACCTGCCAGACAACCTCAGGCTCTACATTTTTTAATAATGAAATAGTTACTCATGCCATTACATAAATATTATTACATAATATCTCATTTGTACGCAAAATTAGAACTACAATAAAATAGGTCCCACTATTTCAATATTGTATCTATTAATCCCACTCATCCACTTAATAATTTGGAGCTGTGGATGCATCAGATCACAACAGCTTTTATACCTCGCATTCCTCTGTGCCTAAACAGAGAACAGGCAGATAATTTGAAATAACAACAACCCCTCCCCCCCACACTGCAACAAAAAAAATCTGTGCTACTATAATAACTGGGTGAAGGGAAAGATACCATTACTATGCATTTTTACTACGTTTTTTGTCCTGCCTGACATTTAACAGACATACCAATACCTCATTTTCAACATGTAAGTCAATAAAATATGCAGAAATACCTTAATTCCCAAGGTCAACATTACACAACGCGAGTATAAAGGGATCACAAGCAGTGATACTTAAGGTGTCTAACATCTCAAACAACAGTTGTTTGGGTTTTTTTCCCCCAACTTAATATTTAATGTATGGGTAAATTACAATAAATATGAAATTTATTTCCCTAAATATTAAATGTTAGAAATTTCTTCTGACGGTCAGACGCATGCTCGAGATGTGGGAGGACTGTAACCATGAGTCCATTGAGGACAGGCAATGAAGAAGTGGGATGTGACATTAGGAAGTCTCAGGGGGCAACATGTGGCCAGCGGTTAGGACGTTCCTTTCTGCAGTGCAGCACCAACGCCAATCGTTTTACGCGATTTGTACCACGCTAGCGTAAGATCAACATAAACCCCCACTTCCCAAGTACCGCAGAAGTCTCACTTGTGACTACGTCGGGAGGTTCCCCCTCGTACACTCGCCCCGCACCT
>NW_009260616.1:181220-215896 GCF_000687185.1 Egretta garzetta
GCGGGCGAGACAGCCCCTCGGAGACCTGCTTTAGTCGGGAGGAAGCGAGTCCTGAGAGCTAGGTGCCTCCCTGCTCCCTGTCACTGATTTGGGTAAAATTTATGGGGATTTAGGTTGCTCTTATTTCGTCACCCGGCTTCTTGAGCCCTAGGAGAAGCGGGCGAGACAGCCCCTCGGAGACCTGCTTTAGTCGGGAGGAAGCGAGTCCTGAGAGCTAGGTGCCTCCCTGCTCCCTGTCACTGATTTGGGTAAAATTTATGGGGATTTAGGTTTCTCTTATTTGGTCCTTGGGCCTTTAGAAGAGCTAATTTTGCGTTTTCCAGCTCTGTCGTGCAGGTTTATCATTTGAAATGATAAGCCTTGATTTGGGATTCGTCTTGCAGTCTCTTTGTCTCAGAGCTGAGGGTTTGGGGAAAAAATCCCCACAGCAAATACTGAAAGAGTTGGCACTGTGGAAGTTCAGCCTATAAAAAGGCCAGATATTCCTACATATACTTAGAGTGATATTCTTACACGTGCGTGCAAGACTGGATGTTATGAGACAAATGTACAAATCTATAAAATCTGACAGAAGTCCAATATGTAAAACATATGTTTCGCATTTTGCTTACATATGTTTTGGTTTTAGATTTGAACAAAAGACAGGTCAGGCAGTTGCTACCCTTCATTTTTTCATTGTAATGAACAGGAAGCTTGCCTGTCTACTCAAGGGTAACTGGTTTCCTATGCTTTCTTTGTAAGCTGTTTATTTTCTCTAGCTCACTTCTGTTTTCCTCCTTAAACTCATTTTTATGTAAACGGAAAAAAAGTCAAACTACCTAGCCATCAAGAAATCTTGCATCACAGAAGTAAGCAGTTGAAATAGGGTTGAAACACAAACTAATTTTCATTGTATCTAGAGAAAAACTGAGCTACAGCTTTAATTTACATTTGCAAGGCTAATATTTGAAAGACCTTTGGAACTGCAAGAATATTCTTATGAATACTTAAATTTCACAAAGGCTAATAAATCACTAGGAAGTTACAAGGTGAAGCATGTTAACAAATAGCATCTCTAACTCTTGTTATTTGAATACATTTTGTACCGCTGCTTAACTAAGTAAGTTTCCTTCATTTTCCATAGGACTGGTAGGGACACTACTCTGTTCTTGCATTACTCTGCTCCATGCTCTGTTGTCTTTTTGTTCACGTGATGGTCTTAACTTCCTGAGCATTGTTACCTTCCCACCATTGTTTATTTCACTGACGGCTTAATGTCTTTGAACACTGGTAAATGTGCTCTGGTGCCCCTTCCTGCGTGAGTTTAAGATACTACGACATATGCAGTCTGCTTCTGGGCTAGGGGATACCAGTCCACTACTATATTCTGTTCCCATGTACACAGGCAGCAGAATATGATGTGTAACTACACCCCAGCAGGGTTGGTATATAATCCAGGATATTTAAGCTACCGGGGAATTCTGGCTTCTCCTAAACGAGCATGGTGTGTGAGGTGTAGGCACAAGTTCATATCTGGTAGTCTTGCTGAAGAGAAAGCAACTGCCCACCAAAGAGATAGCTGGAATAACTAACTTTTTAGAAGCGTAAAGCAGGATTCACCAAAGCACGTCATTCAGTCTTCTATTCTATTACAACATTTTAATGTTGTTTATTAAATCAGGGAGAACCGTGCTTTGTATTAGGAAGAACTGTTGCAAACGGAAGACAGCAGGACTGAGACAAGAACCGTTGATACCTAACCTAGAGCCAGAACCTAGAGCCAGTTTCCTGTCCATATGAGGTATTAATTTGATTTCTGAAAATGTTGAATGTTACTGTCAGGAAAAAAATTAAGTGACTTTCCTTTTGATGTAAATAGCTTGATCCAAGTGGTAGTCTTAGTCATGCAGACATTTATATGGAACTCACATGCTTTCTGAGCTGTACCTTTTCAGTTCCCCTTCATTTCTTAGAGCGCACTTCTGCTTTCATATTCTTCATGCTGTCAAGTCAGTAAGTTAGTCTGCAGGGTCACACCAAGGTAAGAAGATATTTTCAGAAAAGGTTTGAGTCAGCACTGTCAGGGGAGGTCCTCTGCCCCCCTCCTCCTGTCAGTGCAAGCTATTTGTCTAGCTGCGTAACAAACTGGATTCGGAAACTGATCCAGGTAGAAGTGATCCAGCTAAAAATTATGGGTTAGTTTTAACCTAGATCAGGTCTGTGATCTGACTCGTTATGTAAGTGTGTGAAAGCCTGTGCTTGCACAAAGGAGGATGCAGCAGTGCAGGGGCTGAGTTTGAGCAGCAGGAAGAAAAAGAGAACACTTCTTCCATCAGTCTTGGCTTGTGGTAGCTTAAGTTGCTCACTAGTTTAAGTGGCTGAATTCTAAAAGTCAATTTAACACTTACAGTAGATGACAGACACAAAGCCTGTTTCTGGATTTCTTACATTTCCGCTTGTGTGTCAGGGTTTGTCTTTAGCACTTGTTTTATTTGTTGTTCATGTGCACATGTGTACACGTCTACTATGTATACATTTTCTTGTAGTTTATCTTTTATCACTTGAAAATGCTGCCATCCTAGGATGTCAGTAATTACAAAAGGAAGCATCATGGTTAGAGAATACTGCCACCCATTTTCCCTGGTATCTCCAAACTCTGTATGTACTCTCTCTAAGGTTTCATCCAGTTGTCTGTTATAAAGCAAGTCACCCCCTTTCTCTGTTCCTGCAGTTGCTAAGCAGCAGCTGTTCTCCCCATTAGCCAGCCATGTATTTGCATGAAAATAATCAAGCTTGAATATATAACTGCTTCTAATCATGCGCAGTTAAACAGCTGTACAATAAAAATTTGAGTATTAATAGTATTATTTATCACCATAACTGATGACTGTCTTAAAAGTTAGAATTTCCCTATAGAGTGAAATCAATATAGTTTTGCCTTTTTTTTTTTTTTTAATAAAAGGCACATCAGTTTTTTCTTTCTCTTAATCCTTACCATGTACCTACTTAAAAAAAACAAAACCTGGCCACAAAATGGTATCCACAGTTCACAAAAAAATTGTAAATGCAAATATGAGCAGACACAGAATCATCCAGCGACTATACATGATGGGGGCCAGGGAGAAGCCACATTTTTCAAATATCTAGTTATAGTAGCAGGATGCAACAGGATTTGATGATAAAAGTTTAGACTGTAACATGAAGGTAAAATTTCGAACAGTATGTCTTAACTTCAAAACTGACTTACATATCTGTGTTTGAGTTCCTGTTGATTTCCAGGATGTTCAGTATTTCTGAGGTCTGAAATCTCAGAATGCTCTCTCAGTCTGGGGATGCCCTGGATTTACCCAAAGTATATTTCAGAATGAGGGCCGAGTATGGCCCACATATTCTCAGGTGTTGATTTTTCAGGTGACAGAAATGTGGTTTTTGCAGGGAGAAAACCTGGGCACATGGATCAGAAGTAATACATGGTCCACCCAGTTGGTATTCCGACCTAGGGAGTCAGACTGTCTACAGTACACAGAAAGTTTGTTTCCCTGTGTGTCCCACAGACTAGGTGAATGAAAAAAGTCTAAGTCTTCAGACTAAAATAATTTGGTATGACACTGTGTAATTTTGGACCACCAGACCTGTACATACTTTGCCACATGTAAGAATCCATAGTCTCATGTTAGGCTCTAAGGCTCCCTAAACACTCAGTGCAAGAAGTAGTCCTCTTAGTCTGCAAAAGTGAATACACTGAATGAGAAGCTGTCTAGCAATGCTGAGAAAGTGTAAACGCAATATTGCTCTGCTCAAAGGAGTAAGGCTGAAGTCTTCTCGCAGCATTCTCAGTCTGGAGTCCTCTCCTAGAGTTAGGTACCCAGGCAAGTACAACTTTTTGCTTGAGAGATGAAAGAACAGGGAAAGATAACTTTCTTCCAAGTCAAGCAGATCTGGCATTTGGAAACAGATCCACATTACACAGGAGTGCCTTAACAGTAGGTTAATGGATGAACTAATGCACCTATGCAAAATATTAGGAAAGATTAATTTCTGCTGGTCTTTCATGTTTTAAGAATGCTTATTAGACCGGGCATCATAGGCAAGGCACACAGGAGGATTCCTCATAAGAGAGGATTGACAAGCCTTGCTTATACTCCAGGTAGCTAGGCTCACTTATGCCAGAATTTGGGGCAACATTGTGCATGCCCATCATACCAGTGGAAAATCACGTACTGTCTGGATGTTATCAGATAAAAATCTAAGGACAGCATGTGAACAGCAAGGAATTGAGCAAGTTGTAGGATACTAAACTGGCTTAAAGTGGCACTTAGGCTGCTGCATTAATTTGTGGAGGTAACCGTGCTTTGGAAATAATGCTTAAGATCCTGGTTCATGAGAATAACTGTTTTGTTTTAATTCTCACTGAATAGATACACGCTAGGCAATAGGCTCTGAAGCGTAATGCAGTCAGGTTCTGTCAGAACCAGGGCAGTCACACATTTCATCAGTGGCCTTACATGAACGATGTCTTGCCATTAGAAACCTGATGGGAAAGTTAACCTAGGTCTCGATTATGCAAATATTAGAACTATCAAAGCAGTATTTTAGCAGAGACTTAATAAACCTATCAGGGCAAGAATGGTGCCATGTTGTTGGAAAGTAACAAATGTGTTTGAAGGAGAGCCCAAGGAAGTGTTATGTGCAACTGTTGCAGCGTGCAGGACACAGGAAACAAATTAAAACATAGGACAAGCAAAAGCATAGAAGTAAAAAAAAAAAATCTAATGATTTATTGACAAAGGAAATGAAGTAGATTTAATCTGTACTTCATAAAAAAGATTCTGTATAGTGCCATGTCAGAAATTAAGTAGGATGCACAATGTAAAGAATTGCTAATGGGAAATGACAGTGGATTGTGTTGAAAGAAGGACTATAAAACTGAAAGTTGGCTACAGGTAGACTCGGCCCATTTAATGTCTTTAGTGTAGTCCTATTTAGCATATAAATAAAAGTTGCTGATAACCTTAAGTTTGGAGGAGAACAGGCATATCCTATAGTAAGAACTGTGTGGTTTGGATTGGAATAATAGAAATGTCATAACATCTTGCACATGAAAGGCAAGATTTTGCACTTTGAAATTGCTAAGAATTTTCTGCTCTGAACTAGAGTCTCAGAGTCAGAGTAGTAGGAATCTGTACCCCCATGGGGTCTAAAAGATAAGTACAATCCTAAACTGCATGAATTGAGTTGTTTCTGTCAAAGCAAGTGATATATCAATGTGTTCATACAAGATCTTGTCCATAGCTTATTTGGACTATTTTTTAAATTGTCAAGAGGGATGAATTTGAACTAGAAGAGCTACAGAGTGAGGTTCTGAAAATGATCATAGGTGTGAAAGCCTGTTTTATCAGGAAGATAAAAATCACTTGGTTTCACCTAGAATAACAAAAGATGAGATAATATAAGTGAACTTTGTAAGTATATCTGTAACTTTGGAATAAGCAAGAAGAAAAAATATTTAAGCCAAAGAACAGTGCTGATGTAGTATGATTTATAAACTGGAAATTAACTGACCATCAAAGAAGGTTTCTAACCAATGGAGGAATGAATTTCGTCTCTCAGTGAAAGTAGCAGGGCAGAGCATTTTAGCAAGTTTTAATATGGAGGTTGATGAGATTATGAAAAGGGTTATATGATGTTTGCTGGTTATCACACATGACTGCACCTGATGATCAACTTTCTAGAAGAATTGCATATAGTTCACCAAACATTTCAATAGTGGGTTCCTCTAATCAATGCACACAATTTAGCCATTAGGATAATTGAGTTTTCATCATCATTATACAAAACACATTGTATACCATGGATATAGTATAGCTTTCTGTTTCAGAAAATCTTGACTGTAGCACAAAATGCAACCCTGTTACAACATGTGTTGTGTCCTTATGTATATATATTCATATCTGTAAATGAGTTGTGTATACAAATTCACATACGTAATATTTATATGCAAATGCAAAGCCACCTTTGACCATTTTTGTTTCCTGGGTTGTAGTTGCATTTAGCCACTTATTTCAAACAGAAGATTTGATTGAAAGTTACTAAATTTTTTGTCTGTTTTGAAAGTAACACATTTTTTTCCAACATTTTCAGGTCTTGCCATTGCCTCATATCAGAAAAACCTACCAGTGAACGTGTGTACAGGAAAACGCATAAGTATTCAAGAAAACAATATAAATAGAAACGTAAAAGCAAATCAAGAGTTATATGTGTAACAATGTAGAACTATACCACTTTTTTGAAAATCGAGAAAGTACATTTAATTGAGAAGCAGCATATGTGTAATGTAGAAAAATGGTCAGTAAACAATTTTAATTCTAAAGATGAGATTCCTGATCTGTTCTGTGCTTAGAAGGGATTGAGGTTCCTTCCCATCCTTGGAGAATGACCTGTTGTCAAGAGCAAAATATTTGTATGATTGCATAAGGAATTAAGTTTTGTATAACAAGAACACACGCATCGTTGGGGAACAGTTAACAGTATAGTAATAAGTGAAGTTTAGTGATTGGATGCATGACAATGAGAATTGCAATGAAAATTGATTAAGATAAACTGATTAAGTCTTAGATAATTGAGGACTAGAATAAAAACAGCTAGAGCTGTTTTTATGAGTGGCATTGCTGAATCAGCATAATTAAAAAAAAAACATTTGTCTAGTGGTTTGGTCTAACGACCGTAAAGGTTGGGTATGGACTTAAGAGAAAAAAGTGTGTAATGACATACAAAATTTTAATATTAATACTGTTTGTGGGAATGGTATGTTCAACAGTGAGAGCTACTGGCAAGTGGTAGAGCATAAAAGGGAAAAATGGTCGAGCGTTTGAATAGCTTTTGTTGTAAAAATAAAAGTAATTGGTTTATTTTTACATCAGAGCTGCCAGTTGAGGCTGCATGTGGTTGATCCTTCTATCGTCTTCCCAGGAGAAAGCATATGCGACTGTCTGGGGTTTATTAACCTTAAAAATGTGTTTAATTTATATGTACACGTATCTACATGTGTACATATCCCTACCAAACTCTGAAATTTTTATTCCATACAATGAAGCTCAGGTAAATGGTTGTAAGAATTGTTTTTAAACCGGCAAGCAAAACATCATTTTTCATATTCTAGTTCTGATAAATAGCTGAAGCATTCAGTTGAAACTCTCAATTGATACATATGTCTGGTGTGAAGAGAGTTAGCCCAAATGGTTCAAATAGTAAGTATTTAAAAAGATTTCATAATGGAAAATTTTCAAGTACTATAACTGCCAAAAGCCCTATCAGTCTCCTCTAACTTACGTAGCCAAATATACATGTGTATGTGGTTATTATTGGAATTTTTGTTGAAATGTGTTTCTGTGAATGAATCACAGAAGTGGGGCTGGGTGGCAAGTGGTGAAATCCATTTAATTTTAAATGCTATATTTTTTTTCTGCCCTGTAGTCCGTCTTATGGGAGGCATTCCTCATTCATACATCAGACAAAGTGAAAGAAGCCTCAGTCCAATATGCAGATCACAAACAGCCATCTGTTATATAAAAAGAGAGAGGAGTGTTGCCATAAGAGTAAACTTAAAATGTTTTAAGATTAGATTAGAGATGGCATAGCTCCATTAAATGTTTTGTCCATCTCTATCAGTATTGGTGCCTGTAATATATGAATGTATACCTTATGCTGCAGTTTCAGATGCCTGCTAATTTTTTCTATTAGAACAATTACCAATGGTTTAGACTTCAGTATATGTTTCCTGTATTGTCTAAATATTTCTGTTCCTAATTAAGTATGGGTATATAACCTTTTATTACCTCAAATAATTACTTTTCCTTCTTGGGATTTGTTCCTTTGAAATAATCTTCCAGAACAAACTGAATGTTAAAAAAAAGCATTTTGAACTTCTTACTAGCTTACCTTAAGCAAGTAAGGAAACACCTATTTAGGTTTGTAACATTTTTGAGTCTTTCAAGCTCCCAAAGAATTTCTGTTATTTTTATGTGAATTCCATCCAATTTGCAGAGATCTTTCTCATAATATGCCTAGAACTCATTGGTGAATTCCAGGCGTGGTTGTGAAGAGCGTGGATGAAGAATTCATTGTTTACATCCAGACAGAGTTTTTTTACTTTGTTCCAGGCATCCATATGACCTCCATGTGTAGGGCAGAATTAATTATTTGAGGGGACTAATGTTTGGTCCACCAAGAGGCTTGAAGGACTTTGTTGGTTGTCCACAAATAAAATGCTCTACAGTCTGCCCTACTGCTCTATACAGAGAAACTGTTACCTTCCTGCTCAAGGATACAGTGCTTCCCAAGTATGCAAGTCAAATCTAAATTAGTCTCTTTGTTGGAACTCTGTTACAAATCTATTTGTAGTTTCTGCTTGCTTGTTACCCCATGATCCTTAACAAATATTATGCCTTTGGGGTATTTCTATCCTGTTAAATATATTCCAGAATCTGTTCCAGAATATTTCTCTCAGTCTTTTCCATAGCAGTACCTTGCTTTTTCTTGTACTCAATTTCATTTTACTGTTTCCTGACTGCATTTTAGCCACACTAAGTTACCTTGAGGTATCTCAGTGTCCTCAAAGTTGTCCACGTTGTGGCCTCTCAGGGATTAATGAAGATGTCAAATAAAACAAGGCCTCACAACAGTTCCTGTATCACCACACATATAGGTAGGTTGCTACTTGTCCTTCGTCCTAGGATTCTTTTATTTGCTGTCAGTTTTCACAGTTTTTATCTTGAGCCAAAAATATTCACTGTTTTCCTTAAGCTTCAGAACTTTTACACAGCCCTTGTGTCTTTGTACCTCTTGTTCAGCACTGTAATCTACCCAAAACATTCTGAGTGATTTTTGAGGTTTCATGAGAGTACCAAATGCTTTCCCAAAATTGAGTTACGTAGTATCTGAAGATTTCCTTTGGACTGTGTATTTTGTTCTGGCTTTGGGGGAAAGTGTTGTTGTTGTGTGTTATTGTTGTTTGTTTTATTGTAATCTAAATATTGCCTGGTATTCTGTTGTCATTTAAGGCTAATATTTTCAGGCTTGCTTGGCCTGAAATTAAGTTTAGTATAGTTTAGAATGTCAGAGGTAGTGCTCTTATCTAGATGTTTAAAAAACTATTTGTATGACTACTGAAACCAATTTTCAGGAATGTTCACTTACTGAGCACTTTTTGCTAGTGTTCCTTTTTGCTCAGTACTCACAGTGAAGGGACTTTTCAACTTTTTAAGGGTTTGCTTCCTCCAATGCCAATCTTAATGGGAACATACAAACCGGGGCGTGGGGCAGGGGGGAAGAATGGTGTGTGTACATTCAAATGTGTCTTCATAAAATGCAGAAAGCCACAGAATACCCTGGAACTGTCTACTAGGTATATGATACTTAGCCAGAAATCAGTAACATTTTATTTTAGTGTGACATCCATCAGTTAAACACAGTTGCACTTCTTACTCTTTCCGAAATCAAAGCTCACCTACATTTAAAGATGAAAATACTGCTGTTTATGCTGATTAATAATACTGTATTTGTGTAAGTCCACTTTACAGAGTCTCAATGCAGTAAACAAAGAAGACACTGCTAGGCATATGGCTCATGGAAAAAAGGCAGTGCAGACAGTAGTATACAGGTAATCTCAAAAAGAGACCACTGGAGATGAAGTTCATCCAGAATGTGGTCTTCCTAGATATATATAGTACTTCTCTGTGTGCTTGAGATATTATCATCATCATCATCGTCATCTACCAATTCTGGTAGTACCTACTAAAGGATGACACTGAAAATGCAGGTCCAATCAGCACAAAGATCTACCTCAACAATTTTGGAGTCTTGCAAATAAAATTAATTTTCTTACCAGTATTTTGTTCGGTTTATATCTCAAAGCATGAGGTAGATACAGTTGGGGATAGACACTTGGGAAAAAAACAAATTCATAGAGTAGATCTGCTCATCTAATGTGATATGTTAACTGAAGTTAGGAAAGATTGAAATGAAAGACACCGTGATCCTGTTTCCAGATGCTCGGGAGGAAAATTGTGTGTGTTGCTTATGGACTCCTAGTCAAGTACAGAGATTGGATAGATCCTTTCTGGAAGCTGTGCAGTTAAGTGAATGAGGCTGGATTCTGTTATAATGTGGTGCGTGTTTCCTGATGTCTCTTGAGTAATCTTGCAGCTGCTTTAGTTAGAAAATCAGTGATACTTGTTTTCCTCTAAAAGCAAGAACTTGATGGTTTGGCTAATAAGGTTAAACAACACTGCCCCCAATCTGTACAGTATTAAATACTATGCCATGTTCCAGTCTCCCCACCCACTGCACCTCCACCTTCTTTTTCTATGCTACTTTTTAAACTATTTTCTGGAAACAGTATTTTGTGTACCTGTTTTTCTGAGGACAGGACTTTTGGCCTATTTAACGTTTTTTCTCTAATAATTAAGGGATGTGTTTGCATTAGGCAGGACCATGCTTTTTTCAAAGAAAATTATTGTTGAGTGAAAGTACTAATAAGCAGGGAAAAATAGGAAATTATTATACTGTAAAAATAACTTTGCAAGAGTCTCAGATTGTTCAGAGAGGGAAGAGAGCCTTCCAAAAAGTGATCACATTCTCACACTCAGCTTTAAACACATTCTTTATCTTTAAAAGGAAGCAGAAGAGAATCAGTCAGTAAATCAAATGTAGTTGTGAGCTTGTCTACAAAACCGTATAATTCTGAAATAAGGCACTAGGACCGGACATTTGAAACAAGAATTGTCAGTGCCAAGACCTCTTGTGCTTTGAGAGAAGTGGGTATGTCTTTCATTAGACAATACCTTTTCTGCATCCCCTGATTATTTTTCTACATCATTGTCTAAAGATAGCAGTTATGGTGGCTGTTCTGGGTGAATCCTTAGGTACACATTAAAAAGCAGGCTGTATTTTTGTACTGCAATAAATAAGCTTTTAAAATCACCATAAGTTTTTTTTTTAATGTGTATTTTTTAAAAGGAAATTTAATTGCTTACCAAAAAACCTCCACCTTTTCTTAGTTGTTGTTGGAGAAAAAAAATACATGTTTAAAAACCATGTGTTACAGCTGCAACTTTTTAAACCTGTTTTATGATAAAGATTTCATTACCAGTAACCCGAGTTTCTCTCTATTGCTCCCGCATGAGATTACTTGTCAGTTCTCTAGTTTCTTCTTTTCCTGACTGGCACAGAGTTGCTTTTTGCCTGGAATACTTCAGACATTGCTTATTTTAAACAGAAGAAATCAACAGCATCCATGTTTTTCAAGCTTATTCAGAGTAGCTTTATCTTCTATCACACTTTGAAGGTATTAGTATTTTTTAAATTAAAGTTCTTTTTTAGAAGTAAGTTTCGCTCAGATAAAGAGAAAATACAGCAGTAGTTGCCAAAAGGGATAAAGTGCGCTACCTGGAAGCATACCCTTTTTTTTCTTATGTTCTGACAGAAAAGGAGATGAATGACCGTGTTAGAGGTACGTTTCTGTAAATATTGCATTGTTGTTAGGATAATTTATTTCTATGTCCCTAATAAAAGCGAAACTTATTAAGCTTACTTTAATCACATATAAAATGATAACACTGCACCTTCAAAGGTTTAAAAATTCCAAATTAATTGGCATGAACTGCACTGCAATAGTAGAATTCATAATTTCCTTGTTGGCTTCTTTGTAGTGTTTCTGACCATATATTACATCTATACAGTGAGATAAAAAAGGGCTCGAGAGACCACTGTGACCCTCTGCCCTCAAATGGTGTCCCCTGAGCAGCGTGGGAGCACTGTTTGAGATGGCACTGGTTGTTATGGGCCTGAACTGCCACACAGCATGCTGGCAGCATAACAGCGTGGGTGATGAGCAACCCAGTGTTCAAGCTTATTCCTTGGTACTGTTTTACTAAACACTACAGGCAGAGCAGCAGTGTCTCAAATAAGGTTTTTTAAATGTGCCAGTTTGCCAAATTCAGAACAAGACTTTTAGGGGTATTCAGTTCCACTGATTGATTTCTTTTCTAACTGCTTCAAATACATTAGTTACTTTTCATAACATCCAAATAAGTGAGTAATAAGGGTACTTGCTTAAGGGTCCTTAGTCCCTGCACTCAGTGCTATGTATGCAAGCTATATAATTACTGTTTAATGAAGAAGAATCAGCAGGCCTAGGAGATAAAAGCTTCCTTATTCTTTTTGGTCTCCAAATCTTCCATTCCTCAGCACTGATGGGCAAAAACCCAAGCTGAAGGTAAGAGATGCTTCACCTGCAACCACCTGCTGACAGGGCCGCTCTCCTAGGAGACAGGAGAAACTGGTTTGGTGTCATTCAAGCAATAGAAGGCCTAGAATCCAACCTACTATTTCCTCTTCAGCTGCCATTGAATAATGCAGTGTCCTAACCACTCTGCTGCTACGTAAGAGTATGCAACAAAGGTATGTGTCCCAAAGGAGGGGGAGATACCCTTAACCTCTGCCCAGGCTTAGTTCTAGAAAAGCTCTTAGGCAGCAGATGTAAATTTGTGCCTGATGACTGAGCTAATGTCCACCAAGGAGAGAGACAGACTAAACAGCAATAAATGGCCTTCTGTAACCTGCTGTCTGAACTATCATAAGTATGTCTCTGGTTAAAAGAATGCAGGAGTTCTGGTGCATTTCTGTTGCTAGGTACTGCTGTTGGAGGACTAAACTCTCCTCTAAGCTCCATCATACGTTCACCCATCTTTGATGGTCGGGTGGAGCACTGCTTAGAATAGCAGCGTTCCCTATGCCGTTCGCATGGGCATGAACGGCTACACAAAGGACAAAGTTCTAAAGAATTAGGTCAGTAGGTTTTATATCTAATTAGGCCTCTAATCCTACAAACCACTTATGGTTTTGCTTTATTATATGTTCATCATGTCTTAAATGGGACTACTCATTTGAGTGAAGTTATGGGTGTAATTGCATGCAGGATCAGTTCTGGGCAATCACGTTTTAGCTTATTAGTTGCCTGCTGGGGTTAAAACACGACAATACTGTAGCGCTGTTACAAATCAGATACCTCTGATATTGCCCCTTGCCCAGTCAGGGTGAAGGGGTGTCTGAAACTGAACCTGTGTAATGGCTTGCACTCCATTTCCATGCCTATCCAAACCAAGCACTTCTACAAAGGCACGTCATAAAGAGTATTTTAACTGCTAAGAGAGTCATAAGGCATAGATTTTCAATGCAGAAGGTCATGAGGCTGCAGTTTCACTGGCTTATATGCTGTATTTGCATAGACAGATATTCAGACAGTTAATGGTAGTGCAGAATGCTTTAATGATTTTCATTTGCATCAAGCTGTTCTCACCTCTTAGGAACATAATGGATAAATAAGAGGCCTTTTGTTTGCTCTTCATGAAAGTTACCAGTGATTAAGTGGTGCTGAGGGAACAGACTCATGCTCTCATTTAAAAAAAAAAAAACAAAACCACCAACAGAACTGTCTATCAAAGCTGACTTCAAAGTGACCTACTTCAGTTTGATTTAAAATGGCACTTGAATAATTTTATTTTAATGTTATGCACATTTCCTAACTCAAAACACAGAACTGGTCACTCCTAAGAATACAGAAATAGTTATTACATCAGACTCAAAATACTCATAATTTGTTAGGGTGCTCTTTATAGTATTGAATTATAAACAAAGCTATATACACTTAGATCAATATTTCTTCCAAATGGAGCTAGAAGTCACTTTTGTTATTAAAAATTATGTCCAGAAGGTGTGGGCAAATTGATACGTTTTGCAGTATGCCATGATGTTTCATAAGAAAGTCCATGTCAGGGGCTTGCTAGAGAAAATCTTGTCACAACTCCTTAAGGTGTTTCCTCTAAGTTTTATTCTTAGATATGGAGTTTCCCTGTAGACGATTTCTCCAAACCTTCCTGGAACATGACATATTCTCATAACAGTATAGAGAATTTCACACTATGTCTTGGCCCCTTGCAGCTCAGCATCAGCTTCTTGGGCTCCTCTGCCATGGATCAGCTCAAAAGCCCCTTCTTGAAAAGGACTCGAAGGGCGTTAGCATAGTCTCTGGCTATGTTACATTTTTAGTCATTTTCTGAAGGATTTCATGTGCAGTTCAGTCTCTTTTCAGTGTAATCTTGAAAAAAAATTGAGTGGTCCTCATGGCTCCTTGAGAATAAAGCTCTGTTCTTAAATACCTTTGTGTCAGAATGGTGATGCTTAAATTTTTGTTCCTAATTTATAGGTACACATGTCACAATTCTATTGCCCTGATTTAGGCATTGGTACCTCAGTGCCATTATTTTTTTATCCTATTTTTCTAAATGTGTTAAGAGTTTCAACTTTATGTGTCACACCAAGAAGCACAGCCAAGACATTCCATATTCCAAATACCTGAATTTCAGTAGTCTCCATTTAGGGTACAAGGTTATGCTGTTCCTGATAGCAGCTAGGATGAACAGGCTTCCAAGTACTTGGGTCTGTTGGTTTCAGTTAATAACTTCCAGTCCTTTCAGTTTGTAACCTCCTGCCTTTGAGACAGTGATCTTGAGTACTTCTTGTGGCAATCAACTTCTCTCTCTCAGGCCTGTGTCATTTAAACAAAGATACAGAACGTCATGTATTTGGAATACCCTCTGTCTTTACAGAATTAATAGGATATTTGGGGAACACAGAATATGCAAATTCAGACCTGCTGAATAGATGATTTTTACAGCCATTCTGTTTTGTATTGGCTTTGCAATTTGTCCAGTATTTGACTGAGGACTAATTAAATTACTGAATTTACAATGAGAATATATTAGTCCCTCCTTCCCTTCACTGGTTTTAATTCTTTACTCCTCCAGTTAATTTTCTTTTAAATCTGCCTTTGTGTTCTCAGTGTGGCATAAAAGGACTAGTCAATGGCCTGCATACGGGGGCAGTTGAGGGAAATTTCTGTCTGCAATCCATCTCCCCGCTGCAGGAGGAGTGCTGGATATCCTTACATGTGCAATAAAGATGGCTGAATTCAGTGATCACTGCCTGACCAGCATAACAATTCCTTAGCGATTTATGGCAGGTTGGGGGAGCAAGGGTTTAGGATTACATCTAAGAGCAGCTCTGTGCATGTGAGGATACAAGTCTTTGTTTTGGACTAGGAATAAAAGACCTGTTTGGAGGTATGTGTGATTTCGATCTACAGTAAGATGCAAAGTGTCTTCACACATGGAAATAAAATCCATTCCTGACAATGTATTTATTTCAGTACATGTATTATCAGTGTAGCTTTTTTTACATTTTGTGTGTTTACAGCCTCACAATGGCCTTGATCATCTTAATCCAGGTTTTTAGTCACGCACTTATGTGCAACATATGGAAATATAACTTACTAAGTATATGATGAAGGAGATATTCCAGAAATCCTAGAAGTGAAGGTGAAGCATTGTAGCTTATTCTGACAGAATTACAGCAACTCCTTGCTGTAGTAGGAAAACTTTGTTCAAACCCAAAAATGTTCTTATGGTTTTAATTGAGTGGCAAAAAATTACTTCTGTGTGGTCATCCCTGCTAAGAGATTCTTTAAAACCAACATTTTCCATTTTTTCCTTTTTTATTTCTTTTTTGGCTAGTAGTTGCCTCCATGAATGGGATTTATAAACTATGAATCTAAGGAGGATAAAATGTTTTCTGGAGAATTTGATCCAGATGTATATTACTGTTTCAGTAAATATCTTTTAAGTATTTAGGGTGAAAAAGGTTTTTTGGGGGGTTTTGGGGTATGGTTAGGGTTTTGTTTGTGGGGTTTTGGTTTTTTTTTAATATCCTGGCTAACTTAGAAGCAGCCAAATTCTTGCTGTGTAAAACTCCAGGAAAGTCAGTAGTATTTCAGCAGGGATTCATGTGGCCCTTGGGTTTTGGACTGTATCGTATTGCAAACTCCTAAAATAAGACTGTTTGGAAAGCTACAGGCTTCCCATCTTTTTGTCTGGAAAAGTTATAAAATGGAACAGGCAGGGTTTTCACTGAGCTGCTGAGAATGCAGTTCTGGCTATGCAATCAGGACTAAATAAGGAGCAAGATCTGCACTAAAAATAGAAATGGAGGCTGATCCAACCGCAGCGTGAGTTATAATCCTCGCACAGCAAAGGGCTAGGTAGGTTCAACTGAGGACACTCAGTTACACAGAATCAAATAAACTTTATCCTGCTTCTAAAAAGCCATCATACCCTAGCTGCTCTAACCAGATTTTTACCAGTCAGCAGAACTATTAATCATTCTTGCAAATTATTTAACATTATTTCAGATTGTGATTTTTTTTTTTTTTTGAGGGAGAGGATTATATTTGCCACATAGTAAAAGGGAAACGTGAGTTGGGTTTATGTAACTGTGTTTGAAGAACATGGAGGAAAATGCCACAGAGAGATTTATTGCACTTTCCTCATGGCTGGATAAATACATTCTTATCACTCCTTAAGCTAACGTGCCTCATGACATTACGTGACCCCAAGTAGGCACGTGGAGCTGATATGGGTATCTGGCCAGGCCTGGTACCTTGGCACGGACTGTGCAGTTCACAGTGTGTGCTTCAAGGGAGGTTACTCTGCTTGTTTCAAGAACAAAGTACAGAACACTGTAGGTCATTCCTGCCCCCTCCCTTCCCCTTTGTTGGTAAAATAATTCCGAAAACATTTATTTTTTATTTGTGTATTTCCTTTCAGCTACCACATGCCTCATAAGCTGAAGCCAAAACTTGCCCAGGGAGTTCAAATATGTCCTTTGATACAGAATAGATTATTATTGCTTATTTATTGTTAGGAACATTTGGCTATTAAATATTTGGATTACATGAGCACAGCCAGCTACAGCTATGTTCTGCTTGCTTTCTTTGCCTGTTCTGTATCTCTTGGGGCAGTGATGCAGCAAGCATGAACAAATTTTCTGTTACTTTGATCTTAAAACTGGGAGATTCTGTAACAGATTTTGGTAATTCATCATATACTTTCAATTTCTTTATATATGATTAGATACTAAAGTTAACAAAATTAGTAGACACCAAATCAATCTCTTCTACTACTTAAATGTTAAAAATAATTTTTATTAATTTTTAGTTTTCAGCAAGCTGCAGAATTTGTTACTGAAAATGTACATTGTTTATGTACCTCTTGCCTGTTAATCACAGGAGTAGCTCAGTCAAATTGGAAGACAGTCAGTGGAGGAGAAACATTTGGGTCATTTGACACATGGGAAGGCTTAAACAGCAGTGGGAGTACATGGAAGAAGACCAAAAGGCGGCAGAGATCGTCAAACTTGCACAGGCCAAGAACAAGGCAAATTAAATATGCAGTGTCAGTGAGTCACAAATCAATTGTTTGGTTGCATTTTCCTTCCTTACCTCCCTCCCCACCATAATATGAACTACAGTGTTCCCTATTTCCAGACTCCTATCCCAGCACCTGTATCTCCTCTCTTCCACGTCCCGTACTGAGTGCGTGGCTTAGCAGAAGCTGCAAGCAGCTGCCTCATAGACAGGCAAGCTGATCAACACCATCGTGTTGATGGGGAGGCAGCAGCCTCCATCTCCAGCTGAGTTCGGAGGCCCTTTTTTTGGTTTGGTTTGGGTTTTGTTTTGGGTTTTTTTTGTATTCTCATGACTTGTGCTTGTATTTGAAGATCTGTATTTTCTGGGGGAAAAAGAGTGCATGCAATCCAGGAGGCATAGGGAAGGCACCATGATCAATAATTGCTGTGAGTGCTGAACAGTGAAATATGTGTATCATTATGTTTTGGTCGCATTCAAAACTTATACTAATTATTTTATTTATCAACTTAAGCTAAATCTTTGTAAGACTATATAGGGCTTTGCCTTAATTTAACTATGCACTACACACATCCTGGGTTTGTATACCATTAGCTATTTGGAACAAAACATTTAGTGTAATAAAAGCAACATAAGCCTGTAGCGCAAATACAATAATTTTAGTGAATTTATTAAAATAAGCTAAATACTTGTATCAGCTTAATGATTAAGCTTAAAAAATCACACCCAATCCAACAGAGAATTGTTAAAATTATATATGGAAAGAGAGAAAACATTTTAATAATATATTTTAGGTAACCAAAGGTTGTACAAAGAGAAAATGGCATTACTTGAACTCACAGTTTCAGCCCAGGTAGAGGCTTACGTGAATGTCATATCAGTTTACAATGAGTCTGGTTCTAGATTTGAAAATAGGGGTGGTGAACTGTGCAGTATAACTGCAGTGTTAAGAGGTAACTCCAAAATTGGATACGAACAGGTGTGCAATTCTACCTTAGCTGTGTTTTCACTATTAATTTTGAATGTAATGAAAACATGGAATAATTGTTGTGGGTCCTTACACATGCAGAATGAATGACTTCAAATTAAGAATTTTTTTCTTAAAGAGGATTTGTTTGGGTTTTGTCAGAACCCTTTCGAAGTACAAGGGGAGGTCACAGCTGTTCTTTTCATTCACATGTAGTCTAATAAAACAAACAACATATGTATGGGGCATAGGAGTTTAGCACTCAGAATGTAGGGATTTGTATATGACTTTGAAAACTGTACATAACAAATTATGCTTAATCTTCATCCTACCACCCATCAACCTGATTTGTTAGTAAAGATTTGTGTTGGAACTGAGGTTTTCATAGTTACATTGTTCAGAAGAATAAAACTTCTCTCACCAAATGCAGGATAGCAAGGTCCACATTTACATTCTCAGCCTTAATTCCAATTGTCATAAGTCGTCTAGATTTACATAATTACTACATTTGCATAATCACTTAAGACCTTGATCTGTACTCCAATGAAAGCAGACCTGAAACCTTGCTGAAAATTGCACTTACCCACATTTTATACTGCAAGCGTACAGGACTGACCTCAGATATGGGCATTTCACCTTTTCCTTGGAGCATGTTGGCATCTGGGTACCTGAGTGAGTTTGGCAGGTCAGTACACTGGCATGCTAATGCTCACAAGTGGTCTGCTGGTGGTCCTTGCTGCCATGATGTATCTGGAGTGGACAGGGCTTGGGGATAGGGGGGTACAGGTTGTACCATGCTTACTTCTCATCCAAAGGTCTTTTTGTTCGATTGCAGTGTAGACATAGCTGTGGTGGTCTCATTTACCCTTGGAGATGGAGCTTACGAATACTGAGGATTAAAAAACAAACCCAAAATGCATCACTCAGGTTCTTATAAGTCAAGTGGGAACATTAGCTGAATATTTCACAAGTACAAATCAATTCATACCTCAATTTTTTTTTTCTTGTTGGAGACAGTGAGCTATAGAAACCCATCAATTTGTACATTGTCACAAGGAAATTCAGTTTTGAATCAGACATTGAATTTCCCTTTGACTTCCTCAAACCACAGAACACTTACCTCTCATTTTACTCTAAAAATACCATCAATTCAGGGGAATTATGCTTGCTAGACTGAAACACTAGAAAGCAAATATTTCAGTGCAGAATAGGTGGTTGCTATTCTGTTATATTATATGATAGTACAAAGATGAATTTCCTGTAGGAAAAGGGTGACTCACAGGATATAGGTTAGATCTTGACACCACACAAGTCATGACAGAAAGTTATTGTCATCAAGATAGTTTCTGGATGGCCTCTTTACAGTGAAGTCAGACCTTTAACCCAGTTTCCAGTGGACAAATATCTAAACCAGAAAAGCTATCATGATTGTTAACGATCTTCTTATATGGCTTCATGTCAATAGTGTGAGAATGTGGCATTGCTCTCTGTGCCAGGAAAAAATTAAATTATGGCACTTGCATAAAATCTTTTTTGTGTTGTGCTTAGTCTGCAGAATAGCTGGGTTAAAGATTTCAGCAGACGCTCCTCTTCAAAACACAGACAGGAAATCAAAAACATTTGAAAGCATCTTCTCAAAATAGAGTTGTCCTGAATGGACATCTTCGCAACACAAGTCAACAAGACAATGTTATTTCCATGTTCCAGGGACAGCTGTTTCCTCTTACACTTACCTGTCAGTCTTTCTAATTCCCAGATTACTTGGCAAAATCAAGTAAGACTCAGCAAAGTTAACCTTTTTAATCTCCACTTTTCAAAAGAGTCCTGGTTTCCAGATATCCTGAATAGAGTATCTGCAGAACTTACAGACTTCCTGCATTTGGAGCCACCAAACAAAGGAATGGTTTGATAGCTGTACTTCAAGTTGTTCCCTCTCTTAGCCTGCATTCTGGATGGCTGTTAAGAATACGAAGTGCTGCTTTTTGCTCAGTTTTGATCAATGGTAAGAAGACCTCTTTGAGGCAAATTTAATTGGCGAAGCGAGTAAAATTTTCCTCCTAGAGCTGTGAAATATCTTGAATACATTTTAGGCATTGCTACATGATGTTTTAAACAATCTTCTGGCTTTAGAGCAGTGGCCAATCCTGACAGATTGACAGAAGTTGAACTTGCAGCAGTCTATATTCAGGGCTTCTCCCACCTCACTGAACTGTGCTTCTTGAAGGGTCCAACCAAGGTAAATATGATAGTTCTCCCACCTCAGACTGGAACCTGTGTCTGGACCCATCAGCTCCCAGGAGTCCATATCCTTGACAAAAATTTTATGCCCTCGATGACTTTCGTCAGCTAGGATGACCTCCTGGAGGCTGTCACCTCAGTGACAAGAGTGAGGGAGAAGTACAGCTGATCCCTCTCCTCTAAATGGGTACAGAGCACTTAATGGCATCCTGCAATTTCTGCCAGTGATGCTTACAGAGCACTGGGATTTTACAGGTACCCTGTTAACTACAAAAAGTGAAGTATTTTAAGATATTCACTTGACTTTTCCTACCTAGTTATATTCCAGACTGCAAGTCTGTTTTAAGTTTGTTACAGCAATTCCAGGTAAACAGATCATATTCTGTCAGAGCAGCATCTGTGCTGGCAATTTCACCAAGAAAATTATTTATCTTGGACATCTACAGAGCATCGACCTGAAGCTCTGACTTCCCAATTCAACAGATGTTACGTAGAGTATATTAACAGCTCTTGATGGGATACAACATAAAATGTTCTGATTGCAGCTTCCCAAGAATCCGAGTCTGCCATGGAAGAAACTAATGATTGCTATTGAGTACACCGTGGTGGAAATACAGATATATTTTGCATACAGGTAACTGCTAGGAGGAGAACAGAAAATGAGTTACCTATCAGTAACTGATCAGTGCTAGATGTGTGCATATCCCACCCAGCCCACACTCCCTTTTCATTATACTCCTGCACACTTGGGATTCTCATGCACAGAAGGTGCCCTGAGTGTGCTATTGCCTAGATCTGAGGGAGCCTCAAGGCTTACATGTGCTGTATAGGTGTATCAGGCCTCACAGTCCCATAAGCAAATGTGCAACTCTGGCAGATATGCACATATACTTTTCATCAAACTCCTGGTGCTGTACCACAAGTAACTTTTCATTCAATCAGAGGCATGAAAAGCTTTCTGACAGGTTCTTTTTTGCAGTGAAAGTAGTGATATCTGATAGCATAAGCATGTTCAATCATGCAAAGGATAAAGCGATTTTAAAACCCACATACGAAGCAACAGTAGGAGTACCTGAACAAAACACATTTGGAACAGTGTAAGTTACTACTTTTAAGATAATATCCTTAAGCTCCAAATCTAAAAACTTTCTAATGAAATGTGACATCAATAAATAGCTTGTTTTAAAGAATTGTGTGGGAAGTGTGCAATTCTACTGTCACGTACAATATTTAAGAACCCAAGCGGAATTACCAACAAACATCACCAGGCAAACAGTGACAAGAGGACAGTAAGCCTTCATCCCTAAAAGCAAAAATATGGACCAATCCAGAATGAAATAAAAATTGGCAAGATCACATCACATCTGCTCTCGAAGAATTCTGTACATTTCCAAATTACAGCCAAGCAAAACACAGGTAGATGTCTACAGTCTGCATGGTTGCAGGATGTCTCTCCTGCCAATTCATCCCTTAAATAATGAGCATTTCTGTGCAATCATATTGTTCTCATACTTTATATACAGTGGCTTGAACTTTTCAATGTCTCATAAGTAACAACAGTAAACAAAACTGGGGACTAGATAGTGCAAACCCTGACAGGAAAACAAGCATTTGGGAGAGTATACAAAAAAGTAGAAAAGACTGGGAAAATGAGAGCAGAGCAGAAGGGGAGCAAAAGGATAATCTCTGAGGAAAGAGTTCATGCCAGTAAATGTAATACCCCACTCTCAAGAGAAAAAAAAGAGTAAAGCACAGATGGAAACAGGAGAGCATGTTCATCCAAACCCATTACAGGAAAGCAGGACAATTGTTCCTCTTTTGTTCTTCAGCGTGTTTTAGTCCTGCTTCTGTACAGAGTCGTGCATTGTGGCTGTTGAGGGAAAGGTACACCTAGGATTTAGATAGGCTCTTAAAAGCAAGCATAGGCCATAGAAAGAGTCATGAACCACAGTGATAGGAAATAACTGATGGTGGTAATTTCTAGAGAATTCACGGGCCTTCTGAAATCCAGGGATCAAATTCAGACTTGATCCCCGGATTTAGTCAAATAAGCTACAACTGTTACCAACAGGTTTGTTTTCTTGTGAGTCAAACTCTGGTCTTACCTTTGCCCTTTTGTTTCAGTGGAAGACCAGCATGTACATATGAACACAGAACTATTTTATTTTCCGTAATGATCAAACCCAAATGTTATTTTACCTTTGCCAGCTTTGTGTAGGGTGATGTGCCATCTTGCATGTTTATTTTCCTGGAGTGATTCCCAGAAGTATGCTATGCTTTTTCTTGCTCATGTCTCACTAGCTTTATTTATGAGTTGTGTACACCAGGTTTTCAGTCCCTGGGGACAGGACTACACAGGAAATCTGTGGACGATATTTAATACATACAAGTATGAGACTAGTAAAAAAGCAGGTACTGAATGGTACTCCAAATTGATCTAATTCAAAATTTCAGACTAGATCGTGGATAGGTTAGTGTCCGTGGTTTAAACCACAAACAGCTTTATCTGTTTTGTCATATAGAAGAAAGAGACATGGTAAAGATTAGTAAGTCGGAAAGAAATGTTACTCAACGCTCACTGATGCTCTTTGGCTGCTAAATATTTAAATATTAAAGTCTCACAATAGACCTTTATAATAGGATTACATGGTGCTAGGTGAGTGAAAAATGAAGTACCATAGCCTGTTTTTCTATTTGGAATACCTAGCTTCAGTATGCCTCATGTTTTAAAAAGTCTCCTTTAGTTCTTGGGGAATTTGAGGAGTTCAGTTTCTTAAAACCAGGCACACAGAACTTGGGACACACAGTTTTAACATAAAATCCATACTAGCTTTTTTCCTTTTTAGTTGCTTCCTAGAATTAAATTATTTTTACCTGAGTTGTTTTAAGTGTGAAGTGGGAGAGAAAAATCCTTTCACGTCCAACATCCATGCCTAATCTGAAATACCAAACTTGCAAGCAGAATTGAAGGGAATGCTTTGGGGGAGTATATTCAGTTCAAAATACAAAAATGTGATTAAGGACAACGAGCCAACGTTTCCAGGAGTCTTCCCTGTCAAGTGGAAACAAAATAATTTAAAGAGCAAATTTTCCCTTGGTTTACAGAATTAAAATGCTGTTGTTCTCTGATGACTGAGTCTAATAGCAGTATTGTTATTGTTATTGATTCTTACTGATTGCATAGGAGGTATGTTTTAAAGATACCTTTTTTCTCACTATTAGTTGCATGAATTCCCTTTGGCTGTAAAATAAATCAAGATAAGGCCCTTTTTCCCACATGCCATCACAACTGATGGGAGCTGATTGGTATTATATTATCCCGTCGATTACACCTGTGCAATCCCATTAATTGAAAAATAACATGACCTGGGGAAACTTAATGGCTAGTAATGGTGCATAGGAAAGCTGATATACAAAGCTTGATGTACATTTTAAACTGCAGCTGTTTACAGCTTGGCTGCTTGAAAAAAACAGGTTTTGCCATCCCCTAGGACTTCTGTGAGATGCCATAACCGCCAGACCGTTCCTCAAAGCAGAACTGATGGATAAGTGTTCTGATGGGTCAAGCCAGGGAGCAAGGCATCCCTCCCACCTCTCTGATGCTCTGATTCATTTGACAAGTCAGTTTGGTATTCATGTATGTGTTCTTCATCTGGCAAATGCTTCATCCCTAGGTCTCTTTGTAACAGCTGCACGAGGTGCGATGAGTCTGTCATCCCACATAGCATGTTAATGTGTCGGTATTGTACTTCAAGGATGCTCGTAGGCTTGCCTCTGGGCCAGCTCTAGCGTCCATGCCAACTGCAAGCGCCAGATCTCACTTGCAAGGTTGTCTGCATATCTGTGCCTGTCTAGTGGTTTCATATGTTGGGAGTCAGTGAGGTGGTTTAACACGCTGCTCAGTACAGCGGACAGGCGATGTGGGGCTGCTCGTGTGCATGAGAAACAGGCGGAGTGGGGAGCACGGGGAGATGCCAGCCATAACCAAGGTCATTCTCCAAAGTGCTGTGCAGAAGCAGCCTTGGGGCCGTACAGGCTTTCTAGTGATGATGCACAAGCAATTGCACTTCTTCTCTGCCAGGCTGGGCACTCTTGCCTTGTGCGTACTATATGCCGAGCAGGAAGGGAATGCAAGGGCTGTAAACGTGGTGGAGGAATTAGCACTGCTGCTTTGGTTCCATCATGCATCATTGATGGATGTCAGACCTACTGCTGGTCATGTGCAGGACAGGACTGCTGAGGTGACATGGAGTTTACCACCCTTTACCCTCTTGTTTTCCTGACACCTGAACTCCCAAAGCTCTTCCCTTTAAGGTGATTCACCCAGTGACCCTAAGAGCTGATTACTCAGTGGGATGATAGGGAGTGAGGTAGCCTGAGGATTACCAGGGGGCTGGCTTTGCAGCTTCTGCCATCTCAGCTACCACTTTGAGAAGTCTAGGATCTGGACTGGAGGAAACCCAGTCAGTAGCTTAAAGGAAGGGCGTCATTCATGCCCTCACCACCCCTCCTTACCAAATTAAGGGTCCCAAGTAAAACCAGCTAGCTTGCTTAGAGCCCAGCACCTGTGTATCTCTCCACATGCTCACTGACAGCAGTACCATACCCAGCTGAAACGGTTGCCTACTCTACCCTGACACCTCAAAGTGCCAGCAGAGCTCCTAGCCCTTTTCTGTGTAGCAGAGCCTTTATATATATTTTAATCAGGTATCGGACCAGACCAACATGTGCATCCTGGTGCAGACAGCTATCGCCTGTGGTAGCAGGAGCACGTGGGTATTGCCTATGCAAGGGAGCAGAGGCTATTGGGGTCTTTCCCTCATCTCAGTCCCAGGACCTGAAGAAGAATTTCTTAAAGGCACCCCATCCATCACACATGCTGCAGCTGACACCTGCATCAGGCATATACCACTGGCCTTGGAGAAACAGCGCCGTAATTTACACCGACTGACGGGGCCGGAGCAAGTACATCCCATGCTTCATCCCTGAGCTAGGATGCCTTTTGCAGAGACACTGTAGCTTGTTAGGTGGAGACAACCTGGGAGAGTGGGGTAAAGAAGAGAGGCTGTGCTGCTGAGAAGGAGAAACAATGATCTGCGAACTGGGGGTGCGGGGAGAGCATAGCAGATGCTGGGATCTTACCCTGGTCATTGGTCCTACAGGTATTGGCCAAAACTGCAAGGCATGCTCTCGCACGTGGCCTGCTGTTTGACCTTCTCTCGCTTGCCAATGGACTGAGGTTTACCCTGTGGTGATTCAGGTTGACTTAGATTTATTTTTTTTAAACAAGTCAAGCTAGCATATGTTACTTGTGAGTTTATGCTCAGCTTTTGTTTGTTTGTTTGTATTATTTCGTTTTCTTTAATAGGAAATCAGAAGCATGACTAGACTCACTCGCAAGTGGTTACATTTAGCTGTCATCTGTCTGGTGAGTTGCAGGCGGAAAATTGCACTAGTTTGAACTGGATTTAGTAGCAAGGATGTTTTAATTTGGGGCAGCAGAGAGAAAATTGTATAACACTGTTGTGCTGTCCTAAGTAGGAGAAGCAGCCAGTGAATTGCATGATTTTTTCCGTCTTTGTAATCAGTTTGTTATGCAGAGAGAAATGCCGTGGGATTCAGCATTTTATCTGCTGGGTTTCCCCTGGCAGCATCTGAAGAAGTTCATTATAAGTGTTTATCACATGATCCACTTAATCAAACCACTGAAACTCGGAGAATAAGTCATTCTAACAAGACCCTTCAGAGCTGCCTTATAAGCTACTTACTGATATACTCTTCCTTGGTGAGCGTACAATGAGTTTCCTTGTATCCCCGTCTATGATACAGGAAGTTCATTATCCCCGGTCCAAATTCAGACGTAAAGAAAGGAAGCAGGGCTTACAAAGAAGCGACAGATAATTTGCAAAGGATTTTCGTTAGCCACTCAAATCCCAGATAGAGTCAGACTGTAAGCTCTTCGTAAGAACAGCCTTCTGGTTTTCAGCGTTAGGCACAGAGCAGCTATCTACGTAGCCGGCTCTAATGTTGTAAAATACAGATGACACGTGAGAAATTATTTGCTTCTTTCGATTAGAGGTTAGCTAATGGAAGCCTGTGAGAAAAAACAGGAATCAGGACTGAAACCTTGCTTTTAGCTGAGCGATAGCACATACACTGCATAATAGTAGCCGAGCCGATATCTGGGCTGATGCAAAATGCCTTGAAAGCCTGCTAAATCCCAGCGTGCGCTAGGGCTTGAGGTACTGAGACTTGTCTGACAAGCTAGGAGCTCGCAGACTTGCTGTTTCCAACCTGTGTTTGTACACTGTACGTCTGGTAGGATCAAACAGGTTTCCCTGCCATGTACCTAGGAACTGTTCTGGTTGTAGGGAGCAGGCAGGTCGCGGGCTGCTCTGCCTCCTTGAAGGCATTCATTTTACTGAGCTCGGTCACAAGCAACGTGACACCAGATTTTCTGGCACTCACTGGCTTTTCTCACTGATGTTATTTCACAGACAGTACCTCTACACGGCTTGCCTGCTTGCTATCTGCTAAAGACCAATTTGGGTACCACTACAGATGTAGGCTTGGACCAACCTTAATGCCCTGGATAATTTTCCCAAGCACCACCCTGCCTCCATGCATTAGCGCTGCTCAGCTACACCTCTTCTTTCACCTCTCTCCTGGTTTTGGCTGGGAAGGGCGTACAGGATCACGCCAGACCGAGTGTTGATTTTACGTAGGGTTGCACAGGCTGAGCCTGATGTGGGTCTCCAGATGAGCCTTTTTTTGTACTGGAAACTGCCATTGGGACAAGGAGCATCAGGCAGTTCAAGACAAGCTACTCTGTAAGACATCAAAAATAGGGAAGCATGCAGGACTGAGAAATACAGCCAACAGAAACAAAAAACCCCAAGCTGGTTTGATGGGGATGATGCTTTTTCCTTAGCTCCAGTGAAACAGGGCACAAAATCCACGCCATTGTCCAGGCACCGCTTTGAGGGAACGGTGAAACCTGTCTCTCCAATGCTGAAGTCTGTCCAGCCCAGGGCTTTAAAGTTCAACCTGTTAATTACTCCTGGGAGTAATTAACTCCAGCCTGGAGTGAGCAAGGAGTCTGGACTGCATCAATCAGAAGATGTGAGGGTTTGAGATGTGCAGTTTTCATTTGTTGTGTTACAGGACAAGTCACACGATGATGCTTTGTCTTTGTTTTCCATGTACTTTGTACCTGGCTGTCTTGTCTTGATGCAGCCGACAGTCTCTTGACTGCTGATATACCAATATACCAAATTGGCATCAGGGTGGCCGTGCCCACAGGAGGGACTGTGCTGCTTAATAGGTTGGTTTTCAACTAATAAGTTAAAACAACACACCAAATCCTGGAGGAAAATACTGTTTTTCTGTCTTTATCCTCTTCATTTTAAAAATAGTAAATGCTAAATTATTTTGCATGTAGCCAGAAAAGATGAATCTATGCTAGCTGGTTAATTTTGCTGCTTCATGATTGCATTGCTTTCTGATTACAGTATGGATCCCTTCCTCTATCTCATTACTTTATCATACTCCTTACCTGTCGTCTTGGTTTCTATTGTGCCTATTTAAGGAGCCCCCTTTCATCTTTCTTTTGGGACAGTTTTACTGCTGGTTTTCTGCTGTTTCAGCTTCTACACAGCCGGTGCTTCAAGAAAAAAGCATCTTTTCTTGTGAGGCTGGGAGGAGAATGGACCCATAAAAATAAATATTATTTGTATGCACGTAGTACCTAAATCAGTTAAGTCTCCAATAACTTTACCTAAGTGGCCAGTTCACTATCGTTTCAGCTTCTGAGGTAAGGAGGCTGGAGCAGGGCGAGTTAATAACTTTCTGCTCTCTGCAGCAATGCAGTAGTAAAGTGGAGAATAAAACTTCTGTTTTCCAAATAATTTTTTTCAGAGCCTGACCCATTACCCTGTACATGGGGAAAGCCAGTACCGAGCATCTGGAATCATTTTTGGTAGGGGTATCTTTAGTCTGCTGTAATGAGAAATGGTCGGTTGTCCGCTGTGTGCTGTTAATTTGGCATTCAGGAACCTCTAGTGCCCGTATCGATGCTGAGGCTGGATCTCGGTGTCTCTGCACGACCTGCTTGGAGGGAAGATCTGGGAGGAAGATGACGGGTGTTGTACGCATTCACACACAGGAGTGAGATGCACACAATGCCCACTGAGAATTGGCGTGGTGCTACCAGATACTAACCTGACTGGGTTTGGCCAGCGCCAAGCCGGGCTCCATCCTCTCTCCTAGCTTAAGGCTGAAAAACTCTTTAATGCACTCATTGCTCCTGGGCCACTCAACTCAATCCCCAGTAGTGTCCTCTGTTTAGAAGTCTTTCTCACCAAATTGCTTCCTTTGTAGACTGCAGGCTTTTTAACAGCGGACTGCAGCACCTGCTGCTTGCTGGAAACCCCCAGGCCAGCACACGAGAGCGTTGCAGCGCCGAACGTGCCAGTCACAAAGCGTCACATTTAGCAGATTTTAACTGGAGGTAGCTGATGAAAAACAGAATGGACGTGTAAGGACTGTCAGCACAAGTAAAGGAAGGTAGCTTTGAAGAAAGCCTCCAAGGTAGTATTTCCAGAATACGCTCCTTCAGAAAGAAAAGTGGAAAATCCAGAGAATGAAATACAGCCAGAATGAGCTCACTGCAGGTGGTGCTGGTCATGATTTTTTTAAATCAGTTTTAATTATTAACTATTTTAGTCACTATTTGTTGTCCCATGTCTGTCATTGCAGTACTTTTTTCTGCAGCCCCAGAAAAAAACCCCACTGGTTTTCTGGGGCTTTCCCACAGCATGCATTTCCCATCCCCCTTCGTTTGGAGAACTGGTACAATACAACAGAGAGGACTTTTTCTGCCCAACCTGCAAATTAGGTGTTGGGAAGTCGCCTTCTCCCTGGCAGGATTTGGGCCACCCCTTTCCCCCTTCCACGACAGCCAGTCCTTCAGGGATTTATACCCACTGGGTGCATCTGTGTTTTGCCTGAGATTCCCTGAATCCACCCATTAGCCCCCAGGGCTTGGCAGCTGCAGAAGCTGCTGCAAAGCTCCCCTGAGCTGAAGGTTAGGTAGGCAGGCAGGCACTTGCCTCTTTTCCCTTTGGAAACTGGAGAAGTCCCTGGTACCTTTCAATGAAGAGCAAGTGTTTAAAAAAACCCCAACCCCTCCCTTTGCTTTTGGTGGCATTTCTTCCAGTTTGCAAGGCTCTGCACAACAGCATGCAGTGCCACGATGGAGGATACATGCATTTTTGTTTGTCTGGTCCCATCTACACCAGTGAGCCCGTGAAATGTAGCCTAGCTGGTGGCCTGGTGAGGCTGGGAAACTTAGTTTTACATGCTTTTTTTCTTTGTTTACGAATTATCTCGGCCGCAGACAGGGACACGCAGCTGATGGTCTGTGCACAGCTCCATGGTCAGGCTGGGGCAGGGCTCCGAGCCTACGAATGCTGGAGCAGGGCTGAGCTCCCCCAGCTTACTCCTGGCTTAACTTGGAGCCAGCATTGGAGAGGCTGCAACTCGGCTGCCTCCTTCTGCAGGCCAGCGCCTCAGGGCCCGGTTTGGCTTTGCCTGCGCCGGGAGCAGCATCCAGCACCCCTCTGCGGCCGTGGCTCAGAGCAGGCGCACGATGGATGCCTCTGCTCGCTCCTGACGTGCTTGTCTCACAGGCCAGAGAACACCTCTCACTCTTAGCCATAACTGGTTTAATACAAATATTGCACAAAGATAGGTATTGTTCTTCCCCCACTAATTATAATAGCATTAGCAAAGGCAGGAGAGGTGTGTGTCTGAAGGCCTAGCATCTCAGAGAGGCCTTTGCAAGGGGCTTTTTGTGAGATGTTCGTGTGCCAGGGCAGTTCACGCTGGCTGCAGGCACCTGCCCGAGCAGTTATTGGCATGGCTCAAGCAGAAATGACGCAGTGGAGATTTCTAAGGATACTGATGTGCTGTGTGCCAGCCTTGAACTTCAGAAGACCTGTGTCAGGGACCGGCGAGAAAGAGCAGCGCCAGCCCATCAGTACTGCAATCCTGGTATTTTGGGAGTGCTTTCCTGCAGCAGCATCGTGACAAAGGGTGGGAGAGGGGGAGGCTGCTGAACGCCGTGACCTTCCAGGCAGGATCTGTTTCCCAAACACGTGTTAAACAGTGGCAGACTCCCGCAGGTGTGGGCATGGGAGGAACCTGTTAAATTAAAGCCAAAGCATAACGAGAGAGATGTTTGCTTTGGAAGATAAGTGCACCTGTTCTGCACGCTGAAGGCGAGGAAACTCTCCGAGATGTGTTTTCCATCGTTACCACGGTAGAGCTTTTGCACTGCAAGACCACATAGCTCCCCCTTCTTCCCCTCCATTGCTTTTTAAGAGCAGGTATTTCCCTCCGCTTTATCAGCCCCTCCAATCTGACAACCCAGAAGCATGATAAATAGTGGCAACTGCTCCTTTTCCTCCATCAGTACATCTCACTGTGGCGCACCCCTGACCACGCTGCCGAGGTTTGCTGCCCGGACTGATGCTGTTATGAAGATACCCAGGTCTCCAGTACCTGCAGCCCTGTTGCTGGCTGGAGCCAAGGGACGGGCATGCTCCGAGCAAGGTGCCCTTCGGTGGGGCTGCTCTCGTGAGCCAGCTTCGTTATCTGCCTTGCTGCTGGTCCCAGAGAGGCTGCAGGGACGTCTGCTGCTTTATTTTCTTTAAATGGCACCAAATGATGGCAGCTAAGAGCCTACCAGGAGAAAATGAGCTCTTAGGGCAGCATTTAATGTCTTGCATGTAAGACTTTATTGGATTAACTTTGTAGTAGAACCGCCATACGCTTCCCTCGCTGGAGAGGCCAATCTAGCTTAACTGCCGGATAAAAACTTTACAACCGTATTTTTGTCATACAGGTGACTTGCGTAAAAAAATCTTTACATGCATTAATACCATCTGAGCTTTGGCAAGCCCACAAAGCAGGCTCTTCCTCAAGGATCTCTATCTTAATGCCGCACTCATCCCAGGGTTAAGAATGTAACTCTCTTGCTTTGCTTCTTCCTTTCCACATGAGGGACAGTGTATTTCCTCTCCCCCCCGACCTCGCAAACGTACAGGCGCTGGGAGAGAAACCCCCGGCGCTACTGTCGCCGTTCAGGCGATGCCTTTTGCCTCTGTGGGTACCTGCCAGCCTGCGGGAGGGAGACTTGCATTCTTTCAGCTACCTCCCCATTATTTACACATAAAGTTAATAACTGACTCAAGAGTTAATCTACAAATACATTTTTAAGGCTGCTCTTGGGAAATGTTTCCCCTCTCGGCCACAAAGCTTCCTTGTTTTCTGTAATTTCCTTCCTATATTTTCCCTTAACCCCAATCCATTTTAACATTAACGTGTTAGTTTTGAAACAGCCGGTGTATTCTCAGACTCTTCATCTCCCTTACCTGCTGATTATTGCTTTTTTTCCACTGTCCTCTATCCCTACTTTTGTTGTTTGCAGAAAACAGCTTCTCTCCTCCCTCTCCCTCTTCACAGCTCCCACCATCTGTCTCTCTACAAATACAAAGCTTTAGGGGAAATGATTCACTAGGCTGCTAGCTCATTACTCACGCTCTCCCCATCATGGTTTCTGTCCTTGTAGGATGCTCTAACTAATGTAAAGATCAATGAATCCTGGGAATTGTTATTCAATTTTAAAAAAAAAAAAATGCCCCGGCAGTTAAATAGATTGGGCTCTTTGTACTTCCTAGGCTTAGTTTTTCTTCCTCGCCCTGCTAGCATTGTTTTTTTCAGAAAAGGATCATTGAAACAGAAGAATAGAAATGATCACTGGACCATTTAATGCAACCTTGTGTATCACATGATGCAGGAGTTACTTAATGAAATTCCCTGGCCCAAACCAAGCAAATCTGTGGTAAATCTAGAGCACATATTTTAGGATGACAGCCAAAATGATGAAAGGAATTTACTACCCAGCCTCGCTAATCATTTGGAATGCTTAACTGCGCTCCCTAATATGCTGCTTTGCAAGCAGCAGAACTGACACAGCCTCATTCCTTACAGATTTCTCTCCTCCAGCCTTACACCGGCTGCGCACCCTGAAAGCCCTCCCAGCCCCCTGCCAGCCGCATCCAGGGGCAGGGTGGCCGGCTGTGGCTCCTGTGAGCGCGGGCTGGCCGGCTGCCCACCTCTGGGAAGAGACCCCCACGGGCCTGAGGTCAGCCCCGCTGCCGCTCCCTCCACGGCATGCAGGTTTGGGGCTAGCTCTTTCCTAAGGTAATTATTTCCATGAAACTCGTAGGCACCTGAAGTATCTTTCAGCTTCTCCCTGTTAAATGTGGCAGAAATTGTCTCAGGGGCTCAGAAGCCATTTGAGACAGACTGGTTCACAGTGTGAAAACGCTTCGGATATCTTAAAATACCAGAGATGGCCACGTTGAGTTGGCAGATATGCCATGGCATTTCAGGAGACTTGCTCAACCTGGAGGCTGAGCCCAATACTGGAGGGCACTCCAAGTGACCCTAAATGTCACTGTTTAGGTACCCGCATCCCACTCCTTTTGTCTTCGCTTTGTTGACCTTTTAAGAAGGATTTCTGCCATGATTTTAGGCTCTTCACCATATACTAGACAGTTATTTTCTTAATTGGTAGCTTAGTTTTCCATTTTATCACATGGAAAATGGACCTCCCCTCCCCACGCTCAAGTAGGCAACAAGAAGTACCACTACCTAACACAGTTTTATTGTGCCTTGTCGGGAAGCTGCCAGCACAGCAGGTATTAGCCTATTTCGGTTGTTGAGCTTCCCTTCAGAAATTGGAGTTGTAAGAAGTACAGTAAATACCACAATCAAAACTGTAGGAGTGACAACACTGGATGATGTGCCCTTCTCCCCGTTCTCTTAAATGGCTGCAACTCTTTAGGCAAAAGCCTGCTGAAGGCCAGGCTGGGTACATCTGCAGTGTGGTCCTTCAGTTGTTTCTCACGCCCGCCACAAAGCACGTCCTCTATCAACACACCATGCTGGCACCACCTTCATGGAAAGCTCATTAAATAATTCGGGTAATGTAACAGGAGTATCAAGTTCTGGGCTAATTTACTTTTTGGACTACCAGATGCACGTGCTTTTTTATAAAGCTGTGTTTAGGTCATTCTGTAACAAATAATAAAGCTGAGAAGGATCTCCGAAAGAGCCTGCATTGAACAGGCATGAAGTGCTCTGTGGCAGAGCAGGACATTCTTTGTATGACTACTTGAAAGAATAAGGGCTGCAGTATTTTAAGCCAATGGGGCCCACTGTTACCTCAGTAAGGTTAAGGCAGTTTTAAAAGAAGAACCCTCACCAAAGTCGTGCGTATGTGCTCCGCAAAAAAAAAAGGTCAAATTTTAGCAGATGTGATGTTGTTGAGCCTTCCTGGTTGCCAACACCCCGTGGCTCTCCAACATCTTTGATTGTTTTATTGTTCCATACTGCATACAAGTTGTAGGAGTCAACGTTATTTCTCTTAACAATCGCCGTCTTTCCAAATGCCAACTGTCCTTTGACATGCTCTGTTTCAAATAAGGGCTGACGAGCAGTAATGAAGCTAAAGGCCCGCTATAAAAAAATACTGTAGTGTTCCATGGTACTGACAGCACACATGTAGTCGTGCATTTAGCTCTCCTTTTGTGGACTGTTGCTGCAACACGCCGAAGGTGTCAGGGGCCGAGCTGTAAGGCGATGGAACTCCAGAGATTTCAGATCTGAGAGTCCTCTAATTGAAGACAGTGTCTTTACGCAAGAGAGGCTAAGGAAAACTTGCATTACCCAACAGTTGCCATTCCTCCCTTGTTTCCAGCAGTAATAAAAGCTGATGCAACCTATAAGGTGGCCTTACAAAAGGCAAATGTATTTAACAGTGTCTGTACAAATTAACCATTTGGTAATGCTATACAAGGCAGGAATATCTTTAAAGAAACCCTGAGCAAAAAGGAGGACGTAATTTTTGTTTTACACTTATTGCAACATTATTTCTGGTATTTGATTGCTATATTGACTAATAAAGGAGTATGTTAAAAACAGATGTTAAAATAAAACTGGGCGTTTTTTCCATTTGCAGCTTATTTAAAAATGTAGAGAAAAGAGTTCTGCCCCGGCAGCTTCAGAAATAGATGTTTAACATGGTAGTGAACAAGCTGAGCCTGA
>NW_009260616.1:215922-216593 GCF_000687185.1 Egretta garzetta
GAGTGTCTTCTGTCATCAAAAAGAGCCATCTGGAAGAGCGCTGGCTCCCTGCCAAGAACAACCCTTTAACAACTGCTTGTCCTGCACTTAAAGTAATAATGTTCATAACGGCACAACCTGGAGTGTTGGTAAAGGTCCTATTGGAGGAGCCACGTATTCCTCCTCCCTCAGTAACCGCAGAAGGATGTTCTTCTTATTCTTTGGCCAGTTGTAAATGTGAGTGTTCTGCAGCCAGGTAGGCACGTGTTCCTGAAAGACAAGGGGAAAAAAAGCGAAATCCCATAAATCCTCCTGAATCTGTACCAGAACCTTGCAGATTCCGTCAGAGCCTGCCAAGCAAGATTTCATTTTGTCTGTTCTAGGCACTTCCCGTAACAACAAGAAATTTTAATTTGGCTTCGGGATTGTATTTGGGTTCCTAAATAAATGAACTCGGTGTGATCTCACAGCTTGCCTGTCTCTCCTTCTTTTCTGCCATCATGTTGGCTAATTTCACCACGTTTCCAAAGGATTCTGATCTCAGTGACAGGCATCTAAAGGCTTGTGAACATAAACATTGAGAGGAGAAGGGAGATGTTTCAGTGCCCCTACCCAGGAAAGGCTGCCACCTTAGCAGCTGCTGAAGGATCCACACAACATGTTCGACCTTGAGATAAGAACCGATAGGGAAA
>NW_009260616.1:216734-238075 GCF_000687185.1 Egretta garzetta
AGGACCACAGGGGAGCATTTCTCATCCTGGTCACCTTCTCCTCGCCCCCACTTGCACCTTCCTTCACCACCTGTGGTGTCTCCTGGACACTTCCTAAGCAGAAGGCTGAGGCTGATGCTGAGCTCGAGAGAGGCTAATGCATCTCCAGAGTAGCAGGGTCAAACCTCCACCACTCCTCACAGTCCGGGAAAGATGCAGCCCTTCAGAGGGATTGGCTAATGCCCCTTAACATAAGGAAGATGGGACCACCATGCCCCTGGGCACTGACAGTGGTCTGATGGAGAGGAGCCTGCTCGGACCCCATGTTCCCATGTCTCCATAGCCTTGGGAGGTTTCCCTATGGACAGCCTGGATGCGTAGGGGTGAAGGGCTATATTCATACCACCGATTAAAAGAGGGTCAAAGACTGATCCTCAGCCAAAACCAGCTCATGTCCACTGTGAAGATGGAGATTTCATTTTGGAGAGGTGGTGGTGGAGACACCAGACCACAGCTAAAGTGAGACAGCAGGTAAGAAACGTGGGCAGTCAAGACATCCAGCATTTGCTCCCTAGAGCTCTTATTTAGCAGGGCAGTATTTTCCCAAGGTGGCCCCTGTTAGGAACAGCACAGTCCCTGTCAAGCCAGCGGAGCTGGCTCCAAGAGGACAGAGCAAAAAGCTGCTGGTGGGCACCATGCCTCTGGCGCCTCGCCAGGGGATGCCCTGGCATCAGCAGCACATGTCCTGCCTGCCAGAAAACAACCTAGCTGCAGTCCAGATCTTTCATTCCCAAGCCTCATGCTTCCCCAGTTGGCTGTCTTTTCCTGGGACTGTATGGCTGTAGGAACCAGGCATCATCGTTTCCACTGCTTTGGGAGCGATTTGTGTTGATTTGTGCGAACATTTTGTTAGATCTACAGGATTTACATAGAAGAAGAAGGTAAGTGACCCAGGCACCTACAGACCCATTAAGCTGACCTCACACGGGCTTCTGAACAAGCGGCTCGGTGAGTGGCAGAGGCAGCTATCAAGCCTGGCTTTCTGCTTTCTCCAGTGGCCAGGAAGGCACAGGCTTTGGTGAATGGCCTCCCCAAAGCGGAGGTTTTAAAATGTTGCTCTTCCAGGTGGACACCCCACCGCCCAAGGGTAAGCTCCCACAGCATTCACTTTGGTAGGAGCATGAATAAGGTTTCTTGCCTCCACCTGCAAATCTGTTTTTGCATAGGAATGGATTTTAATCTTTGTGAACTTTACTCCTTTCACAAAGCTGTTTGAGAGATTCAGATCTCTCAAAGGCCAAGAGATACAAATGTTACCAGGAGAAAGAAAGATAACTGTGTTTACAGGCACATGCACACCCTTATTACCTAAAATTTCTTTACTAACTCTTGTTAAGAGCCGTAGAAGGAAATGTGATAAAATACAGCATGAGTTTACCAAACAAGTCCTCTCTCTGTCTTTGATAAGAGACTACATTTTTTGGAGGAAGGAAATGCAGTAGACCTAGTGGGTCAGGACTTCAGCAAAGCATTGGATGTAAGTCCACAAGGGAAATCATTAGTTAAGCTTGAAAAGATGGAAATTAGTGTGAGAAATGTATAGCAGGTAAGAAACCAGCTAGCGGGGATATAATGAGAGGGGCACTATACATCCAGAGATGGGTTCTGCGCCTTTCTTGCAGAGCTGCTCCTGCGGCAAATTTCATTTAATATCCTCCATAATGAACTTGGTGCAAAAAGCACCTGCACGCTAATCAGCTCTGGCGATAATTTTAAGTTGACGGAGGTGTGTAGGGGCAAGGGGTAACTATAGCTGCTATTTTGATCCAGAAGGAGAGCAGAGAAAGTGAGAAGGGGGCTTTTCCTTGCCACGCAACACTGGCTGTCATTGCGGATGGGAGTAATGGGAAAATGGTTACCACCCTTTACATTTTTTTTATTTGGCTGCGTATCTGTAAGCCGAGAGGAAATTCTCTCTATGCCACAGAGAGAGTGCTTGATAACTTTGAGGATCAAACTGGTAGGAGGAGGGCAGAGCATACTAGTGTGGAGGGCAGGGCTGTGTGTCCAGAGCTGCGTTACCAGAGCACAGTTCGAGCTCTCCCGGCTGCCCTGGCACCAACCCTGCTCACCTCACCCTTCTGCCTGTCTCCGCTCGGCCAGAGGGAGCCTCCAGCTTGGGGCAGTCACAGCTTAAAGCTTCCATCATCGGGTGACCAGAGCAGGAGGACACATTCCTGTGGACTGGTTCAATGCAAGCTTTGAACCAGCAAGGCCCAGGTTTCCTTCAGCAGTGTATGGTGAGAAGCTGGAAATTCCAGTTCCACCTTAACTGCGTGTTGTGCTTTTCCCCTCATTATTTCATTTCCTAATCAACACTCTTTGGATCACATAGATCCCTCCCTGTTGGAGGTCGACTAACTTCCACATACCAGCAGTGCTTTATGGTGTGCTTCATATGAGATTAACTCATCTAATAGCCACGTCCCCAGATGAAAGCTTCCAAACCTTGCTCCCCTGCTCGTTTCCACTGCCAGCTACAGTGGTACTTGAACATGTAAAGGACAGTATAAAAAGGACAAAATTAAAAGTAATTTGCCCACTGACATCATCCAATTGTACATATATGCGGCATTTTTCAGGTACCTCACCTCCTCTCACTGCCCACAGACTTTATTACTGCAACTTGTTCAGGCTCTGGCACTCTCCTTCCACCCATGACGTCCTCGGTTATGTTATCATTAACTAGTTAGATGAAGGTAGATGATGTACCAAAGAAATGTGTGAAAAAAAGAGAGCAAAGCTTAAGGGCAGTAGAAAATGCTGATCTGCATAATTTAGATGAAAAAGGCACCTCTCGAAGAACTGGAGGGTGATGTGGACGACAGAGGATGGGCAGGAAGGCTGCCTGAAGCCTGATGCTTTGAGAAGAGCAGCTGAATAAACCAACCCTGGAAATTCCTTACAGATCACTGCCTGAGAGCACCACTGCTATATGCTAAATAGCCTTTTGATTCAGCCAAAATTAACCCAAGTTTATTGTTCTTGTGTCTGCCTCAAGGTCCAAAGGTGGCTTTTAGCGCCTGCTGGGCCACTTCTCTCTGCAACCCTTGAGGTGCCAAGTGGCTGCAGGCTGTGTGGTCTGGTGGCGTGGCAAGCACTCAAGGAGCCTCCAAAGTTAGGAGCAGTCCTGCCCTTTCCCTCCCAGGTCAAGCTGCAAAGACTGACTGAAAATCCTGACCAGTTCACTGCCTTTGGTCTGCCCAATTCCCATGAGTGCTCTCTCCCAGCTTTTCACACTTAAGGCAAGCTCCAGACTGAGATCATTCAGGAAGGGAGCTGAATGACATGAACTACCAGAGGTAGTGTTCATTCCAAAGGGCCTCACATATTTTACAAAGCCAGGGACATGTTTTCCAAATTCTGAGCTTATATTAAGTTAGTGTCTAAATAAAGAACTTGATCACACTCAAATCCACAAGTGTGGTGGGACTTCACGGCCCTACAATCATTGGTAACATTGCTTAAATCTCTATTTACGTTCAAAAATTGGGGCACCCAAATAATTACAAAGAATCTTTCCATACTTTTCCAAAATGCAGCTGTACCTAGGGGTAACATGACAGCTACCCAACAGCATTTAGTGACGAAAAGCAAACATGAATCCAATATATCCATTCTAAGTCTGGGGAATAATGCAATTTTTCAACTATAACTGAAGCCTGTTAACTTTTCTGGCCTTGTAAAAATCCAGGAGATTCTCTCAGAGTGAGGAAGAAGGGTACGGGAATCTGTTGCATTGCTTATATCTTGTTCTCAAATGAATCTTCAAAACCAATAAGGAGGGCAGATGAAATTGCAAGTCCTAAAACATCTTATAGTTTGCCTTTGATGGGCCCATCAAAGTTCAAGCAACAGCCTAGTACTTTAATATTTATTATCCCCTTTATTTTTATATTCTCAACCCACCCTCTTCCAGATCCTCACTTCACATCAGTCATAAATCTCTCCCATCTCACTCATAAGCATTACATCTGGATAAAATTACAAAAGGTTTAATATAAAAAGCATGCTTGCTAGATAGATTGTCTCTCTCCACTTAAATTCTTTCAATGCTCAAGACAATTTAAACTGTAGTTATACATTCCTCATCAGAAGTACATTTAGGCACTGATTTATATTGTGGATGAAATGGTTTTTATTTGTGTGTACATAAAGCTATAAACTTTTCATGTAAAGTGTAGCTTTGGAATATTACTAGTGGGATATTAACCAAGAAATTGAGGGTTTGGGGTTTAAGATTTCATCTGGTGCATTGTGACCAAAATAACACGTGCTTAATGATGCGACAAGTATATATGCATGTATGTATGTTACCTTTCTGGCATTTGGAAAAAGCACGGGGATGAATCTGAAGTTCATACTTCCTTGTTGTATAAACTCGATCTGCATCTAGAAGAGAACAAATTGCCAGATTTACTGTAATGATACGTTAGTTTTTCTTCACATGCATCCGAATCCTACGCATAAAAACATTTGTTGCTTACTTAAACTGCTCTTCTGTTAAGTGATTTGATCTATTACTGGTGGACTCAGTATCGTTTTTGTTTGGCCACTCAGTCTGATTCTTCATTACTACAGAAAGGATACAGGAAAGATCTGTCAACGTTGCCTGAGCATTTATTTCCGTGGTGTGAAATAACTGTGGGTTCAGCTGCAGTTGCAATCCCATGAAATCTATCTAGAACTGACAAAGCTTGACTTGACTAAGGCCCCTGTTCAGCCTCCAGTGGGGTGAAAGATTTCAGCTGGAAGCCAGCTCCCCGTCCAAGCAAGGACCCAGCCTGTTCCCCGTGTCCCAGCTCCGTGTCTGACCTGGGACCCAGCCTGTCCCCTGCACAGGCATCCCAGGGGTTGTAAGGACAGCAAAGTACTCCTGAGAGCTCATCTGGTGACGACAGCTTCTGAGAAGTTTGACTGCAGGATCAAACTGGGGTATCAGATGGGTTATAAGGTGAGAAAGACAGCAAACTGGGAACTGAGGGAGAAAGGATGAATTTCACGGCTCCGTGGGCTCTTCTGGGCTAAATGTCCCTCCTGTGACAGACTGCAGAGATGGGTGTCTGTGACACCCGCTGGTGCCCTGCCACCCTGCACCCCCAGGAGCCCCCCCTTTGCAGCTCTGGCCTCCACTCTGCAATTCCACCTTTCAGCCAGCTTTACTGCTGCCTGAAAAAAAGACCTCGGTTACGGGATGGCTGAAGCGATAGGGGCTGGCATACGGGGAGGAAGGTCAGGTAGTGTTAGACAGGATTGTGCTCAGGGCTGTACAACAGGCCAACAAGGGCTAGAGAAGGGGAGGGAGGAAAAAAAACCATAGAACAATAAAGAATATGGAGGAATTAGATGAGCATGTTTAATAGGATTTTTCTTCCTTGAACCTCTTAGCAGATGTTAATGAGCATACGGAGCTGATGAGAGGGAGATTTAATGAATTCCAAAGGGGGGTGTTTAACTATGGGGATTAGGGAAAACAAAGCAAAGAACCTGCCATTTGGAGACAGATTTGTCTTTTGAGAAGAAGAGACAGAGTCTTTGTAAAACAGCAAATGCATGTCCTTGCTTACCATCCTGTGGATGTATTTAGTATGTAAGCCGTGTTCATCCCTGTCCAGCTGGGATTCAGCTCCTTCCACATCCTGTTTGTATTTTGGACTGATTGCTATGATTATCATCACCGTCTTCTGTTAGGGAGAAAAGCACTTTTATGAAATTGGGAAACGCAGCGTGTTTGGTAGAGGCAGATCGGAAATCTGCCAGTTTGTGTTTTAAGTGATCTTTATGTTCTTGGCAAACATGAGAGGATCTCATTCATTCTGGCAGGAAATACGGGAGAACTCGTACACTCATTCTCCTCATTATTTCTCGAGATCTCATAATATAGAAAATCTAAATGTCAAGAGATATATTAGCAGCTACCAGTTTACAGTTGGAATCCCTGTAATAAAAAGCTACTTTTTACCAGTGTAGTGTGTCGATACATACACAGAAAAGTTTTATCTTCAAATTCAGACCTAAATATTTTCCAACAGCTTATGTAAAAGTGCATCTATTTAACCATCGATGGCTTTTTATACATAAAGCCACTAAAGGCAGTTGTCTGTGGAGGCTACATCTAGGGCTCTCGGCAACAGAAACAGCAACTGTTCTTGCTGATCTCCTCAGAGGCAAGGTGTGCAGAGAGGTGGCTGTGCAGAGAGGGGGGCTGTTGCAGGTGGCCTGGGCAGGTTTAGGGGTACCTAGCAGCTCTGTCCCACCCTGCTGCAGTGGGCTGAAGGCAATGCTCCTCGCTTTGTCCCAACAGCCTGCATCCTGTCCATGACCTGTTTAATCCCAGGCCCCCACTGAGCTCAGGTTTCCACAGAGGGGCCATCCTTCATCTCTGGCCCTAAGGGGCCATCCTTCATATCTGGGAAGCATCTCTCCTCCTTAATGGTGGGCCAGCGAAGAGGCTCAGCAGATGAAAGCCTCCTTACTTGTGTTTACCTAGGGCCTGCCTTTTATCCCCGCCACATCAGGCTGTGTAAGGCTTCCAAGTCTGTGGCTCATAGTCAGCCTGGCACCTAATTAACTCTTTCCTCCTGTGCAATATCAAGGGAATTTGCCCCACCACAGGGTCATATACGGTAAGGAGCCATTATCCCGTACACTGACTTAACATACTCCAGAATTACGTTTGCCTGTGCCTGACATGGATGTAAGGAGTTACAGATGTTGAGGGTTTGCAGAGACATGCCCGGCTGCACACATCCCCCTGCTTGTGTCCAGGCAGTCCCTTCTTCCTCACACGTCTAAAGGTTTTGAAGTTAGAAACTGCCTCTACAACCAATGGGGGAAAGCAGACATTTCTGGGGCAGGCAGTCAGAGAAGGATCCTCACGTGGAGAGGGGGGAATTGCTCTCTGCACATACTGGTCTCTCCTACTGACTGTGCAGGACTCCCAAGGGAGATCTGCCAGTTTGTATTTTAAGTGATAATGATATTCTCAGCAAAGGCAGATTCACCCTGCCTTCTAGATTCAGTACCTCCACTACACACAGTGAGCCCAACCTTAATTTGTCCTGATGAAAGCCCCAAAAGGCATGACTGCGTTGCCACAGCAGCAGCCCCAAGCTGGCTCTGCATGCAGTGGTACCACGTCTGTGTGGTACTGCACTTGAGCCAAGTTGTCCTGCTGGCCACCTTTAGGAAACCTGTGTAGTGCTGTCTCAGACGGTTGAGCTTCCTTGCTCAGGCTGGGGAGAGCCCACCACTTCATTATCCTGTTCCTGAGCCACGGAGATCTGCCCAGAGTGAGTCAGAGTCCCAGTGGCTACCCAGCAAGGCACAAGTCAAAGGAATCCACCCTGTGATGGCATGTGTTGAGTGACAGAATTGCCAGTTTGTGGCCAGCTGTGCTGGTATAAAGAGACCACTTGGCTTGATCCTAAAGGAGATGTGCACTCACTGCTCAGCTGAACTTCAGAGGAAATTATTGCAGTGGGGGACTGCACTGGCAGCAATATGAATCTCTATTTTACTATTTAGATATATATGAAGTGATGAGAGCAAATCTATCATTCGACTAACAGAATACCAATTTCCAGTTTACGTATAGGACAGTTTATGCAGAAGAATCCTTCAGTGTTTTAGGTAGTAACATAAAAGCTACAGGTGAGAATCAGGATGAACACTTGCCACTAGTATGCAGCCTCGGGTGAAATTCAGCTATCATTTTAACCAAGCATAGCTAAACCCCACTATTTAAAAATGAGATGGAGGAACAACTGGTCCAATGGCAGCTTCAGGCTGAATGTAACAGCCACATTGGAATTTGGCAGGGATGCCAGGATTAGCACTTCATTTCCTAAAGAAAGAGCTTTGGGACCATGAGATGTAGAAGTGAGTGGGATTTGCCTGTGCTCTCACTGCAAGGCCTCTGCCATTTCTGTAGGGGCAGGGGAGACGATAGTAGGGTCTTGCATTTTGATTCTGCTCCTGCTGCTATTAAAATAATTCAGCCATTTTCCTCAGGTCACCTTTGCTGTGAACAAGGTTAAATTGCCTTTACATACATCACCTAGGTAGCGCTCCATCCACTTAATGATGTCAATACCTCGTACTGTGTCCTCAAATATGTCAATCTGCAAGAGAATGAAAGTCTGTGTGAGCATCCTTTCGCCTGTCCTCCCCATTTGCTGGCACTGAAAAGGTGCCTGCTCTTTTCCACAGTTTCTAACATGCCCGCTTAATTCCCTTCAGAAAGAAACCACACCCACGCGTGTGCACCCTTTCCCTGCAGTCCAGAGTCGAGCTGGATGGGCACCCCAGGCAGGTGGAGAGGGGCTGGTGCAGGCACACCACTGGGCTCCCGCTCAGCCAGCCATTCGACCAGCCACCCTGCCCTGCCAGCTCCCAACTCCCAAGCATTTTTGCTCATTGGAACAAGAAACAACCACTGATGGTGAATGTTAGATATTCAGTGTTTGCAGACTGGCTTTTTTGCCTCTAAACACCTCGAGAAGGTGGATGGCTGCCCACCTTCTCTATCTGTACAGCTGCAAACGTCCACTATTTTCTCGCTGCAAGGGTATTTACTGAGGGTCAAGTTTTAGCTTCATATTGAGCTAAAATTTCAGTGTGTGTGGTGGGAAGTCAGCCAGGTCATTGATACTGGATGCAGTAACCCAGTGGAGGACTTCACAGGACTGAATAGGACCAACACTGCTCTCTTCCCTGCATGCTCAGTAAGCCCAGAAACTGGCATTCAGTGACCATGACCAATGGAGTAAGTATTAATATCTCCAAGTTTTTGACAGAACAGTTATGTTCTGCTCTCAAGTCTTTCTTTTTCCCTTTTTGAAAGTAGAAAACATATTTGTTTCCCTGCTTTGGGGCCATTTTGCTATATATATATTATTCTGCAGCATGCTCCAAGAATTGCCTGTCCAGCAAAGGTGCTATTAATGAGCCTTCTACTCCGCACCTCTATGGTGCCCAAAGCTTTCTTATGAATTGGGCATAGTACAGAACTGCTGGAGAGAAGTACACTTGCAGTGTCTGGAAAAAAGTCTTTGATTCGTGAAAATAAATAAGCATGTGCAAAGCTCCCCACTGAGTTTCATTCAGTTTAATGATAGCCACTTGCTTAAATGCTTTCCTGAATTGAAGCCAGAGTGAAGGTTGAGGGGTCAGATAGCATACGCACTTGAAATAAGAAAATATGAAACAAGGTTTTGCTGAATGCCGAATCCTAGAGCCTCTGTGGATGGTCCCCTTAGAGAGGGCAGTTATGATGAAGCAAACTCAGGAGAATTTAGGTGAAAATCTGGATGGCTTATAGGATTAGACAGTAGGACACAGATTTTTTTCAGGCCAGTGATTTTAGAATCTCTTTCAAAAGTATAACAAAGCAAATGAAACCATGAGATGGGCTGTTTCATTAAGCTGTGTGAAATACACTGATTTTAGATCATTTTTAGCAGAAAGGTATTCACATCTGAAGAATGAAAAATGTAATAGCATTGCGGAAAAAAAGCTGGGCTGGGATGAACATGAAAATTGACTTTTTTTCATATTGATATTACAGATCAAATATGAGACAATGTTAATGGAATAGCTCACAAAACCTCATACTATTGCCCATCTGGTATCTGGTGTTACTAAATGGAATTTTCCAGGGCGATTACTAAAACACATTTTGAAGTATAAAATTCAGTTAAAAATATGAGCAAACAAAAAGACAAATCATTTAAGTCACAACTTTTAAAGCCAAGGCTAGTTCATTCTATAAACAGAAAAACATTTAAATGGACTGTGTATCGCCTGTACTTTTTTAAAAAATGTCGCTTTTCTCCCCTGGTTGAAAGTAATTTTCTCCGGAAGGAATACTTACAGCAGTTTGAAATCCATTTACAAGCAGGAAGTTCACGAATTTCATAACCTCCACTGCTGTGTCCACCGAATAGGTTATAAAGACCTTGCCTAGGAGAGAATCACAGAATCATAGAGTCATAGAATGTTTTGGGTTGGAAGGGACCCCTAGAGGTCATCTAGTCCAACCCCCCTGCAGGAGCAGGGACACCGCTAACTCAATCAGGTTGCTCAGAGCCCCATCCAACCTGGCCTTGAATGTTTCCAGGGATGGGGCCTCCACTACCTCTCTGGGCAACCTGTTCCAGTGTTTTACCACCCTCATTGTAAAGAACTTCTTTCTTATATCTAGTCTAAACCTACCCTGGTTTAGTTTAAAACCATTACCCCTTGGAGTTTAAAACCATTACCCCTTGAGAGAGATTCCATATGAATACGCGATGCATTAAAACACACCATTTGGGGAGTGAGACTTTCACAGCCCTCCTGTTCCACCATGCTGAAGGTTCTGCCCACCAAGGCCTCTTTGGATTATTTACAAAATGGATGTGGGATAGTGCAGTGGCTTGGTTTTGAACTCAACCCCCCCACTCAGAAACCTGGGTCTGAATTTGAGCCCCTACTGCCTTGTCGCTGGCAAGCACCCCTGTGGAAGCTGGAGAGGACATCACTCTGCTGCTCACCCTGCCCTGTTGCCAGGGCTGCTTTGTCCCCAGCCCTTTGGCATAGGTGAGGTTGGGCCCCCACCCAGAGCTCATGCCAGCAGCGCCGGCTGCAACCAGCACAGCTTTCCACCAGACCTCATTGATCTGACTGAGAGCTGGAGGAGCCCTTATGCATGCTGTACTGCCTCACCTTACAGCAGCATTAACCCCCTGTAAGGGCAGGATGGATGACTGATGACAGCAGTGTCTTCAGCTGCCCTTGCCATCATGGAAGGAGTTTTCTTAATAATTAAAGAATCATGGATTTGCAGGTCGGCATAAACCAGCTGGCTAATCTAACCCAGCTGTGCGTGTATCACAAATGACACAACTTTATCCAGAAATTCCGGTATCTAGGACACACTAACTGATAACACAGGGTTTATCCAAGAGTAGTGTCTGGTGTCATAACTCACACCTACAGGCCAGAGAGATGCAACTCTTTGGATTTGAAAGGTGATGCACAAAATGAAGAATAAAGGAAAAATCAAAACTTCAGGAGAGATGTGGAGGGTTCTTAGCAATGATGTATCTCACCTGCTAGCCAGCACGGCCTTAAGAAGGAAGCCAGTTTTCTGAAACGTGACTTTCCCGTAAGAGTTGAAGGGTGAAAGCATTTCAGGGGCTGGCAGCAGGGGAAGCACCTCAGCCCACACCTCTGCCACCCTCAGCCCTCACCGTGGCCTCCTGGCCCAAAGTCCTCCCCACTCACCAGGTCAGGGAGAAACTGAGGTTGAGACTCAACATTTTTGTCTGGTTTGGGACAGGCAGAAACACTTTATCCCTAGGGCTTTGTTTGTTATTAGCCTTTTACTGTAAGCTTCAGTGCCTCCTGCCTCAGAGGGACATCCTGTTTAGCAAGAAGTCATGAAAACAGTCTAAACGGTTTTTTGTAAACAAAATAACAAGCAATTAATGACAATTATGTTTTCAGGATTTGAGGGGATGATTCCATCCCACCAAACACGAATGCTCACACCCTACAGATGTGATGACACTCAGTATTTTCTTTTCTTGTTGTCTTTGTGTCTTAATGTCTTTCCCTCTGCCTTCTCTCCCCTGGAGCTTTCCCACCTAAAGCTGTCAGGCTGCGCTGTAAAATCTTGCACAGAACAAATTTGCTAACCACTTACGCAACTCCTCCGGCAAATTGCTGGTTCTCAGCGTTCCCTTGGCTGCAGGGTTACTGAGAGGTCTTGGGACAGCAGCTGGAGATGGAAAATTATCAGAAGGACAACAGCATGCTTCATCTGGGCCACACGCCTTGGGGGGAAGCTGACCATTAGGTAGCTGGTTGTATAGCTGGTTTCTACAAAGAAAAGCAAGTGAGGCTTTAAAAAATATTTATTTTCAGGTAAAATTCAGATTTTTTTTTCTTTTAATAACACGCTAAGAACTTTATCTGCATATTAGCTAGGAAAAGTTCTCGTAGAAATGCTTAGCTTGGCAGTTCTACTTACTTATTACAGCATTTTTTGAACGGATACCTTGGTGACAGTCTACCACAAGATGCAGTTTATTGCAGAAGCAGCATTAGCCACAGGAAGTAAATGCACCTCATTGCTGAAAGCTCTTCAGCTTGCAATTAGCAGAAACAAAGGCCATTTTGGAGCAAGAAATAATATCGTGCGGTGGATGTTGTTGTGCACATATGGGAGCAGGGTGGCACCTCAGCAACCTTTTCCCATTATCTAAAGGGTGCTTCATGGCACCTCAGGTGCTCTCAGGATGTCCCGTCCAGCACAGGAAGAACAGCGCAAGGTGGGGATTGGGAAAAATGGGGGTACAGGGCACTCCATCGCCAGCTCTGGCACAGCTTAGAGGATCTCCAGTTTTGGACAAGACTCAAAGTTTTGCTGAAGGGAACGAACTTAATTTCTTGACCAGCAACAGCAGGCCAATGAGGATTTCTCCTGCTAGGTATCTGTGCTCCAGACCTGCAATAACCTTGCCCAACATCTTCTCCATTGTAACAAACAGAGAAAAAGGAACAATTTTAGGAAGCTTAGCAGTTCTTGTCCTACTACACTTTGGGTTTAGGGTTTAAGGCAACAGGAAGGGGAACCTATGCAGATTTTTACAGAAGGTGTGCTTTGAATCTGCTGGGCTGAATCTGTTAGGCAAGTGTTTGGTTTCTCTGAGAGCTTTTCCCCACAGAGCAGTGATGTTTAGTCAATCAAGCCCACTCTCTTTTTTTTCTTTGCCTTCCTTAAATGAATGATGACAGGCTGGTCACAGCATGTTTTCTGTTGTCACATTAAGATTTGGTTTATTCATTTCAGTACAGATGTTTTCTGTTACAAAATACTCTATAGGCAAATATTACCAACATATAACTGCCGTTCCTGGAATCAGTATGCAAACACCAGCCACAGGACAGACCCTGCATAGTTTTGATTTCTTTTAGCAAGAGAAAATATCAAGAAAAGCAACACGTCCCTCATCAACAGCCACAAAAAGCTCCTCCATGGCTAACCTACAGATCTTCCCAAAACTTCACCTTATCTAACAAATGCGCCAAAAATTAGGAGTCCGTTTATAAATTTTGCTACTGCAAAGGATACTGTTCCTCAGTATTTTTACATTTTCAGCCATTATCTCTGCTGCAGGTACTGCCTTATCTTGCTGTCGCTTTTCTATCACAGCCTTTAACTTTTCACAGGCCAGAACAGTGTGGTATTTCAGTCGCCCACCCTCTTTTGGCCCGCCTGTTCTCCCAGTTTTCTGCCAAGACCATGTCACATAAGTGGACATTTTCAAACACAGATGCCTGTAAGTTTAGCACCTCTGAAAGTATTGTGGCACTGAAATAAAAACTGTCTGATTTCAGATGTCCTCAATACCTGAAGCTTCAATTTGTCTTCAGGTAGCTGAGTCTGGAGAAAACCCTGTACGGATAGTATTTCCCATCTGTTAATGACATACTTATAAGGAGGGAGATATAAGGCCTGGTAAATTAATATTTGAAAACCAGTCAAAAGGACCTGTATGAAAAGTGCTAGACAGGTGGTGGTTTACTACTACATGAAAAATCACAGAAAAGGCTGCAACGTAGAGATAGATCAGTGATGGATGAGATTTTCTCCCTTTTTCTCTGCACTACAGAAGAGATAAGAAAGAAATCACTGGAAGCCAATGATTGAGCCGTCCCAGGCTGGTACAGGGTAAAGCTGAAGACTGCAGTGAGCTGCCGAATTGACCTTTGCTCTCAAGCAGGAGAGCTCTAAGGTTTCAACTGAGATATTTTTCAACCCCTCATCCCTTTAACCTTCAAGTGTTTTATCTTCCTTAATGCGTGCATTTCAGGGTGTGCTGTAACAACATATCAGGTATCCGGCTTTGAAGTTCTCTAGGGTAAGGTCAGGGCCCTGCTGGGTGTAAAATAGCAAATAAAGAAAACTACCCAGCATCTCACATGTACCCCTGCAGCCTGGGCACGCTAAAATCACAAGGCTTTGGAATTATTGCTTGAAAGCCCACAAAATCAGATCAGAGGAGCTTCCAGTGCATGCAACCCACCCCACCGAGGCGTACTTACGGGAATCGAGGAGGACCAGGGGAGGAGCATGTCCTCTGGGGTGGTCGGTCTCCCGTGCCCTTGGGAGCCCAAAGGTTTGAATAATTTGGGATGACTTGCTGGGCCGGGTGAATAACTCTCATGCAAGGTCCAGGAACAGGAGGAAGCGGTTGCGATGTATGTGCAAAATGTTGGTAAGGAGCTCTGCCATCTGGGAGGGTGAGAAAACAAAGGCAGCAACTATCGTTTCAGCCAATACACTTTTGCCTCGGTTTATGTTTATTCATTTCCAGGCACATCCTCCTTCATGTCTAGGGAAACTGAGCCGTTTGGAGGCATTTGCAGGTATCTCAGGCTGAAAGAAGCCAGATTAAGGAACGTTTCACAGTCAGAAGTTTCCTTTTCCCCATTCACATTTGACACGGTTCAGATCCCCGCCCTGGGTTGGGCTGTTGGGACAACTGACAGTTAAACATTCAGGGCTGCTTTGTCCCTCAGTGTTTTTTGTTGGGTTTGTTTTGTTTGTTTTTTGGTTTTGGTTTTTTTTTTTTCCAATTTCTTTTTGGCAATAACTTGCGAAAATGAATCATCCCAACGTTCTCATGAAAGCAGATGCAAAATCCTGGAACAAATCAGTTTGCAACACTAAAGCTAAACAGACTGTGATTATTGTAAATGAAAAGAGAAAAAAATAATCTCTCGGTTTGTTACTTCACCCTGTATGAATTTTCTGCCTAAGTGACCTTTTAAGGCCTCACTGCTGCTCCTGTTGCCATCCAGGAGGCTGCAGGGAAAGCTCAAAGTGACGATTTTGCCCATGTAATTTTGAAAAATCTTTGTGCTGTTGGGAACACACACATAATGCTGTTTAATAACTAACATACAGCGGAACTGTTGGCATAAACTGAAAGAGAAAGCAGTGTAAGCTGTTTGTTTCCCAAACGGGGAAAACTATTTTTTTTTTTTTCCAGTCTTTCTGCTTGCAGTTTTCATTAGGCAGCAGCTCTGCGCACTTTCAAGCTGCTGTGCGCAGATCAAAGTCCAGCCTGGCAGGGCTTATTAGCGCCGCATGATTATGGTGTTATGAGCTGGCTCTGAAAGCTGCAGCACTCAAACACTCTTTTTTTTTTCCTCCCTAGATTATATTTTTTAAATCCTTTCAGCTATTTTGGGGTCATGCTTTCCTCCTTCTAGCAGCCATGAGGGCTAAAGTTTTTTTAAGAGGGGGAGGATAGAAAAAGAAAGAAAACAAAGCTTTGATGAAATAGTCCAATTCCAGGAGCCAGTGCTTTAAAAAACAAACAAACCAAGCCACAACTGCAGAGAGATTCCCGATGAAATTGTGAGTCGGCAACATCGTATTTGTTGAGGTTCTTGTAGGAGATTTTCCCGCTCCCCTGCTTAACTATTTGCCACAGGACAGGGTGAAAGAGACCGGGAGAACAAAATTGAAAGTAAATATGGTCTTCTCATGGGTTCTGCATGACCAGCTCTAGGGAAGGTGGCAGAGCCCTGGGAGATTCAGTTTGGTTCACAGGTTTTTAGGCCAATGTTTCACCAGCCTCCTTCAGATCTGTCTGATGCTACAGTATTTTAATGGATGCAACCACTGCCATTCCGAAGCACAGCATGGCCAAGCGTGCGTGCCCGCACATACCAAGAGCTCTCATATATAAATATCTGAAATAATGGATCCTGGACACATAGCATTGCTGTGAGGATTTCTTTGACTTCAGAAGCAGTTTTGCTGCTGTATCTCAAATAGCAGGTGTCCGGAGCCAGCTTAGAGCCTCCGGGCACAATCCAGGCCATTGCTATTCCCCGGGAGAGGCGTGTTGCAACACACAAACTGCAGAGCTTTGTTGTGGGTTGCCACTGCCCAACAATTATCTGAAATGCAAGGAGCTGTCAGGAGGTGATTTACGCTGTACCAGGCATGTGAGAAACAGAAGTACAGTTGCCAGCTTCTTAGTCCTGACCAAATCTGCTCCAGCCATCTGAGTTTATTTTATTCTTTTTGCCCTCTGGATATGGTTGAAACGGTAGTGATTTCTCTAAAGAAAGCCTTTCAGAGTTCCTGCTTTAAAACAAAATGGCCTCATTCAGTAAATGTCCTACTTCTCACGATGCCCGTGTGTGGAGGAGGTAAATGGAGGTAAATAGTGAGGGGTGTTGTGCAACCAGCTCTTTGTCTGCTTAAAGCTGAACTGAAAGGAGAAGGTACGAAAAGAAAACCAGAGGACATTTTGCAAATGTTCAGCTGTAGACACTGATGAAAGTCCATCTGTAGCCCCTTCCCTTTTACAAAGTCCCAAGATCAGGGGTGGAAACCGAGGCTCTGGTACCCTCTCTCTTTCATATACCTACTTATAGCACATTGCTGGAATGACAGAACTCCTTAAACAGACGTAATATAAATGCTGTGGAGTCAACAGAAGGTTAAAAAACCCCCCAGGTTATCAGAACAGGTCTACAGCTTTTTATTACAAAGCCAGCCCAAAATGGGTTGGGGTCTCATGAGTCTAATGTAATATAAATTATATTAAAACAATGATATTGCTGTTGAATGTTCAAAGCTTACTTCATAACAGATAAAAATCTCAGAGACTGAAAAGGAATACTAATTAATAGCAGGCTGTAAACTGCGCCGTAGTCTCCAAGAGCCAAAACACCCATATTGACGGAGTCACATCAGCGTTCAGTGATACAATCACCAGCAGCTGAGAGGACTCCATTTTAAGTAATGAGCTTTCATTTCAGCTGACAACAGAAAAAAAATGAGGATGATGGATGTCACGCTCTTTTCACATAGAAATAAAACACATGGGTGAGTTTGGTCATAATGCTGGGAGGTACTATTTACAGAGATCAAGGGTAACCTCCCGTTCCTGATTCTGGCAGGAAATTCTCAACTTTGGGGATCCAAGTGGGAGCAAGGAAATCTACGAAAACAACAGGAATTAAGTCAGTAAAGGAGGCTGCTGAATGACTGATGCAAGGAGGAAGGAAATGATTAGAATATGAAATAACAGCAGGGAGAACGCTGTGTATGCTCAGTGTGACCGACAAAGGCTAGTTTCTAGGCAAAATCATTAGCCTTCGTTTGATGAGTAGCTGTGAGCTCTTTAACTTTTTATCTGGCTCAGAGGTTCTGCATCAGAGAGTCCAGCTGCATAACCCAAAAATCTGGAAATATAAAATGGACTGCAAATAGATGTTTTAAAAGGTTAGTAATTGCATGCCATGCATTGCCATTAAGTACCGTAGGAAAACACCAGCTTGGTGAATGATGGCTGTGATTCACCCAAAAAACCTCCTGTGGGGTGAACGGTGCTACTCACATGGGCCCTCAGGGTGCTGCTCTGCTGGGCAGCGGTGCCGAAAGCAGCCGTGGGCTTGCAAGGAGGCGTTGGCATGGGGCAAGTGCTGGCACATAGGGCACTGCTGATGCTCGGGTCCAAAAAACTCTCTGGAGATCAGTGGTCCTGGGAGGTCCTGGGGATTCAGCACGGACACCAGCGGTAAGGGGGGCTCCAGGTGCCTGATGCCCATGATGTCTCGTGACTGGGAGTTGTACCCCGTGTCCACAGTCCCCAGCTCTGCTGGGGGTCTGTTTCCTGAGGGTTGCCGTGACTGTGAACACCCTTGCCTGCTCTCCTCCAGCGAGTCCTTGGGAGCGTCAGACAAGCTCTGCTCTGATTTACTGGAGTTGTGCCCGGTGTCAGCTGAAAGCTGTGATCTTTCCTGCATGTCTGGTTTGTCCACAGCTACAAGATGCATCTTGGAGGGAACTACTCCAGCTATTGATTCACCAGGGGAACAGTAGCGTCCATCTCCATGAGGATTGGTATATTTTGACCACAAGCTGCTGTCTGGCTCCATGGATGGTGCTGACTGATGACGTGCTGGTGCTCTGCAGAGGCATGATGGATCAGCCACAGGCTGAGGCATTCGAGTGACACATGGTCTCTGGGACTCCCGATCCTTCATATCCTCTCCAGAAGGCTGCAAAGCCCTTTCCAAGACATGTTCGGGAAATGGGGACCATGGCATGGATTCATCCACTTCGACTGGTATGCTTCGACCCACAGAAGTGCCTGAAAAAGTGGGAGAAGAAACACTGTAGATGGGCAGCCATACAGACAAATGCCTGTCATCAGTCATCACTCCATGGCCATGAGCTGGAGTACTGAAGAGGAATATGTATTCTTTATATTTTTATGTTTTTTAAAAAGACAGGCAGAAAACGGCAAGAAAGGTCTGCCTGAATTCTGGCAAAGCAAGAAAGTAGAGGGTTAGCTGGAGTGCAGCTAGCACAGAGTTATAATTTGGACTAACCTGACACAGAGGCCATTTCCAAGTTTTGTAGTCGCACCAGAAACGAGAGTCAGCTGCCTTACTGCAAGGCCAGGATTTTCCAGCAAACTGGAAAACAAGAGAAAGGACTCTTGTGAACACAGTACAGTTTCACACAGGCAATAATCCTAAAATAACTCTATCTCGGAGACTGGAAAAGAAATACTGGTTAGAGTTCTGGAAATCGCATTGCGCAAAACAGACACTTTTATGTGTTTTCTGGAACTTACTGTTCCTGCTGGGATGAGACTGGAGGAGGGAAAAGCACATGAACTGTCTCTCAGAGGTAGCTTCTGCACTTGATGGAAGAGCAGGCTGCTTAGGTCTAGAGGTTTGGCTCAGGCATATTCCAGGGAATAAAACCACTTGCCATTATTTTACTTCGGACCTTCTCACACTGATGCCTTGGATCTAAACTTCACCACACACCTAGCTGAGTAATTTCAACTCCAAAGCTCGTTTCCAAGTGTGGCTGCTTATTTTATCAAACCACTTCATCCAGCCTACTATCGCATGGCTGTTGTTATTTCAAATTACTGAAAATTAAAAGACAATTTAGAGACGTTAGTTACTGTTTGGATGGCTTTTTCCTTCCTTTGGAATTGGCTTGGGCCCAAACATCAAAATTATCACTTCCTTTTGGGGGTGCTGCCAGTGAATTTGGTGCAGCTAAGCGATCCCTGATGATGGACGCCTCTGCTCCACCTTCACTCAGAATGACAGCAGCAAGCATGGGTGAATGCTGAGTGGGCTTCAGGAAGTGCAGCCATCTTTATCCTTTTACACAGGGGTGCGTATGAGCTTACTCCCACCAAATTTTATCTGTTACCATGGAGTACAGATGAACAAGCCCGGTGCTCAGCATTTCCTCAGCCATTTTCCTTCTATCACATTGGAGAAGCTAAAACCCCAAGTAGGAGAGCTATCAGAGAAGAATGGACTAAGCACTCAAGCAACAGGAATGACAACGTTTGGCAGCAGAATCCGTCTTGAAAGCCTGGTAAAGAAAGTGAAAATCACAACACGTTTGAGGAGCTTTTAGCAATCCGAGGATCTCTCCCAACTTCAGTCGCAGTAGCTTGAACAGAAAGGTCAAACGAAGAACATACTCAAATGACCACAGTATTCAAAACAGTTGAACAGGATCACAGAGAGGTATAAGGCAGCGTCCCAACCTTTACTCTGGCTCCCAGAGCGATTCTGTAAAAGCAAATGATGTGCCCTGTGCTATAGGGCAAGAGTGAGGCTTTACATTCATGCTGATCAGATCAAATGACATGTATTTCCCCCTGAAAATACCTCTGGCATAGAAAATTCTGGGTGTAACATTTGCTGGGAAGTAGGATAAAAAACCTGTGCTTTGCTGCTGGGCTGCAATGTAAATATTCCTCCTCTGTGTAACTTAAAACCCATCTATGCAGAAGATTTACCATATATTCATACATAACCTATGTTGTAATAAGCACATCCACAGGGAGAGTTATCCTGGGATAATTACAGTGGGATAATTACGCTGGTAAATTTTCCCATGTAGGCAAGTCCTCAGAGCAGCTATTAGTTGCACCGACGCAGTGAACACGCTGCCGCTCTGACAGCTGCAGCCCCCTGCGTGAGAGCGCTGGGTCTGGCGCCAAACCAGCTCCTTCCCATACGAGCACCCGGGCTTGAAATCCTGACGGTCAGCTCACCACCATCACACAGCTCTCGCTGCGGTTCGCATCCCTTCTCCTCTGCGCCACGTCGCTAACGCCGGCTCTGCTCACCCAGCCACGGCTCTCTGACAGTCCTGGCCAATGTGATGGGAAAATCCCCGAGCTCTCCTCATCAGCACAGGACCGTGACAGGGAGTTGCTCCGCGCTGTCCTAAGTGGCGGTGGCAAAGCGTCCTTTACCTGGGACCTTTGGTCAGATGGCAGTTTAAATGATGTGGTGGTGACTCATCAGGACAGTACAGTGCAAAGTCACGTTTACACCAATCAGGGTGTAAAGCTGCCGAGTGGTCCCCTGCCGGACTTAGAGAAGCGCCTGTGAAGGTTAGGAGTCAAACTCCCTGCAAGCCATCTGCCTTTTGCTCATCTCAGCAGCTCTGGAAGCCTGACCCTTGGATCATCTGGCCCTGAAGTGCCTGCTCAGACATTCTTCACAAAGTGGGTGTCGCTGTCTGTTTCCTCGCATGCTGAATAACTTGAGCAGCACGAATCATATTGCAATCTCTTATTCCCCCCACTAAGCATCTCCTCTGAACTTGTTCCTTGTGCAAAATTCACCCCAGTGTTCACGAAGCACAAGCTCAGCTGTGGGGGTACCGGGGTACAGCTCCACCTCTTCAGCCTCACACGTTGTCTGAACATCCCTCCTATTAGATATAATCCTTAGTGAACACCCAAACACGGCTTTTCAGGAACAGATTTGCAATGCCTCATACACTAAGATGCTTTTTTGATGGTCTCTGAAGTAGCCGTATCAAAATCCTAGAAAACACTTTGAATTTAGATCCTCTGTATTCAACAGCCTTTAGTTTAGCACTGTGACAAGAATAACAGATTTCTGCGGAGAAACAGAGAACTCAGTTCAGAGCTCAGTGAAGTAAATGGGAATCTCTCTATTGACTTCAGTAAGTTCTGGATCGGGTGTCAGACGAGATTTAAAAGTTACTAAATTCCTTTGGAGGCTACAACCTCCAAGTTTTTGGTCTTTTTTTTTTTTTTTAGTTCCATGGCTAACATCTGAAACGGATCATGCCCAGACTGGGTGAACCTAATGAAAGGCACAACATGGACAGAAAAAAATTCAGGCTTGTTTTCTTAGAGTTTGTTATTTAGTGTATTTACTCTGCCTTTTGGAGGAGGGATATCAAGGCTTTATTAACCCGT
>NW_009260616.1:238140-242223 GCF_000687185.1 Egretta garzetta
ATTAGTTTAGCCCTCTGGAAGGATAAATGCCTCTTTACCTCTCAAATCAACTTAATATTTAAATGACAGCCTTATTTCCTTCCTGTGTAACATGAGCTAAACATTATGAAAATTAGTCCAAATATCTGAGTAAAAATAATTTGGTCGGAGAGAAGAGACATGATTCCATCACTTATGTTTTTACCTGCAAAAGCTTCTAGTTTTTTTAGATATGATTTTGCTTAGACCCTGCTGTGGGATAGCTGAGCAGTGAAAGCTGAGCTTTGATACCCACGCACAGCCCCCTCTCCCGCAGGGCGAAGGTAGGAGGCACCGAGGGGCTGAGGGCTTTGGTGTTAAAACAGACACATCATTAAAAAGGAAGAAAAGTGATTTCATCCTCCTCCTCCCTCAGTAGCTCTGGTTGGAGAGAGAAGCTGTTACAACAGCAGAGCTGTGGCTGTAGAGATGGCCCCAAGGCTAAATTAACCCCAGGACATGCTGAACACTTTTTGAGCAATGCTGGCAATGGTATGTGGATGGGAATTCCCAAGAGAAATCCCCACGCTGCTGGAAATGTTGCAGATGATTCAGAAACATCCTCCTGCAACAGCAGTGCTTCGGGATGTTGTTTCTGTTCCACTGAAGATCCTTGGCTTTTGGAAAAAGACCCAGCGCTGAGCCCATTATCCTGGTATTTTATGTTGCTTTTCGCTGTAGTTTCATTAGGTTTCCTTTGACTTTTCTAGTTAGCTTATCCTGCAAGTATAGTTTTGCATAGGACAGAAAAATCACTCACATAGGTCTCCCATGTTGAAGAATTAGGGTAAAGGAATGCTTCAGCATATTGAAATATCCTCAGAAACCTGTAGCCTGATCCCTTTTCTGGCACGGAGAGCGCTGGAGAGTGTAGATTGTGCCCTGTCTCGTTTCCAGAGACACTGCAGCTTCAAGTCAGATCATGATATTGCCAGAAAGCTTAGAGAATTTAATATCCCCCCTGCACCTATGACTATGCAGGAGTTTACTGATAACCAGCTGGAGCCGTTGCATATATTCCTGCTTGTAATAAAGTGAAGAGGCCCTTCCTAAAGGAACGGAGTAGCCAGGCCTGGACTGCTCTCAAAAATGCCGAGGGAGCTCCTTAAACCAACTTTTCTCCCTCTCTTCCTTCCTCTGCTCATGCACCCGGTTCTGTACCGTGTATTAATTCAGCAAATAACCTTCCTGTGTGGGTGCTCAATGAGCCAAGCTCCTGGGAAGCAACCCCATCCCAGCTGCCCTGTGAGGCTTCCCACACCTGGGGAGGTTCTTCCCCTGCTCCCTCCAGGGAAGGCTGCCCGGCCCTCCTGCCCACGGCTGGCCACTGCTGGTGGGGGCCACTCCTGGGAAGCTGCAGGGAGAGAACAAATTCTTCTGCAGGTCAGTAGAGATGGTCCCAAGCACCCAAGTTTGAAGCAAGGGCCAAACTCCCCTAAAAAACGTCCAACAGAGGCAAGGGGCTGGCCAGGGAGAGGAAGGGTGTTGGGCTCTGGCTCATTTGTGCAGTTTTCTTGCGGCTGATTGTGAAATCCATCAGGTATTTCATCTGTTTCCCAGCACAGAGACTTGTCAGGATGCACTGTCCCAAAACACACACTAACCATCTATCTGCTTTTGATTAGAAAACTTCTGTCATGAAGAAACAGAAGACAGACTCTGCAATGTGAGCATAGCTGCGCTCCCCGTCACTTCCGGAGAGGGGGAAAATATCTTTGCTCTTTTGATCCAAGTTATATTTGTCTACATTATTAAACAAGAAAATATTAGAATGAGAAAGAAAGCTCACCTTCCTTGGTGCACAACACACGAGGGAAGGGTTTTTTATTCACCAGCCATGGCATTTCTGAAATGGCACGGGTATAAATTAAGGCAAAGCTGAGATCACAAGGGGTGGGGATGGACAGGAATTTCTTGATTTCCAAATAATTCCTGTGGACTTTGGCCGAATCCTTTAAGCTCCCTGGAGCTGCTGATACCCATCTGCAGGATGGGAGTAAGCAGATGCAGAATTTGCAAGCTGCCATGAGGATGCACATGTTGAGACTGCAACAAATGCTGCAGCCTTGGGGTCAGGTAAGTGTAAGTGCCCCAAGCGCAGCTTTCTTTACAGAAACACTAGACACAACTTTCCTCAAAAAAAGCCAGACACAAATCCTTTTAAGAAGAGCAAGTGCAAATGCGGGAACTGGTTTTGGTCCATAACCTATATAACACAGCCAAGGAAATCCAAGCTCCAGGGTTTCACACTTCACCATGAAGAATTTTGGCTGCTGTCATCACGGACGCTTACCCTCTCCCTTGGGTACCCTCCACAGCGAAGACTAAGGCAATGTGTCACGTTCCTAGCCCAGGTTTTAAGCCCTCTAGGGCAGGTAATGTTTATTTTTACGACTTCTGGAAAAAAGTAGAAAAAGAATATGAAAACAATGTTCCTCTTCCATGCTGACTATCTGGTTGCTCTGGCATATTTTTCTGCAGCCATGGCGTGAAAGTCTACATACACCAGGAGAAGAGGAGAACATAGTTCCAACCTTCCCTGCATGGCAAAAGTTACGTTCCCTTTTGCAGCACTAATGTTGCTTCACTGGGCAATCCATGGTGCAAAAGCTACCATAGACCTGACATTTTTTGCCTCTTTAGTGTAGACTTGGATATGCATGTAAGAGGAATGCTAGGCAGTAAGTAGTAAGACACTAAAAGTGCAACACCCTCAAGCAATACCCAAACAGTCATCTCGCATATACGCAGCACTCCCTGCCAGTTTTCTAATATTTGTGAAATATGAAAATGTCTGCAGTGATCTTAGGTATTCTTAAAAACGTGTTTGTTTTCCAGAGATTACTTTCTACCCATTTCTGATGCTGATAAAACTCCCACAGGCACTGAATGATCCCTAAATTGGGATATCCCATGGCCCCAGTACATCTGAAAATCCTGGCACAAAATTGTGGCTAGCTGAGTGGGGTTGGACAGGGGGATCACCCCGAGAGGCTTTAATCTCCCCAGCCTGCTTTCCTATAGCTTCGTGCCTTACGTTGGGGCCTCCAGTTCCTAATAAGGGAAAACCTCCAGCATTTCACGGGGCTGACCATATCCCTCATCTCTAACTGCTCTCCCCGCTCCGCGGCACAAGGGCTGTGGGGCGTGTGGGTGGTGGGAGGGCACGGGGAAACCTGGGGGACCTGATGCCTCTCCCTCAGCTGGCATCAGCACAGCCTCACTCACTTGCTGTCATGAAACGTGCAGAAATGTATATATCTTTCAGACGTGTACCCTCTGCCAAACTTCAAAAGCCACTGCTGGGGGTGGAGGGCACTGACAGACTCGAACACCATAATTGCACATGCCTTGTTTCCTGCCTTAGAAAGACAAAAAGAAAACCCAGCCCCATAAAAAAAAAAAATACAGCATGCTTCAAGACATTGCCAGTGCTCAGCAAGAACAAGCGCGACCTCAGAGGCTGAGCGCATCACAGGCAGCAGCACAATCGGCCCCGCTGCGGGGCTCACAGCCCCGTCCCGTGCTGGTGGGGCATCGCTGCCTGCCCAAGACGGCACGGGTGAGGCCAGGCCAGGCCTTGAACCCACCTAGGGCTTGCAGAAACTGGGAATTTCTTGTATGGCACTTGCCGGCAGCGGCTGAAGACCATTAAGCCCAGATCTGCTGTTCTCGTCGCCAAGCCAGCGCGAGCCCTACAAAACCTGTGTCCTGAAACAGTCACTGTGAAATGGGAGCGGGTTTTATATGGCTGATTTTACTCCAATTAAAAATAAATACTACTGGCTCGCTCCCACTGTTTCCATTCCAATGACATGGGGAATGGTGCCAATGGGGTCTACAATCCTGTTTTCTTCATGCTTCCCAGCCACCTCTCCCTCACCAGGTCTGTGGACCTGTCCTGTGCAGCCTTGAGCCCTGGGCAGCAGAGGGAGAGGGAGAGGGAGAGGGAGAGGGAGAGGGAGAGGGGAGAGGGAGAGGGAGGGGAGATGCGAGAGGAACATGGGAGAGGGAGGGGGAAGAGAGAGGAAGAGGAAGAGGGAGAGGAGGGAGAGGAGTGAGCAG
>NW_009260616.1:242302-242714 GCF_000687185.1 Egretta garzetta
CGGCCCGGGCTGCCAGGCATTGCCAGGCAGCCACGTAAATAGGCAGGACAACATTTCGACACCAGGCGTGTCCATTCCCAGTGTTTACCCCAACCCCCCCTGATTTTTTTTTTAAAAAAAAAAAACCAACAAGAAAACTGCAGTGAAATGGCTGAAACATGTTGTAACCATCTGTGAAACTCAGGCTACCACTACACGAGAGGAGGGGAGGGAAAGGGAGCGAGACAACAGTTTGAGGGGAAGGAAAAAAAAAACCCCGAAACCCAAACCCCCAAGAGCCAGAAGTGGGTCAGCAGCTAATTACAAGCAGGGACAGAGACAGGCGGCATCTCTAACACTTCTTACCTTGCGGGCGAGGGAGGCTCGCGCTGAGCTGACCGAGGACAGTGAGCGGGCTGGCGGGGCGCCCGCG
>NW_009260616.1:242748-245054 GCF_000687185.1 Egretta garzetta
GCCTGCCGGGCTGTTATTTAATTAAATTTTTCCCCCCCCCCCTCCTTTTACGACACCCTCCCTTGCCTCTCCCAGGTAAGCGGCAGAACTGGCTCTGCAGCAGGAAGTGGAAGAGGCAGGCCCGGCACGGCACGGCACGGCCCAACGCGGCGGCGGCGGTGGGAGAGCCTCCCCGGGGGAGTGACACTTTGAAGCTTAAACTTCTCTGGAAATGCCTGCGTGCAGCTCGCTCCCTCTTTCGTAGGAAGCCGGGCTGCCTCTGCACGAGCCCCGCGGATAAGCAACTGTAGGGGAAACCCGGTGTCATTCCTAAACAGTGTGTCTCGCTGGGAAAGTCATCCTTTGCTTTTCCTCCTCGGTCGCTTACTGTCAGTGCCAAACGCTCAACCAGCTGTGATTCAGACTACTGAAGACAATCACATGATGGGTGTAAGGACTATATAAAGAACAAAACGAGGATTTCTCGTCTGTTTTTTCCCCCCCCCCCCCCTTAGGTTAGACTTCTAGACACTTCCAAGTTTCTCTCTACACCCGCAAGGAACAGAAACTGGCTCTTCCTACAAGCTGAAACCCTTACTTATTTTGCACAGCTCCTGGAAGCTGAGTAACGCTGGCGCTGCCGGCGCGGCGGGGTTCGAAGAGGCCCCGCTAAGTCACGCCGGCCGCTTCGTCGGCGCAGTGCCAGGCTCTGCAGCAGCGGGCCCCGGTGCACCCGCTGGCCGCAGCCGCGCGTCCCGGCCTACACCCCCTTCCTGACCCCCCGCTCTGCCCGCCTCCCGGCCAAAAAGCTCTTCCTGATCTTTAGCCTACATTTTCTTAGAGCAACCCTGGGAGGAGCCTGACTTGGCTGCAACTTCTGCATGGCTCTTCATCCTGCCGGCCGGCTTGATCAGCCAAGCCTGTTGCACGTAGGGATATCCAAACCGCCCCCGAGGCCCTCGCTCGGGCAGTGCTGCCGCTTCTCCTTCCTGCGCCCTTCCCATGGCATGGGGCCGGAGGAGGGAGCAGCCTGCCCGGCGTTCCTCCCCTGGGATGAGCTCACGGCCCTGCAAGGCGAAGCACTTACTTCCTCTCGCCGGGGAGCGACTGCCCACATTTCTGGAGGGAAAATTCAAGTGGCTGGGGGCAGCTCATGCCCCCAAGCTGAGCACTAAATATGATTTTATCATTGGCAGTGCAGTGACGCCCCGCAGCCTGAGCTTACCTTCTTCCTGGAGAACCCCCACGCCAGCCCTGCCATCCTGCTGACAGCCCTGACCTTCTCCTTCCCTCCCTCCTTTCCTGCTCCACCAAGGCGTGGGCCAGCAGGATACCAAGCCTCACTTTTGGGACGTCCCAGAGTTGTCCTTCGCTGCCCCCAGACCTCCCAGGCAACTCCTGCTCTGCCAGCAGGTCCCAGCCAGAGCCGGACACGACGGGCAGTCGGTGCTTGTGGCCAGAGAGGCTGTGTTGTGGCTGCAGCCATTGGAGTCAGCTCAAGGTTTCATCCCTCTGGTTTGGACACAAGCGTGGTGCCTCTGCTGCACAGCTGTTTTGCACCATGAACACCCCAACATCTGCCATTTTCAGCAGGGCTGCATGAGCCCCAGGCTGTGCCAAACCCAGCTCTGGTGGCTGCCCCGCTCGCTGGCCTCCCCTGCCAGCCTCCCCCTGGGAGAAGTGGTGGCCACGGTGGGAAAGGGAGGTGAGGGGCCCAAGGCCATACCAGGAGCCAAAAATCAGGGCGTTGGTGAATGTAGGCAGGGTGGGAGCGGGGAGGGAGAGCTGCTCTGGGGGGCGCCTGGCCTTCCTGGGGCGTACATGAGGGACTTGCATAGTGTTTGTAGTGTATCGACCAGCTCCTCGGGGAGTGCAGGCAGCCATGGCTGGGCATGGGGACTTGGCGGGCAGTCTGTCCCACATGGACATTGCATTGGTACTCATATTTGGGGGATTTCTTTCTAGAGGCCTCTGCTGTGCAGCCATCATGGAGCCTTCATGCAGTGGAGCAGCCTCCCTTGCTGACCATGGGTATGGACAGTCTTCTCCCATTCTCCACTGGTCATACCCTGGACACTGGGCTGCAACACCCAGCAAACAGCAGTGGCTTTCTCTCTACACCCGCAAGGAACAGAAACTGGCTCTTCCTACAAGCTGAAACCCTTACTTATTTTGCACAGCTCCTGGAAGCTGAGTAACGCTGGCGCTGCCGGCGCGGCAGGGTTCGAAGAGGCCCCGCTAAGTCACGCCGGCCGCTTCGTCGGCGCAGTGCCAGGCTCTGCAGCAGCGGTCCCCGGCGCGCCCGCTGGACGCCGCCGCGCGCTCCG
>NW_009260616.1:245268-268999 GCF_000687185.1 Egretta garzetta
GGCTTTTCATGGCTGTGAGCCACACCAGCCTGCCCCAGAAGAGCTTGGCCAGGGTTTCCGTCTGGTGGGGTGCCCGAGGGCTGGCATGTGCTTGAAGCATCAGGGATGTGGCCGGACAGAGAAGTTGCAAAGCCTCAGGCTGCTCGTGGTCACACAGAATCATGCATGCAACCACAGAACAGTTGAGGCTGGAAGGGACCTCTGGAGGTCATCTGGTCCACTGCCCCTGCTCAAGCAGGGACATGGTTTACCCAGCACCACGACCAGCTGGGTTTTGAGTATCACCAAGGTTGTAGACTCCACAACCTCCCTGGGCAACCTGTGAGAGGGTTTTGTCACCCTCACAGCAAAAGAGCATTCCTGATATTCAGAGGGAACCTCCTATGTTTCAGTTTATGCCCACTGCCTCTGGTCCTGTCCCTGGGCACCACTGAGAAGAGCCTGGCTCCGTCCTCTTTGTGCCCTCCCTCCAGGTATTTCTATACACTTATATGATCCCCCTGAGCCTTTTCTTCTCCAGGCTGAACAGTCCCAGCTGTCTCACTCAGCCTTTTCTCATACATCAGATGCTCCAGCCCTTTTGTCATCTCTGTGACCCTTTCCTGGGCTCTTTCCGGTAGCTCCATATATATTTTACTTGGCCACCTCGAAATGCCTCTGAGAATTGATGCTATCTCAGTCAGCATTCAGTCTCCTGGGGTCATTTGCATCCTAACCACTTGTACACATCTTCATTTGAAGTGGCATTTGTGGCCCAAAGAAAGGAGCACAGAGCAGCCTGGCTCCTAAGGACATGATGCCTGGGGAATATGCCATGAAATCTGGCCCTTGTGTGAGCAATTCCAGGTCCAGAAATCACACCTATGGACATAATGGTGTCTGCAGCCATGGCCAAAGGACCAGTCTCTATCCCCTCTTTAACTTGCCAAACCCCAGAAACCAGCAGGTACTTGGAGCAGTTCCTCCCATTTACGTACTTTCTTAGCAGCCTGAGAAAGAGAAAAAAAAATGCTTGAAAGACACTCTCTGCTGGCTGTGCTAACAGCACTGCCTGCTGAGTGGGTTGCAAAGCAAAGATGAGGGCCAGCTCAAATCTAAGTACCCTCCCACAAAGTTGTAGAAACTGCTATCAGTTAACTCATTTTTGGATTAGGAAACTTAGAGAACAGATATCCAAGTCTCTTTCAGCATTTCAAAAGCCTCCCCTGTCCCCAAAACTGAGGCCATCCTAATTGCTTTCTGAAGGCCCGTTTTATATTTCTGAAGTCTTACTACTGACTTCACTGAGAGCTGGATCAAACTCTGAACTCTTTAAAGTTAGTATCTCATCCGTACATTATTTACAAGCAGAATGTGATGTGTCGTATTGGGCCCGTCATAGAACGTGCAGACTAATATTCAAGTGCAGGACAGACTAATATTCAAGTGCAGGATGAGTGTTTTCATTGGCAAGGCAACTAACATGGAGCTTTTCTTGAAAAAGTGGTTCCTAGTCCTTCAGGAGTTGTAATTTTTTTTTTTTTTTTATTAGGAAGGTAATGTCGATATCGAGTGCCGCGTCTTGTACTTCCTACCGCATCTATATATTCAGAGAACTAAATCATAAATGGTTTTGCTCCCAAATGATTAACTGTTCAAATAAAGCACTGTCACGTTGCTCCACTCTTCACATTGGTGCCGTGAATTAAACTAGAGACATCGCAATGAGCATTTAATCCCGTCTGCCTCAGCGTAACGCACGCGACACTCTTGCTCTGGTTCACTGCATTTGGCTCGTCCCTCCCTGCTTTTGCACTGCGAGGGGAACCGGGGCTTTCTTCCATGTCTTGCTGCTTATATTGCTAGGCACATGCCTACAAAAATATTTTGTGACCTTTTTTTTTTTTTTTTTAGGGCTTTTGCTTTGGCATTTTTCAGTCACGCCCTGGAGAGACACCTGAAAGGAAAGAAAAAAGTACCTGCATGTTAGCTTGTGCGATGCTTCTAATTAAACCTCGCATAATGACAAAACCCCTCCTGCCATTTGTTAAGATTTTCCCCACAGCATTATGCATCCTCTTAATTAAGAGCAGAAGCTAAGTAATACCTATTTTATTCCCCCTTGCTTCCAATTAGTCATCCATTGATCGTTACCCACTCAACATTTGACAATTAACAGAGCCCCCTGCTCTCCGCAGGACGGGGATGTGTAGTCCTTCAGAAATGACACGTCTAGAATAACGTGAGGGGAGCTGCGTGGGCGAGTAGTGGGGCGAGAGGTAGGGGGAAGGGGAGGAGAAGGCCACCCAAGTGGAACAAAAGACGCATAACATATGCAAATGTTCAGCGTGCGGTATGTGTTTTATATGCTGGATGTATATGAGGTCATATACAAAGCTCAGCTGGCGGCTGCGCTGCTTTTGGGAGGCATGGGAATTTGAGGGAACACTTGAGCTCTCGTGTGATCAAACGTACCTAGTCCTCTGTCTTTAAGATCCAAAGCGGTTCCTGATTTGGCTCTTTGCTGCTGTTTTTTTAGGACACCGGGAGTTGGCATCTGCTTCTCCATCATCACCAGGGCTGGGGACTGTGGGCTGTGTCAACACAGCCCCCGCCAAGTCACCCCAAGACCCATTTGCAGCTACACATGGTCATGCCCAAGCTGCTGCCGATGGCCAGGAGGACGGTGGCTCCGGGAGGCAAAGGGGCCTCCAGGGAAGCCACAGCCCCCTTCTGCATCACCGCTTCCCTCTGGGAGCCTGGCCCAGCAGCAGGGACAGCTCTGGCCCCACGCAGTGCCAGGAGGGGCGTGCTGGGACCATGGCACCCCTTTCCCAACACCAGGGACCCTTCCTGTACAAGCAGCAACTGCTAGTTGGGGAAATCCAGCAGCGTAGCAGGGCTGGAAGGCAGCCCAGAGCTTGAACTGCAGCAGTGAATAAAGTGTAGGGGATGCCAGGGCTTTTGGGCAGGCCCCCAGTATGAGGGTGAGCCCCAGGGTCAGTGAGTAAAGCTGCAACATGGTCAGAAGGCTTCCCTGCATCCTTTTTTCTTTTTTCTTTTTCCAGATGAAAATCATCCATTACATGGCTCAGGGATTTTGTGTGAAGCTGTGACAATAAGGAGCTGAGCAAACTTCACAAGACTCTGGATGTGGGGGCTTGGCAACAAATGCAATGCACAAAAAAGCAAACCGGAGCCCTCGGCAAGCTCTAGCCCAGCCATAGAGGGAGGAGATAATCTCATTTCTTTGCTCTCTGCCCTTTTAGCTATTCCCAGAGGCAGTGCCGAGTTATTCCCAACAATGAGCTGAACAATTGAACTCCCATCTGGCCTGGTCAGGCAGATGCAACACTTGCCTTTCAGGCACACCACTCCTTCGACATTTTTGCCCATCTTGAATATATACTATTTACTCCCACCCGTAACAGGGAAGATATTTATGCTTGGTAACAGACACTGCAGTCGAGGCTTACCAGCCTGCTCTAATCAGATCACCTAAATCCCTGGCTACAGTGAAACACTGGCACTGCAGGCACAGCTGGTGCTGCAACCTTTGGCTCTCCCTCTGTACGACACGATGCACGGGCCTACCAGCTAATGTCCTGGTTTTCCTGGGAGGGCACTCTTCTCCCCTTTCAGCCCTCCTGCAGAGTCACACCTCAGGCCCCAAACAGCAGCCGAGCCCTCGGGAGAAATGTCTTCCCTCCCCAACTTTGGAATCAGCTGCAGGTCGCTCTTTGCCATGGCCAGAGACCCGCAGCATCACCGGGCTGCGGCAGCAGCGCTTGCTGCTACCACCCCTCTCCTGGCATGGGAATAGGGATTGTAACTGATGAAGTAGTGGGAGCTAGGAAAAAATAAAAAAAGGAATTAAAAAAAAAAAAAAAGGAAGTCTTTTATTGTTAACACCATTCTGTCCTCTAATCTTCTCATGTTCTAGTCTTACATTTTTGTTAAGCATTCAGCTGCAGGGGCAGAATGCAAGGGGATGGATTGATGTTTGTGCAGGTATAGATGTTTTTGCGTGCAAATTGCATTTTGAGACATAGAGAGATATACACACACACACAAGAACACTGGCTGTATTAAAAGTCAACAGAAAATATCTCACAGACTTAAGTGAAGCTAGCGTTTCCCCTCTAACATTCAAAATGTATCTCAGTAACCTGGTTTTAGCTGTCAGAAGTTCTCCTGACAAATTCAGAGCACTGGGACGGAGAGACTGACACCCTGGGCCAGTGGCATCCGGGCAAGGGGCCTCCTTTCCTTTTCTGCTGAAAGGATACGGGTTCTGGTTGGGTCTGCGCAGGAAAATCCAAAATTGAAGTGCCCCCTTCTTCAGGGGTGGCAGGGAATGCTGACCCAATGGACGGGAGCCCCTTCAGTGATAAAATATCCCTGTGTGTGAGCCACAGGAAATTATAATCACTGCTTACCGCGCCGGCAGCACACAATGAGATTTCTGAGCTACAAACAGACTTCAATTATTCTTGAAAGACAGACAGACCCTCAAACCGACATGACTGGAGAAAATAAATATCCTTTTGTCTGCACTGCTGGTGGTAATTTCCCATTAGACAGGAAAAGCCTTCTTTGATGAATGAATATTGTCTACACATTAGAAGAGGAGCTACTGTGTATCTCCTAATAGCTCTTGCATGCTTCAGCTCAGCCTCCTGTGAGGCCCTTAAACCCCTCGGGTACCATGTGGGAGCATTCATTAGTGTGCTGCATTTTTTATTGCAGCATTGGAGAAAAGGATGGTGCGTATTAAAATAAATTTGAGCAACTTCCCACTCACCTTGAAGTTGTGTGGCAAGGTCAAATACATTTAGCAATCTGCCTTCTCGGTCTGCAGGTAGTCTTTTCCAGTCTAGAGGCTTCAGGAGAAACACTCGCACAGGAGACAGATTTTCCATTTGTGATTATTCTTGCAATCGTAGCAGTCGATCACTTTTCTGTTTTGTATTTACTTTGCTTTTCTACACTGGTAATTAAATCAAAACCAGAACATCAGATAGAACTAAGCTGAACACTATTTGCGGAAAGCCAAAGAATATCACATTAGCGCCTCCGACAAACTTCAAGATGTTTTCGAAGACCCACCAAGTCTCACGTCCTTTCCTTCTCACAGAAATGTGTTAGCAGGCATTAATCGTACTAACCGTCCCCTTCACGGTGGTGTTACGTTCTCGCCTGTCATTTTTCCTGGGACTGGTTTTGGATTAAGCTTGGCCTAGAGGTGCCTGGGCCACCCCATGGAGTCCTTTCAGCTGCTGGTCACCTCTTCTAGAACTTTGCCACCACACCAAGGTTCGGTTGGGAGTCAGGTGTGCTGGTGAGGGGGAGCCTTTGGCCAATTGTTTTTAATCTGGATAGGATTTATTTAGCCTTACCTTAAAAAAATTATTGGAGGGAACAGGACACTTTTCATCTGAGAATTCAACTTTTACAGTCACCACACAGCTATCTGTGGTGCACACACAGTGCTTAAGAAAAGGTTTTTATTAATTTATAGCAAAAATGCTAACAACCTTGTTTAAATTTTTGCTAATGTTTTTATTTGAGAGATTAAAAAACCCAAACAACAAAACTCCCAACATTAAGAAAAAGAAGCAGAAGAGCTACCGATGAGAAATGGTCTGGATTTGCCACTCGACAGCGGCGCCAGTCTGCACACAAGCCAGCTGCAGGCAGAGATGCGGCAGAGACCGACATGGTACTCATAGACCAAATGCGATACAAGAAACAACAAACCCAAGAATCAGAAGTAAAGGCCATAAAACCCCAACAACGCCCCATCTGAGTCTTACTTCCAACGAGAAACGCAGGCGAAACTAACGCTTTAGGCTCATCCCGCATTGCAGGTGGAAACTGCGCTTAGGTTTGTGGCGTAGCGCAGGCTGCTAAGGAAGTTGGCAGAATGGCCACGCTTTGCCACCGAGCGCTGGGCTGAGCACGTGACATTTTGGCTTCGCCAGCCCGCTGAGTTACTACGGAGTCCTCAGTTCACTGGACGACGTTTTAAGGCAGGGGGGTAGCTGTGGGAAAAAGAGGACCACGACTTGCTTTGTAAGTACTAAGAGGAAGCTGAAAGTCCAACAAGAATTATGGCCTCTTCAGTACTCCACAGCTACAGGTACAGCAACATTGAATATATCATGTACATAACATTACTTATAGACTCTACATGTAAAACGTTAACCAATTTATCATGGAAATCTGGTAACAAGCAACATTGCCATATAAATTCACACTTCAAGAAAGGCTAAGTGTGGAACCTTCCTTTGCAAGAGGATTTTCAGTCAATGTTTTGTATAGAAAATATTAAACCGACGATGATAATTTGTTCTCTGCATCTCAATTCATTACTGGGTTAGTTTTCAGGAACGGAAAAAGGTTCTCTTTATAAAATGCATGACTATTCAGAATATGAATTCACAATCTAAGTATTAAATAACTAAAAATAATTTTCAACTGTCAGGATGTCTTACTTGGCTGCAATATTTTAAAGCAGTAACAGCAATACAAGGCATAGAAAATCTTTTCCTGCAACACTTGTAAATTCACGTTAAATGCAACAGAACTGTTAAAGAATAAACTGCTTGTAGAACAGAGACATGAGAGACTAGCTGTGCATTCAACCATCTTCCTTACAGTTGAACTGCAGCTGTTTAAAACCATATTGACTTCATAATTTGGAAAATGATGCCCCATAGGTAACTGGTCTGCATGCTCCTATGAAATCTGATGCCCCAAATGGCATGACGCCCCTTCTTGTAAAGTTTTTATCTCGTCTCCACCATTATCTCCACAGTTTAAACAAAAGAACAACTATCCAAATGTAAAATGCTCTCTTTTTTTAATTACTAAATTAAGAAAGTTAAACAGTTTTAAAATGTAAACTTGCAAATAAACCATAACAAAATGTAATTAAGACTTTAAAATTTGCAACTCAGTATTAAAAACTCAATAGAAATAGAAAGGAATTTTTTTCTTTTTTTTTTGGTTAAACGTAAGTAATTCAAGGCTGGTACAGACAACTGAAAAGGTAATACTTTGTTCTGTGCATCCCCCATGAAATGTAAAGAAGTGCATAGTAATTCCACTGGAGAACTTGCAGACATAGAGAAAGTAATTTCATTAGCAGTACAGGACATTTAACACACTTATTTTACAATGGAAAAATGTTACACATAAAACAGAAAAATCCTAGTTGCATGACCAACAGTTTAGCAGGTGGACATGGCTAAAATGCTATGATTTTAAGACCATCTGAATGTGGTTACACTGTTTAATAAATCTTTTCGAAACATTTCAGTATACATGTTTTGATACAAGAAGTCCTTGCAGTTTCAATTTTCCAGTTCAAACGGTGATGGTGTAGTTTTCTTGCTTTAAATATGCTCGGCTTAATTTCAAGAACAAATCATCACACACTTGTCAAACATTGGAAACATTACTGTAAATACAGCACATGATTCCTGAAAGAGCAAAGTTACAACCATCTACAGGTACATAATCATAAACAAAAAGTGCAATCCAATTTAAAAAAATCATGCTTGGCAAAAGCCAAAAATTAGATCACTGGCTTTCAGAATCCCACCAGTGTTTTCATGTCTGCAGTAAAATTATCACTTTCTGGGTACTGCTGCAGCAGGATTCATTCAATTCCAAATGAGTTTCCTCTGCAATAGCACCCATATACTGTATGTACAGGTATGTATATATATTATATATATTTTATATATAAAAAAGCAAAAAACCAAACACCTGTCCTGATTTTTTTTTTTTATTTGTTAAAACATGAAAAAAAATGTTTTAGACAAAGAGGCCACTTCTGGACAATAACTGGGTACTGCTGCAGCAGGATTCATTCAATTCCAAATGAGTTTCCTCTGCAATAGCACCCATATACTGTATGTACAGGTATGTATATATATTATATATATTTTATATATAAAAAAGCAAAAAAAACACCTGTCCTGATTTTTTTTTTTTTTATTTGTTAAAACATGAAAAAAAATGTTTTAGACAAAGAGGCCACTTCTGGAAAATAATACTTTTAGTTGAATCAGGAGAAGACTAGTTAAAATCACATAGGTTTTGCATTTTAAAAAAAGGAAAGCACTAGGATCAGTTATTGGCACTGAGTTACTATTTACAATGAACAGAGTTTTTGCAGTTTACATAACATCAATACAATGCAGTTTTGGAGTCTTTGATTAAGAAAAAACAAGTGTTTTTCTCCTTTTCATCCAGGACATTCAGATTATTAGGACAAGTGGTCACAGGCAAGGGCTGCGCGAGTTCCCAGCTTCAGCCCCTCCTGTGCACGGCGGTGCTGGAAGATGCTGCACTCCGGAGAAGCCGATCACGGAGCTGGAAGCTGAAGGACAGGTGGGGCAGGGCTGAGAAACACCTGGTAATTCATGAGAGTGTCTGGAGACCAGGGATTTACAGGTTGTCGCCAGGCTGATACTGGGGTTCTGTTGCAGTGAAGTAGTCTTCAAGGAAACCCTGCAAATATTCGAAAGTTGGACGCTCCTCTGGGTCTTTTTTCCAGCAGTGGATCATAAGCTCGTGCAAGGAAATGGGACAGTCCTGAGGACATGGCATCCGATAACCACGTTCTACTTGCTCCAAGACTTCACGGTTATTCATGCCTGTAAAGGGCAGACAAATCCACACTCTTAAATTACGGGAAAATTAACCCAAGTATAACTAGATCTACAATACATACAGTTTTCTCGATCATGCTAGTTTCTTTCGGTTCAGACAAGCGAAACAAAACAACCCCAGTGTCCTGTTCCAGCTTTTCATCTACTGCAAGGTAACCTGGATTATTTTCTTTCCCAGTAGAGCATTTTAGGCTCCAGCAATGAGTAAATCGCTGCTCCCACAGTTACCCTCTTGGTTTACTCACAACAGGCAGGATTTGGGGCTTTCTCTCTCCAACAACAGTAGCCATGAAATACATTATGTGAGGTGGTTAAGGAAAATAAGTGCACTACAACAAATACTACTCAAGATTCTAGAAACTGAGATGGATTTTTGACACCCTCACACTGAGCGTGGGCCTTTCTTGAAGTGCTGCGTGAGGTCGTGCTGCAGAGGCTTCAAGACAAACTCTGCTTCTCTGGGCTCCCAGGGATGTCCAGCGGCGTTACCTTCCATGTCGGTTCAAAAGCTTACTGCCCCTGCTGACCTGCGCTACCTCCATCTATGCTGGTTAGTATTGTTTCTCCCAAATCTCACTGTTCCATCCCAACCCAGAAGTGAACAAAGTTGCTTGGAAGACAAGCCAAACGCCAACCAAACCAGCTCCACTGCAGAACCTCCACTCTCTCTCAGAAAAGGCAAGAAGTTTTATTAAGATCTTAGAGGCAAGCCAGGCCCTTTGCTACCTTGTCTTTTCTATGCAACCCCTTCAATCCTTGATTCCTCTGCCAAAGTGCTTTGCTCCACACATTAATTGCAGTCAACCTAAACTTTAGTTTAAATATCTCTTCCAGTAATTCCTTTAGCTTTTTAACAGTACCAGAAGTAAGACAGGCACTGCAGGCACGCAGAAGCATTTCAGAGGAGGCATGCACACTGACTGCAAGCTTTGTGGCTTACCAGTTGGCAAGCCCTGCCCCAGTCCTCTGCTGAAAAATATCTTCAGGCTTCACTCTCCTGACTCAGTGGGTCCTGCCAAGCAGCTCTGCAGGAGAACTAGTAGGGACACTGAAGTTCCTCCATGACCACATCTAGAAACCAGCACCTTGATGTAGATGCTCTTTCTGTTAGCTTATCCTCCCCCTGGCTTCCACAACACTGTCCTTCCCTGGGTCTCCTCCATTCTGTTCTTTCAGGGTGTCCTCTTTGAAGAATTTTCTTGCTCCACCTTCAGGACCGAGGGGATCGTCTCTACCTTGTATTTTTAGTAAACTTATTTGTGAGAAATAATTCAACCACCTTTTTCAGTACAGATTCATTTGTCTAGTCTACACCCTGACCAGTGGGAATAATATCCTTACACTGCATCGCGTTTGGGCTGGTAACTCATTGTATCCTTGGACTTGGTGTTTACTCTATGTCCTCACGTCCTGGCTGTGTTTAATTCTTAAAGATGTTTTGAAAGAAGCATCTACAAAATACAGCCTTTCCACATCTAGATTCTCATCTCGTGTTAGGATTACAAAACACCTTTTCCTCTTATCTTGACAGGGTAATTTTCTCCTGCTGATACCCATTTGCAGTGTCTCTGCAAGGATCATTTCCTAGCCTGTTACTGTGACCACCCTTTGCATGGCCTTGCCACTCGCTCCTTGTTGCTTACTCTGTAAAATACCAGCTGCTTGTCTTCACTTTCACAGCCTCTCACAGGCTGCCCCGCTAGCATTTAGGCTCTCATTTGGCCACGTCCTGGTCAATTCACAGTTCTGGTTACCTGACTGCAGCGCCTTCAATTTTCAAACAAGCACTGATGTGCTGTTTCTTATGCTGCCTGTTGCGCATGGAGGAATCTCCCCAGAAAACTGCCTCATCCTCCTACAAACCTCTCCTTACCGTTCTCTTTAGCAGTGATAATTGCAAAAAGAAAGGTTAGATTGCTGATTTTCCTAGGTATTTCCTAACCTGCAGACCAACGTTTTAGCACTGGTTTCTTGTGTTTGATTTATCACCTGCGTCCACCCACTGTATTTTTGGTGTTAGATGTTTATGAGTAGGAGCGAACACATTTGTATGGTACCTAAAGTGGTCTGTGGTTAGGACTCCCCAGAATGATGAAAACAGAGTAATAACCGTCCTCTATGGACATCAGATTCTGCACAGAGTTAAGGTACTTCTGTATTATTGACTCCAAACTGTTAGGTCACCCAGGCTCACAACAAACCAGAAAAGCTTGCCACACGCTGAACAAATGTTTGGGCGTTCCTCATTATCCAACAAGAATATTTTCAAACATATTTTACTTTTTTATTAAATTACAAAGCAACGCTAGCGGCCTATTAGTCATCACCAACCCAAAGGCAGCATCAACCCAAACCTTCTGGGCTTGCTGTTTTTGAGATGCTACAAGAAAAAAACCGGGCATTTTGCTCGCATTGTGTTCCCAGTTTTTTTCATCTGTGTTTTGAACAAAAATCTGCACCCTTTTTTCATATCCTTGTCTTTGAATCACTTGAATTACCTCATGTTTTGGAGTAAGAACTTCTGCTGTGCTTTGCTTCCTTTACATATTAAAGGCTATGAAAATTAGTGTTACCAGTAACTCATCTGTTGTATATACCTAAACCACAAACAAACTGCTTTCTTTGTTTTTATTTTGGCGTTACCCCTTTAAGTACAACAAGGGTGGAAGCAACAGCAGTGGAAAAGCTCCTTCCCAACTGATTTGTTATTCTCAGATATCAAATGTTTGGTATTTTTATCCAGTGCATTACTCAGTGCTGCAAAGCACACTCTGAAACTTGATAATGGACTGTATGCTGGAAGAAAAACCCTGAGGAGAGGGGGGAGGAAAAACATAAACAGCTCCTCACTTCCCTTTAAAAAAAAAAGGAGAGAGAGAAAAAAGAACATAAAAGAGACATTGCTGTCTGAAATCACAGTCATTCTTTGTCCCTGGAAAGTCAGTCAAGGCAGGTTTTCTCATCACAGTATAATCCAGGAAAATGCCCTTCTTTTTCCTTCTCCTTTTCCCTCCCTCCCAGTAAAGCCCAGATATGAAACTAAACCAAGTAATCCTCATGTTCCTTACTGGAATTCATACATCCAGCAAGGGCTGCAGCGCCTAGGATTTGCCAAATAAATTATCTTGGTTTTGACATGTGCTGCTAATTTAAAAAAGGAGTTTGAAATACATTTTTTTCAAAATTGATTGGATTATTAGTCAGACTTAGAAAAATAGCAGTTTCAGGTATACTTTTTACTTCTTAAAAGGCCTATTTATGTTTACAAACCTATTATCTAGATTTGCTTATGTTATCCCACAAGTTTTGGTGTTTCTCTTTCGATAGCAGGAGCCTGTTGTATCTGCACTTCTAACACCACAGAGAGAATATTTGAGCAGTCTTTACAACTCCTCTCTCCTAATGAATACCCGAGAGTTTCAACTCTTTTAGTAAATAATGAATGAAATTCTGCTTGCACTACGCTTCTAGACCCTTTAAAAGTTTATCCTAAAATCCTTAAATGTGTGGAATAAAATACTCAGCAATATTCTTCTGTAGACTACAGCTATTTCACCTGCTTGAAAAATCAGTTTGTGCTCATGATGTTTCTAGAATTACCATTTGGACCAAGAAGGAAACATCCAATTTTCAAAAGATGGCTTTTCCATTAGCTTTTTATTCCCTGAGAAGACCAAAAAGGAAATAACCTCCCACCATCCAGCTTTATTAGTGAAACCTTCAAAAATCTCAGGATGCCACAGGATATGGCTACTTTAATGCTCAATACAATAAAAATCTACTGCCCATATGGACTGGGGACAGAAATGCAATGCTGCTTGACTTTTCCTAGAAAAGTTGCAGTAGTAAGAGTTACCATGACATAAAAGAGGATGTAAAGTTTCCAGTTGTGACTAAAAAAACCACTGGAAAGTGCTTTGGAGTGCTCTGAGGAGCTTGATTAGACGGAGCACAGCAGATGTGCAAATAGCACAGATCTGGGCAACGCTGCTCTTCCAGAAGACAGGAAACATTGCGGTAACTAGGCGGTGTCCCCACATCCAAAGCTAATAAGCCACTTCGGGCAACGTGAAGTCCAGTGAGGACAGGGATGGTTTTAAGCCACCTTATTCTTGCTTGCTTCTGCTGGACTGAGAATTGTGCTCCTTCAAGACCCACTGCATGCTTTCAGACCAATGATCAAACTAATACTGACACAAATGCTTAAAGCAGGACTCTTAAAACAACAGCTCAGCTTCTGCCTGTCCCCTGAAATGCTGTATTTCAGATTCTACGAGAACCCAGAGTTCATGTTCAAAGATCCCTCAGAGCTGGACATGTCAGCCCTTCTCTAGAACAGATGAGAAGGTAAAACTGTGTAGCCCCTCCAGGGCTGGATCACGTTGGCACTCTGAGCGTGCTCTCAAAAGAGAGAGGTACAATGGAGACATGTTGATTTTGGGGTTTTGTTCAGTTTGACCTGGAAGCAGAATTTCTAACTTCCATGGACAGCCTCAAAGAAAAGCCAGAGGTGAGGGCACAGGAATGAGATATGGAGCTCAGGCAGGGAGATTATTCCTTACGCAGGCACGATAGTGCACTTGGAGGGAACAGGAAAGCTGCTCCTAAAGGAAGATGACCTTTGAAGCATAATGCTGTTCTTACTGAGTACAATATGAACCTAGTTATTTCTGTGCAAAAGTAGCAACAAGTTTCAAAAATCTGGAAGTTGTCCCACTTTGTTTAGAAATTAAGGCCTGAAACCTCCAACAACTCCTCATCCTCAAAACACCCACAAAGTTGGCTATCAATATCTGTTGGGCTTTTTTTTTGTTTGCTTTGGTTTTGTTTTTTTAAAATAAGTTGTTATATGCTTGGTATAAGAGATGAAACTTCGAGCTACAGCATTTGTGAGTGGAGCTTTCCTGCTTACAAAGAAACCCACCCGAGCTTGTCTGTGCTATGTGCTGAGTACGCATCTCAACTCCTTATCCAACCATCCACGATGACGGAACACGCGCGTATGCCGGCTCACTGATGTGTACTCGGCCCCAGCCGTGGGCAGCGTACCACGTGCTTGCTCCCTGGCACTTGTGGCTCAGCTTCCCCAGGGGATGAGGAGGCTGAATACAGCTTCCCAGGGACTGCAGAGCTGCTTGGAGCCCCAATTTAAAGACCAGCCTGGCTGGAGGCAGTGATGTGGATAGCGTCGTGGTGGCTGTCATACTACACATAGAACATAAATGCTCTTGATATGACAAGTGCAGCAGAAAGCAGAGGGGGCAAGTTCAGAGGTGCTTGTTTAGTGCAACTGAGATTTTTGCCTATCCAAAAGGCAACATGATAAAAACCCCCAAATTCTCTGACTACTGCTAGAGAAATGTGGCCTCCTACTCTTAAACTCCATTAAAACCCCCAAAACTAAGACCCAAGGGGAATTTGTAAAAGGGGAAAGAAACACTGAAAAGGTTGACTAGGCAGACTATTTTTTAAACTTGGCTTTTCTTCTGCTGATACCTAGTGTTTATTTCCCCACTATAACAGTGGAAATAGAACCTCAATGCCCAGAAAGACTGTGAAAGTTACTTATTTCAATCTGCTGCCTTGTTAAAAGAATGGGAAAGCATTAGGGAAGGCTAGGAAAAGCACTAGTAAATTAGTTATCATAGCAGCCCATTACGTCCATTGACAGAGAAACAGGCTTGGTTGAAGGATAAAGATGAGGACATCTGTCAAAAAGTCAGTCTTGCTTGTGGGAGCTATAGGGCCCAGGGCAAAGCTTGATTATGAATTCTAGCCTGATCTTCATCTCTGCCAACAAAATCTTTACCATTCACACGTCCCGCCACTGCTGCTCTTCCAAAACGGGGCATCAGGACAGGAACTGATTGAAATCTGGGGGACAATGAATGCCAAGCCCTGTTCCACACAGTCTGTTCCCCTCCCATCTACCGCCTGCCTTCTCCTTCTGTCCTCATTGTGCTTCTCCCTCCTTCTATACAAGCTTAAAACTGCCTGGTTCTCCAAGGCATGAGGTACACCCTGCGGGCTTGGTTACCACCGCAGAATTGGGGTGTGTGCTATAAATAACCTCTCCAGGCACTAAGATCTTGTCAAGCAAGAGAGCAATCCCTTTGCCTGAGGGCATCCCCCTGCTCCCCCCCCCGGCCTGCTGCAAGCTGTAAGCAGGAACATCAGGACAACATGCCCACAACTATTTCAGAAACTGGGTAGTACAGCAGAAGTGACAGCTCCACGACTCTGTTTCAAGGCTGACCTTTTCCAGAGCTTGCAAATCCACATGCCTTGGGTGCCAAAGCGGTTGGCAGTGCCTACAAACTGCATTCTCTCACCTACAGGTTGTCTACTTGGGTCAGGTGGGCTGAGTCTTGCCTCTCAGGGTGGTTGAACTCCCATCTTTTCCTCCTCGTGCAAGCCATCCTGTGATGGCAGGAAAAGCCCTGTGGGTGCATCTGAACCCTACTCCCTGCCCCAGAGAGGGACCTGAATTCATTAAGCTTTATCCTTCCAGGAGGTCCTTCCTCTCCCTAGTATGAAGTGGGAGATGGATGATCCTCTCTATGTCAGGGGAAAATAGTCTTTTCTGAGGAGCTCAGGAAGTCTTTGTCACTTTGGGAAGTCCGAGCCCTCTTTTCAACCCATATGCAAAGACAGAGCCTTCTGAGAATGCCCCTGTTCCTCTCCACTGTTGCCTCAGCCTATAGAAGCTTTCCCGGTTAGGGTCTGGGGAATGAGACCAACTTGAAATCTCTAAAGAATTTGGAAATTCAGATTCAAAATAGAGACTGCCCTTAGGTAAAACTGACAGAGAGGGGAGTGATGGTGACCATGAGAATGGTTAAGACCTGGCTGAGCAGGGTGGGAGTCCTGGCGGGGCGGAAGGGCCCTGGCGTAGAGCTCGAGCAGTGCATAACTGAGGCAGTACATGACCATCCAGAAAATTGCTGACTCTGTGATATGTAAACATAGAAAGATGCTTCCAGCTACTTGATGTCTTCCTAGCATGGGCTGGGGAGAGTGAGCCGGAAGGACTTTCAGTGTGTGAGGGCTTTATGTAGGATGAAGGATGAAGGGGGAGGAAGGTGCTGAAAGAGGAGAGATGCCGCTAGTTGTCTTTGATGTGCTCAAACTGCCACATAATAAAACTGTCCACATTTTCAGGACACAGACCATGCCTGAGATTTCTGTCATGGGTCCTACATGAAGTTATATATTGCAAGCACTTAAATGCACATCCAGTGGTCTCTTTCTCCTTCAGGGAGGGAAAGCAACACTTGGGAAGTGCAGAAATCCTCCTCTGCCATGGCCAGCACTGTGCTCAGTTACAAACTTGTGAGTCAACACAGGGCTTAAGACAGTACTTTTTTTCCGGGAATAGTATTTTTCCTGTGAGTGTGTGCATGTCTCTGTGCTCACGCACGTGAAAAGAGAGAAGGCTAGTTCACTGAGCATCTCTGCCCCACCAACGCGGAGCTCAGGGAAAAAAAATTCACCTTAACTCTGTGCACCCACTCTGCTGGTAGTGATGAGGAATTTCTTCTTCCTGCAGGCCAGCGAGGAGCACTGCCCGCCCTCTGGGAGCAACACCATATCAGCCAAAGTCTTACACATCATCTTTCTGTCTTCGACCTTTGCACACCACGCCGTGTCTGCACTTAACCCTCAATAAACCCGTGGAAATCACGTCTCTCCCACGCCACTGCCAGTAGTCCTCACGGTGAGAAGACCTTTGTGCTGGCTACTGACACAGTCACTCCGTGTGGTGGCAACACCCGCTTCTCCTTAACCGCATGGGGAAGTGCTGGGCAGAGGGACTCATCCATCACACGGAAACACGTCATCTCGCCTTCTGCTACCTCATCCTGTTGTCAGTCACAGCTTCACTAAGCTGCTCCCTGTTAATCATGCCAAAATTCAGTGCTAATCATGAGAAGCCTTCCAGTCCCCATTTTCTCTTCCCAAATACCAGTTACCAGCTGCTAGGTGCTAGCAAAGTTGAAATTCCTGGTAAAACTCTGGGAGTTTAGTTTTGCTGAGTTCAGCCTTCTGAAGTGGCGTGAAATACCACACGATAAACTGAACTCCGCCTTTATGCTTCTCCTGTGCAATTTGATGTATGGATCTGACTGCTTGATCATGGCACAGATTGGAAAACTGAAACCGCTTTAGGGCACTTTCCATTTAATCAGCTGCAGTGCACACAGCCATACTGGTGAGAATTATTTTTTTTTTCTAAAAAGAATAAAGATGCAGCTAGATGCCCTGTTAGTATCTGTGCTGATAACAAAATGAAGGGATTACATTCTTTTCCATGTAATGCACTGCTTTCACCTCACCCCTTTCCTCTTCACCCGAATGCCTACAATCTTCAGGGGGGCAAGAGAATGAAAAGCCCTTTCTGCATAGGCAGATCCAATCACCCCTCCTACAAATCTTAATCCATTGGATACTTGGCAGGGTTTCAACAAAGAGCCATGGGGCCTCCAGTTCCCCCATGCAGAGAGTCTGGCCCCGCTGCGACCCTGCCATGAGCTCTGGCCTGCACATTACAGAATTATTTTTTTTCCTTTCCATCCATCTCGAAAGCAAGGATTGAAATTTAAGAGTTTATAAAAAAGAGATTTGGTAACACCAGACATGCAGACAGTCGTCAAACCTTGCAGAGAACCAGACTGACAGAACAAATGGAGTAATGCCGCTCTGGGAGTTTAACTCTCGGTACCTTAAAGAAATGCTATACTATGGAGAGCTATTTGCTCCACAGTATAGTAATTTTACATTGCTTTCATTATTTGTCTAGAAAGTATATTATCTGACTTGAGAACAATAAAAAAAATTAGAAATGAATATGGTGGATTTTCTATCCTCTTGCCATTTTTATCATGAACATCGTGCAGCAGCTTTCAGAGTCAGGTCCGTTTTCAAGCATACGCAGAACTTATATATGACAACCATCTTCCTTTGAGCCCAGTGAAAATAAAAAAAAAAACATTCCGATCTGAGCATATGGCTCATTGCTGCTCCTCTCCCCAGGTGAAGCAGGGCTCAGGCTGTTTTCTTACCTGGGTACGGCACTCTCCCTTTTGTTACCAGCTCTGTCAGTAGGATCCCAAAAGACCACACATCTGACTTTATTGTGAACCTTCCATACAATGCTGCTTCTGGCGCAGTCCATTTAATGGGAAACTTTGCACCTAATGAAAGAATAAACAAGTCTTAATCAGAATAGAGACAGAATCGAAGTACCAGTTTGCAGGTGACTCTTGCCTTCTGCAACACGTGCTGGCGGACAGAGCTGCAGGCAAGAGTTAAAAAAATGAGCTCCACAGAGTATGGTCGGAGAGGACAGGCAGGTGGAACATGTAGGGCAGAAGGAAAGACTTAGCAGGGAAGGGGTGGGGTTTTTCCCCATCTCAAGAGAAGGCTAAGGACATTTTAGTTCAGGTTTGAAGTTTTATAAAAGAAAAAAAGAGAAAAAGTTTTAAAAACCAATAAGCCCAATATAATAGAACTTCTTTCTCCCAGAATGTTTTAGATTAACATTTCCCTGTGATATTTGCAAGTCAAACACAGTTAGCACGTATGAATAGAAATGAGATTTATTGGAAATGTACCTCCCAGTTTCCCTGCTCAAGCTGAGCAAAATGCAAAACAAACATGGTAAAAACGTAAATTAAAAACAAACCTAATATTTCATTAGAAACATGCAAGGACTTAAAAATAATACTGCCATTCGAGTTGCTTGGAGTGCAATGATGTCAAGGCACAACTTTGGCCTGTGATTTATAACTTGACAGTGTACTTTAAGCTCCTGGCACTGAAAAGCCTGTAGTGTCTTAAATATGTGCAGTTCTAATGTGCTCATCCATCACCAGAGCTTGCAGGAGCCAGTTGTGGTAAGGATGGTAAGATAACAAGCCTTTAAACACTGATTTATTTGCTTCTCCAATAGTTTACTGTTTTCTTAGGGAAAATATTTTCAGTATGACTTTAAAGAAAAGTCTTGTGGTAGTAATTAACTCGTTGTATGTGCAAAAAATATGCAGACATTTCCCTGGTGCCTTGTATTAACATACAGGCAAAGAGTTGCATTGCTTATTGCTGATCCCTAGTGACAAACACTCTAGAATTTGGAAACCGACTGACTTTGACTTCTCACCACCCTCTCATGAAAGTTCCTTTAGCTTTCAGGAGGAGCGTGGAAAGTGTAACAACATGGACAAATCACTCTCAGGGAGTGAAGTTATGGCACTGTTTACAGTTCCCTACCGGTGCTGTTCTGCCATCACATCCAGTGCTCAATGCCCCGTAACTTCTGCTATACACCGCAATCTGACTTAACTCAGGGTACAAAGCAAACGCAGTAATTCCCATCTCCTTACTTAGTAAAACATCAGGTGTGCTAAAATTTTTCCTGCCCTACATGTAAGTGATCCTAAGAGAGAATATTATTCAGAAACAAATACATTTTTCTAGGGAAAACTGCAGTTGGTCAATTAAGTCCTGCTAAATTAAAAGACGCAAGACAAAGTTTCAAATCCCTAATGCCTGAAATCAGGAACTTACGTCTAGTTAAGCACCAACACACCAGTGGTTAGATTTGCAAAGGTGCCGGAGGATTTTTGGATGACTGTTTGCTTTCAGAAAAGTCTGCTGGTTCTGTATTTTCTTTAGCTGATATGCAGGCAGGAGCTAAAATTTGGGTGCTCGGCTTTTGTCTCAATCTCTGTTTACAAGACTCAAAATTTACAGAACTTCAACTTCTCTTAAAAACTGCCTTGGCCGTGATGTCCTCTGAGGTGTCTGCAGCAGCAGCCCGCTGTCACTTGAGCCTCTGTCCTGGAAGCTGGCCCGGCTTCAGCAGCACCAGCAGCCATGTGGGGTTGGCAACAGGCTCCCCCCGCCACCGGCAGATCCTGGGGCTAAATGATCCCTGCCAATCCCTGGAAAAACTGCAAGCTGCATGTATCTGGTGGTTGGGTTCCCTAGGCCTACAGTCCACGGCTTTGGATGGGCTTATGCAGGCATGCCATGAATATGCGGGTTAATGTCCCTCTGCTCTCTCATACGTGCAGCCGAAATTGTACATACACACCGTGCCAGCTGAACGAATAGCTCCAGGCTGACCAGCAGCCTGAAGGCTTGGACGCTGGCTGGTGGTGTGTGAGATACAGCCAAGCATGAGGGTTTGCTCGTTTGCGTGTTGCACACATTTTAGTCAACATTTTTTTTTTTCTTTAATCAGCTGTGTTTTCCTGAGAAGCTGAGCCAAATGTGGTCTAATTCCCTCGCGCTTCATACTCAGATCCAAAGGTAACAACCACCTACAACTCATCTTTGGAGGAAAGAAATCTCTTCAGACTCCTTTGTGGCCAACTCCCTCAGTATTTTTGCCTTCCTCATCTGCTGCCGGTGTGGCACTGGGAGGTGAGTATGTATGTGCTGTGTCGAAGGACCACGGGAAGATGAGAAGCAAGGTAAGTCGGTACGAGGGGGGGACACAATTCCAACACATCCCCTTTCCTGAAAGCTAGAGCAGTATAAACCCTGATGGACTGTGATGAGCGCTGCTGAAGAGGACAAATGGTCTGTGCTGTGGATTTTCTAATGACAGGATAGCTACTCGTTACGTATCTGCGTTGCCCCTGCTGCGGGTGATTCTCTGGCTAAAACGACTAATACAAAAATCACATGTTCTGCATTTTGTGCAGTATTTCCTGAACTTTGGTTTGAAGTGATAGGTGGGGAGGAGGGAAAGGCAAGGTTGGCAGAGAGGTTGCTAGCAGAGCCCTGCTTCATGGTTTTCACACAGAATCACACAGAATCGTAAGGGTTGGAAGGGACCTCAGGAGATCATCTAGTCCAACCCCCCTGCTAAAGCAGGCTCACCTAGAGCCCCTGCAACGCGTGCTGGAGGCTAGATGGTCCAAGAGAGCCTGAAACCCAGTATGGCAGAGCTGTCAGGAAGAGGAGAGCCGAGACCAGTGAGGATGTGCCAGGCTGGCCGCCTGCACAGCTGCAGGTACAACGTGTGCCCTGCCATAACCCAAAGAGATCACCCACAGCTTGGGTGAAAGGGGGTGCCTGTGTGCGTGTGTCTAACAGGGATGCCCCCCCAAGGTGCTGCTCCCATCCAACGTCTGGCACTGGAGATGCGGGCAGCGCGCTTCTGTGAAAACACAAAAATCCCCAAACGTGTTGAGTGCTGCTCCGAAGCCTCCAGGTTGCTACTGCTATATGAAGCATTGGCACAGGCCAGACGCTGTGCATGGCTCCTGACCGACACACAGCCTCCGCGCTTACTTTCTTCCCAACGCACCGATTAAAAACCCACCCCCTCCCTCTGCCCAGGCCTCAGCAGCTTATTAAACCAGCTGACTTTGTGCTACAAACAAATTACAGCATCAGATCATCAGATGAAATGTGTATTACTGACAAGCATGTTAATAAATCTGATAAGCCAAATTACCCCAGCTGACAAGGCAGCCATTCTCCTACTTTGAAGGCAGATTTTACATCAGTGGGGGCGATTTATCTTTTTTTTTTTTTTTTTCTGGAACCCGTTTTATTACAAACTAGCAGGTCAGTAACTCCATGCGTACAAACCAACCACGCACTGCATTCATTAGGTCAGGATAGCCTGTCTTTGCCCCAAAGCAAGGTACTAATCTGCAGCTTTTCTCTCTGTCCCTTTTTTGAAACGTGTCAGCCTGGGGAAAACCTTTTTTGGGTTTCTGCACTGCTCACAACCACATCAAGGCAAAGCCGCTTGTACAATTTATTGTTTGGGCAGCTGGCCCTGCCTCCTACCTCTGAGGATTTTTGTGAGGCTCAGCCCTGTTCTTGGGACCTCTGCCTGGCTCTGCGCAGGCATTCACACAGGTTATCTCCCAGAAGGATTTCCTCAGGACAAATCAATGCATTGTCCTGCTTTAATTCTTCGTTGGCTATAAGCAGGTTGCATGATGAGAAGGAGCAGAGGGGGCTGGGATAATTGAGTGACCTTGACGTACAACGCTCAGCATGGTTTATTCTGAGGCGAGTGAAAATCCCTTAGAGCTTTGTTTTTTTCAGATCTATATCTCAGTGAAGCAGAAACCTCTGAAATTCGTGCCCCAGAGCCACTGCCAGCTTGATAATGATCCTGTTCCCGGAAATGCTACAAAGCTGCTACCTCTCGTACCTTAAACCAAAACCCAACATACCACCCCAAGCTCTAAGACCCAAACCCCATGCGAACTCTTGGGTTAGCGACCAGAGAATGTAGTGCAGCAGTGAATTGCTCCTGGGGCTGGAAAGGGAAAGCCACAAAAGGTAAAACCCAAGTGCTGAAGCAAGCATGTAACAGGAAACGAGTCAGCCCTGGTAGACGACGACGAGTGCCGTGTGGGAGGGACTGCGCAATTACATTTTTTGTGCTGTGAGAACAAATATGAAATTACAAGCCTGGCAAAACATCAGCGATCAGAAGCAGGCTCCGCAGGCTGACCCCTCCCTGGGAAGCGGGGGAACAAGGGGCGGAACTGCGGGTCTAAACACCCCCCTCGCCCTCTGTCCGCACGCCCCCCTTCCCCTCGCTCTTCCTCTTGACCTGGCCACGCTCCTTCTTGCAGAGCAGATGGCATCTCTGTAGGAGGGTTATGAGCGATCCCCCTCTGGGACCCTGGGGGCTGGCGGGCGAGGAGCAAGAGTCTTTCCTCCTACCTGCTCCACGGCTCGCCTGGGGAACGGCAGGCGAAGAGCAAGAACAAAGCCCTGGACGTTACGGCCCGCAGTACAGTCCGTCATGGACAAGAGAGAGCTGCTTAGCTGCTGAGCAGGGAGCCAAGTGTCTACAAAAGGACCGGGGAAAGCCCGGAAGGGGGGAAAAAAATCCCTGCTCATTTCTAGGATATCAAAATAAGAAGCATCACTTGTTTTTAAGCAGGGCAGGAAGGAGATCTTTCTAAGTGTTAAGGAGGCAAAAATGATCTGAGAGTTTACAAACACATACTAGAGCTCCCAAAATAGCTCTGACTTGTCTGGAAGGCATCAGAAAGATCCTTATTGTTTCATGTGTGCTTGGAGCGGCATTGCTGCAAGTGCTGCCAGTGTATGCAGTAGAAACAAGGCCTGGAAAATAACTGTGCTCTTTTTTATTAAGGCAATTTTAAATTTGTATCAGCTGCTACTGCTTAGAATAGTAACAACTCTTCCCCAGCAACTCTGTGGAGCACTCGGCACTCTCCACAAAAATGCCATGTGCTTGGCCAAAACTCCACGTAGCTGCAAACCAGATCAGTGTAAAAGGGTAGCAGAACTGCATGGGAAATCCTGTGTTGGAGGTGATGGGAAGTTTCTCTCTGTCCTGCAGGATACCAGAGGTTTTAAGGCTTGCCTGACAGGACTGACACAAGCATCATCACCAGTGGAAGGAAACAAGCCTGAATGCCTGATGCTGCGTGTGGGGGAAGAGGTTGCAACAGCAACAGGCAAAAGCAGCAAGCCCTGACGGTGCAGGCTGCAATACAGTCCACCAGTGTAGGCTCTAAAATGGGCGTCACTTTAATAGGCATGTTTTTCCCCTTTGATTACTCACTTCCTCTAAAAGCAAGAGGAGCCAAATGCTCATTACAAGCCAAGAACTTTTTTTTTTGTATTATTTAATGGCAGTGTATAGCTGCTAGTTACACACTTTAAATCATTAGTGGCGTGACCATCTCTTTCCTTCCTGACGATTGCTGAGAAATGGCAGTGCAGACAACGAACCGCTTTTAATTTACCTCTCATAAATCAGGAGCAGTCAGGCCTCCTTTGTTCAAATCAAAAAGAAAATAAACCGGTCAGTAAAACGTTACCACCAGGCTGAGTAATACCCATACAGGTTCAGGAATCCTGCACTTCAGCCCGCTGGGGCTCAAAGCATCCCCATCTGTTTCCTTTCAAAATATTTAATCGGAGACAAAAGTGACAGTGGGGGAAGGGAGTAGGAGATCAAGCCAGGCTGGAGAAAACCACCTCTGCCCCACGCCGACAACGAGCTCTGTACTAACACACTTAAGCCAAGAGAAGGACGACTGCTGCGGAAA
>NW_009260616.1:269022-293919 GCF_000687185.1 Egretta garzetta
GCTTTAATCTTCAGATTTCGCAAGGCAAAACATTTCCTTTCTCCCACAGGAGCTGCCAGACTGGAGCGCTCCCCGTCCCCCTCCCCTCCGCTGGCCAGGCTCTCCTCCTGTGTCAAAATTCCCACCGAAGCAGTAGTCAGCTAGATAAACAGAGCAGTCCCCAGATGCATCCCCTCGGAGGCTGAAGTAATAGGTCATGGGAAACAAGCAGAGGCAACCATTTCCTTCTGATACTGTGGTCTCCACCAAGCAATGCTCAAATCTGAAGTTTAACTAAACAAACCAGGACTGAATCCCACTCGAAGAAAAATTCTGGTGGCCGATTAGAAACCATGTTTCTTCTCCAATAAATTAAAGGTCCTAGGCTCACCCTGGCTGCCCAACTGGCTTGGAAGCCAGGTTAATTACAATGAAATATAAATTGAGAGTGTGCTGCTTGGCCAAAAAATACACCCCTCCCTAGAACACGCTACCACTTCAGAAAAGGTCAAAAAAAACTTCAGTGAAAGTAGGAAAACCTTTCTACAGGATGCCTGTGATTACAGCTCTTTGGGTTTCTCATAAGGAATTCCGTAGCTCTGAGGTCAGGAGAAGGAAGCATTGTCTGTTGCCCTGAAGTATGGGAAGGATGGGTGACTTCTCCATACTTCCACCATGAGACGGAGCCAGGCAAACACAATTCAGATCTGATCATCAGTGATGCAGGTTAAAAGCCAAACTACTTCTCCCTTCCCATCTACTTTTTCCACAATACAAGTGATTTCTGCCGTGGAAGAAGGGCAGGAGATAATCCATGACTACACTCCTTCTCCCTGCCAGTCCCAGCATTACGCTCTTCTCAGCTCAAAGTTTTCCCACTCAAAATCCAATCATTTTTGTTGTCTTCAAAAATCTAAGCCTCTCCTCAACATCAGTCAGGCAGGTTTTCGTGGCTTTCTAACATGTGGAGAGGGCAAAACTGTTCTGAGAGATTTAAACCAGGAGGCAAACAGGTCAGCAGAGGATTTCCTAGGAATCAGGAGCCTGAAGATATCTGGCCAGAACTAGGTCACATATTTGTCTATTAAAACAAATAATTAGTCATGTCAAACTATACGTTGGGTGGTTTCCAAAGGGAACAAAAGACAGGGCAGTAAAACAGACAGAAACGGAGATAATATAGGACACAGTTTCAAAGCCATTTTGCAGACTGGATCTGGCTGCCTTGTTCAAGGAAAACTCTTCTCGTTTTACACAGGGGAAGGGCAAGCAGGCAGCTTGCTGCAGACTGCAGACACTCTTGTTATCTGGAGAGAACGACAGGAGGCGATTTTTTCTACCAAGGAGCAATTCCTGCCCTCAGGCTGAAATCAATAGTGGTTAACTCTCTGCATTAGTACCTATCGCGGGTCCTTCAAGCCCCCCTCCCCAAAACAATCAGGCCTCGCCGTCCGAACGTGAAGCAGGCAACCTTTAGGGGGGATGCAGCCTGTGATCCACCCCCCTGCAAGTAGGTACTGCTGCCAGCAGCTCCAAGGGGTGTGGGTGGCATGAGAGCTGCTGCTCCCGGGCCGAGCCGAGGCATGCTGGAAACGCTCTGGCTCCTGCTGTCAACACTCAAAAGTTACAGAAAGAGGTTAGCTCTTTCTTAAGAATTAATGGCAAAACCCGTGCTGAAATGGGGCCCTCTGGTCGAGGGAAAAAACCTCACAGCAGGAAAGGGTAAATGCAGGTTATGAAGTGCTTAGTGAACCTGCGCTTTCTGATGACGTACAAGGGGGTTTAACGGGACGGTCCTCGGCTTTGGCACTGAAATGGCCAGAGTGGTATTTACCGACACAGATTGAGCAAGCGCTACCAAAGTACTGCCAACAGAAAGAGAACAAAACTGTAGCTCTGCAAACTTGGACCAACATCTGACAACTAAGCATGACTTGTAAAGAATGACTAACTATAAAGAGCCTGTGTCATGGCTCAGTCTGAACACACATATGCTTTTTTAAAAAAGCTACAATACTCTTTGATACATTTTTATAGTGTATCAGTGGTCGGCTGTGCCCAGCACTCTGTGTGGCACTGGAAAATGGCTTTCCTACTACAGAAACTTTTTAAGTTCCCAAAGAAAACACAGTGCTCAGAGAGACAGCTCCATTGCATGGAGACACAATTCTTTGACCCGTTTGAAATAAAGAAAATAAGAATAGCACAGCAATGTTGACAGCGGTTAGTAAATACTAGAAGGCACACTATGAAAGAAATGGCTTACATAGGCTTTTCTGGATTAACCCATTCGGGCTTTCAAGGCTGGTAAGTAAAGTATCCTCTCTGTTATGGCACCATGAGGATCTTGTCCCTGCTGTCACTTCACCCACCTGTGCTCTCATGCATCATCTCTATTTAATTTTGGTCAGTTTTTAAAGGTAAGGCAACAAAATAGGACGTTCTCTTCAGGACATGCATTCAACGGTGAAGTTCTGGGCTAGGAGTTAATATGAGTTCAGGATTTACTGAAAGCAACCCCAGAGCATATGAGGGAGAGCTTTTTAGAGCCACGTTCCACTCTTCCCCTGTCACAAGAACGACACCAGCGCTAGGCCTGCCACCATATCTACCTTGTCTGGCCGTATATTCGTTGTCTTCAATCAGTCTCGCCAGTCCAAAGTCAGCAATCTTGCATATTAGGCCATTCCCCACCAGAATGTTTGCAGACCGCAGATCTCTGTGTATGTAATTCATTCGCTCGATGTACGCCATTCCTGCGGCCACCTGCGAGAAGCATGAAACGCAAGCGGTGCATTTCAAAATGAACTCAAACATACATGGGCTATAAAACATATACACCTAAGTGCTCAATACTCTGAAGACTGACCTGGGCTGCCATGTCCACCAAATTCGGTAACTTCAAAGCTCTTCCTTCTCCATCTTTTAAGAAATCTAGCAAGCTCCCTGCAAATGCAAAGTTGACAAAATAGAGAGATGTTAGGGAAACAATGGCTATTCATCAGGATGGAGGTGCAGCGATGTGTGCAATGTTAAAGACAGCAATGTTTCGAGTTCAAGTGGACAGTTTCAAAAAACCCCACAGTATCTTAGAATTCTTGTATTATACTTGTCTCTCTCTTCTTTAAGGTTGGCTTGCAGCAGAGAATGTCACTAGTCCAAAGAGAGTTGCAGGGAAAAGAAACAACATTGTTTTTAATTTTCCTGACCATTACTGAGAAAGCTGATCTTTCCTAACTTTTCCAATGTGCTTTGAAACAACATACCTGCTGCTCTCTAAAGGCCTCAGCTAGCTGCAAAGCATCAGCTCGGTTCCAAGCCACACAAGCTATGGAAAAAGTCAGATCCCAGCTCAACCTGCTCCAAAAGAAAGGTCAGCCTGGAGCCTGATAAGCCCAAAGGGGCTGGCATTAACAAAGGCTAATTTTCCTTAGAAATGAGTAGTGCTCCTTCTCTAGGTAACCCATAACGAAATGCAGCATGAACCATTAATTTTAGAAGACCACTATGCAAAACTAGAGAAGACAAAGCAGAGATCAAATGAAAGCAATTTTAGTGAAAGCAGTAAGGACATAGCTCCCCTGTGCAAGGGAAAGCCAGGAGGTTCCCTGTAGCTTTTAAAAGAAGCCTAGGATGCTATAGCTCCCTTCCCAATCTTGTATTCAAACAGAAAAGTGTGGCAGTCTCCTTTAAATAAGGTCAGTGAATCGGTTTAATAAATAAGGGGAAAAGACAGATGATTAGGCGTTTCTCCCTTGATAAATCGTCAGCCTCAAGCTCAGATCCAAAGATGTAAAATGTTACAGTAAAAACTAGCAAAGTAAGCCAAAATAAACCACGTACTTCAGAAGGATTTTGAGAAGTCTTTTTTTTAAGGGGGAAAAAGCACATGCTTGTCACTGAGACATATGATTAAAGTGTGAGTTAGTCAGGGCTTGGATGCCTCTGAGGAGGGAGGTGGGCAGGCACCTGCCAGGAAAATAAAAATCAACTCCAAATAGACTGAAAAAATGCACTTAAAATTTCAGAGTGTATCCTCCAACGTACAATGAAACTTCCCTGTGAGAACTTATGTTTCCTATTTGGTTCTTTTGCTTTTCCAAAACAAGAAGATTTTTTGCTCTGCTCTCAGCACCCCTGCTGGAGATCTGATGGAGCACAAAGTTTTCCTTTTCTCATTTTACTACATCGTTACCAGTTAAGTAGCTTAAAGAAAAAGAGAAGGGAGAAGGGGAAAGGGGAAAGAGGAGGGAAAGAATCATACGTGCAAATCATGTATTAAAATGATAAATGGGCTGGGCTGAAAATTAGGCTGTGATCTGAGAGCGAGGTGCACGTGACAGAACTCAGGATTGCTAAAAGAAGAAACAGAATCTTAGGCTGACAAGTAAACACTGAAAGAAGATGCTATATGAACTCTGGTGCCAGGAAAAGCTGGGATCTTGGGAAGCAGCATGTAATATCATTCAAACCTAGACAATGCAAATCTCCACTTGTCGGGGAAGTTTAGATGCTGATGCAGTTGGACGCGCTTAGGCTGCACCAACTTCTCCCTTCCCCACCTAGTGCAAATTTTCTTTGTACACCTAGTGGATTGCAGGTTTGGGGCCCAGTTCAGAGCTGAATTCATGATTCTTCTGAAGCCAGAGGTGAATTTAGCTTCCCCTTCCCTCTCTCCTTCCTCACATGCTGTTCATGGATCACACTGCATCTTCCTCTGTATCCCCAAGGAGCATCAACAAAGAAAAAATATTGTTATCAAGGGCAGCAGCTCTGTCTTCACCTTTGCTCATGTACTCTGTGACAATATAGATAGGTTCTTCAGATACCACAGCATACAGTTGGACCAATTTGTCATGTTTGAGCTTCTTCATGATTTGGGCTTCCTCCAAGAAGGATTCTGGAGACATAGTGCCAGGCTTCAGGGTCTTGATAGCCACTTTAGTATTTCCATTCCACGTACCTACAAGCACAGATACTTAGATTAAACACCTTCTGCTCCTTTTTCTGCTGGATGCCTAATGTAACCAAGGAATAAACTAGCAAGGACACTCCATATAATTATTCTTTTAAAGTGCCTTATCACGACATTCCTCCCACGCCTCCCTCATATTTTAGTCTTTGTCTATTATACTGAAAAATAATACTTCCATTGGCACTGGGGCACAGTCGCCATTGTCCTACTCAGACAGTGCTTCCACTGGTGTCCACAGAAACCTTCTCCGAGTAAGCAACGTGGGACTGCAGAAAACCCATCTTCATGCATTCCCTTGCTAACGAGTAATTGCTACAGACAACAACACAGCTCCAGTCACAGATTTGGATAACAAATATGGTTAAACCCAGAACTTTCCATTTGTAAGACATTTTAACATTTTGGTTTTGTTCTGAGTCAGAGGGAAAAAAAACATATTCTAACAAAAATTCCCAAGAAACAGATTCTGAACCGATTTCAGTTTAGAAACACGGGCATGTTTCCAAAGTGAAATGCATCTTTTTCCTCCCCCTCCTCATCCCCAGAAGCCCAGCAGCTGCTGATTGAAAACAAGGTGGTTCCTGTCCACTTCACTTTGTTCTTTACTTGTGGTCAGCACTGAAATGGACAAGTTGCATCATTTGTCAGCCATCATCTACCGAGCCTTCTGCAACACCTGAAAGCCTGCACAAGGACCTGCAGAGAGCCGGGGAAGGCTGACTCAGGGCGTCCCACAAGAGGTGGGGCTTCACCCGGGTATTTGCAAGGGGGAGAAGGAGGACTGGGAAGAAAAAAACCCCTAAGCCACCTACCTATTTTAACAGCTTTTCTGGGGGCCGGGGGACTCGGGAAGGGAAAGGAAGGACAATTAAAATGGGCAGAAATATCACTTTCCTAGTGCCTTCGGTTGTCTCTTGCCCAGACTTGCCAGAACCCTGCTCCAGAGCCAGGGCTGAACTGGCTTTGAATGGGACCTGTGATCTGTTGATAGGGAGCTGCTGTGTGATAAGGCAGAACAATACCGAATGGCTTCAGGAATTAATCACATCAATAACAATTACTCCTCTGCACTCAAGCATGAGGGCAGTAGAAGGCCTACAAAGTATGAGGAGTCAGACTCAGACTTAGTTTCTATAAATTAAGACGTCATCAAAAAAGGTAACGTGTAAAATAAGCCTGGTTTGTCTTTGTTAAAAAGCACATTAACAGTTACCAGGGCTCAGCTGCTGCACGGGAACTGGTTAAGCCAAAATAACTTTGTCATGAGCTTTTGCAACCTGCCAGAGCATAAAATGAGCTGGATTGGTTTTTGTGCAGGTGGTCAGGTCCCAGCTGCCACCTCCCCAAGCTGACGACAGGGGAGGAGCGGCCGGGGAGCCACTGCCTGTGCGGCCCCTCGCTCACAGGGCAATCCCCGCAGCAACACACGACCGACCCGACGCTGTCTGAGGGGGACTTGCGGCACATTTAGCCAAAAGTGTGCAGCTCCAGTTCGCTTTTCACTATGCCTTCATTTTCTTCTTCCAGCTCCGTGCCAGGTGCTGTCACCTCTACTGGTGGTGGAGTAATGTCTTGAGTTCCTACCACCACTACCCTGGCACGCTTGAGGCGGACTCTTGAGGTCTTAGTTTCACTCAGTCCTTTGAATCAGAGCTGAAGCAGGACTTTGCTTTAGTGGCACTCCCGTGTAAGCTGGGAGGGATGCGGTCTTGCCTCCTAATTTCAAGCAGGATGGCCAAAACCTTTTCTGATGGGTGAAAGGGAACTTGTTTTATCTGGAGCCACTGAGGCTCCGGACCACAGAATGCCATCAGTCACAGCCGCTTTGCAGAGGTCCCGCAAATTATATGAACCGGGAATGAATCCCTAGTTTCATGGGCATTAATAAACTAGGATTTTACCTGGTGTGTTAACAGGATTAACTGTGTATTGTCTGTTTGCATTGCCTTAACAAGAATTCCAGGACTCATTCTATTACCATGAAGTGTTTTCAGCAGTTCTGTTTTTAAATACTTTTATGAATTTCTCCAGTTAAAAAAAAGAAAATCAAACAAAAAGGTTAACTTATCCTCTCAGGCCAGATTTCAGTTTAGATTGTTAAATTTTCTTGTTGTGGTTTGGTATGCTTCTCTCTAATAGAAAATTAGCATAGGCTTCCCTCTTAATTCCTCCCATATGTAGTCAGTTACTACTTAATGCATTTTTTATTAATTTTTACTGTGTTAATCTATTCCAATTTGGTAGTGCTTCAGGGCTGTTAGCATATTTTTACTATAAATTACTGAAACATAATGTCATAATTGTAATAATGATTTTTGAATTTCTGAGAGATATTTGGTACTGGTACTTGGCACTTTGTTTCTCGTAGATGATTTTTTTTTTTTTTAAATTGCACTTGCCTCTTTAGCTTAGGTATCAGTTTAAGATCTACGGCACACAAAGCTGACCACTAAGTATTAGCATCAACTTGAAACTCTTTGCATGCATTCAAGATGGAGAACAAGAAGGCGAAACTGCAGTTATCTGGGGATGATAACAGAAAACATAGGTAGCTTTCTTTGCAACAGGTCAACTGTAGTTCTATGAAATTCTATAAATTTCTGTATTTCTAGTCTGTAAATTCTATAAATTTCACAGACTTGCTGCCATGCTCTTTGCTCCTTCCACTTGCAACAGAAAACAGCTGCAAGAACCCAGGAAAGCCCACTGGTTATTTTGCTTGTACATACTTTTGTGTTGCTGCAACAAAAAGAGCGGCCAAACTGCTCCACCAAATTTCTTCTGAAGAAACAATATTTAGCCATTCTTTATTTGAATTGGTCATTTTGAAGAGGCTACACAGAATGCAATCTGGCACACAAATTGAGCCGACCTCTCATTAAGTGGCTACTATATTGTGTTTTAATGCTATGGCCATACTAAGATTTATGTATATTTTAAATAGTTATTGTTTTATAGTCATTAAAAGAATGAGGACCATAGGGAGGGGAGCAGTAAGTAAAGCTGGCGAGTGCGCAGAAAACAATGTCAGTGGATTTGGAAAACGTCAGTATTTCTGGACTTCAAAGTGGGGGTTCAGCTGGGCTGGGCAAGTCTTGCCTCTATTGTCCCTGGTCTCTATATGGAGTTATGGGGTTCTGCTGCAGATATAAATTTCAAAACAGACTTGAAGAAGTGGACGTATGGGAAAGCTAGCTTGACAATATTAGCTTGCTGGTGCTTGCCATTATTTTTGAACTGGGAGAGTGGATGGAAGCATTTTCAGGGTCTGACCTCATCAGTGCTAAAACACACGAGGAATGAAAAACGTCTACTTACCAGATTGATTTCTGGTTAGCCATTCTGCCTTAAAAGTTTAGCATCATTCCTATTTTAATACCTAGCAACTGTGTAGTCACCCAGATAAACCCAATGCAGTTAACGAAGTTTAATGCCCTAACCTCTCATACCAGTGTGTGCAAGTGCAAGGAAGTTCCCCCGTGGACTACTGTATTTAGGTCTGACTGTTTCAGGCCATAGAGACTAACATTTCATACTGCTTCGATCTTTTAACTTTAAGATCTCTACTTGAAATGCTTATTTCTGCCAAGAGCGCCTTAAAAGATCCATCCAAAGCAAAATATATTCTCTGCCTTACCACGCCACACTTCAGCGAAACACCCCTGACCAAGCTTCTGTTCCAGAAATAATGAATCACGTGCAACTTCCCATGCATCTTTAGCCAATCCAACAGTTTGTGGGGTATTATTCGTAGCAATCACAGTTAAGTTAAAACACAAACCATCAGCTTTCTCTATAGGAGAGGAAATTAATAAAAAAAACACACTTATAATCCAAAATTATGCATGCATTGAGAAAGATGGAAGGTGACTTGCCTCTCAGTGCTGCAGTAAAGTTCATTTGCAAACACTGATCTTTGGATACTGAAGGTAAGGACTTTTTTTGTTAGCTTGCAGAGAAAGGCTCCTTGGTATAATTAATAGATTGCTATGTGAGCCTTGATTTATTATTAAGACAGTGGTAATTTGTCAAAATCGAAACCTTCCAAGGAAACACAGAATTTCAGTTTTCCTTTGCCATCAATTACAGTGAAAGTTGAAGAGTAAAGAATTTCAAAGTCAAAGACATGATTTCAAAGACATTTTTCCTAACAGTTTGAGCTTTCCTCTTTTTTTTCTCGTGGGTGACAGTGTCCTGCATTTTCACCTTCCATCTTGCAATCCCCACACAGAGAGCTATTTTAGAATAATTATTTTGCTCCATACCCATCCATACTTCCCCAAACTGCCCATTTCCCAGTCTCTTGATCAACTGTAGGGATTCTCGTGGAATTTCCCAGACATCTTTGGTTTTGACAGACAGATCAGTAAGCCTTGGCATTCCTTTATGACAGGGGACTACTAAGCGGCAGCAAAGACCTGCAGCTCTCTCTGATGGAGCCAGAAGTGAAGCCGACAGCAAAGGAGAGGAAAGAAAAAAAAGTGTGACATGAAACAAAAACAGTAAGCATAAAAACAATGCTACTCACAACAGCTGTTAGTTGCATACCACAAAGCATCCTGGAAGATTAGAAATTGAACACTGAAACATATTCATTTTGAGACAGAACAGGAAATATTTTAGTCTCTGCTTCCGCAGCCTGAAATGGAAGGCACCGCCAACGGTTTCTTTTGTGGACTCAGGATTTCCCTTCTCCCACAGCACTGCATTAAGATAACTTCACGAGTAACTGGTATACTATGGTACAGTGTAACTTTTTAAAAATCATCTGTAAGTCACCCACTGCATTGCTTCTGTACTCAGTAAAAGAAACACAGAGAAGATTCGCTTTTTCTGGAAATCACAGCAATGAAAATTTGGTGGACTTTTTTGCTTTTTTTTTCCTTAGGTATCCTGAGAAAAGGTATTTTCTATATTCTACTCTGTGAAAAGGTGCTCTTGTAGGTGTCCTGTGAAATACTTTTTCTGCCATTCTTTCTAGAGCAAACCTTTGTTAGCATATGCAGCCAGTCCTAAATTGTTTGGGGCAGATTCATTATCTTTATCTCTTGCAAAGCTTCACAGAAGACTGAACTGTGACAAAAGTCACAAGATATTTTAGCAGGAGCAAACCCAATTATATATAGAGAGATGTATACACACACACATATCATCGTGTAGTATACTACGCTGCACAAAGCAGACTATAAGATAAAGCTTGCACAGCGACTTGTATCTTAAAACAGGTGCAGTGGAGCAGAACAAGGTGGGGATCTGCAATTGTATTTCAGACTCAAACATAATCTTCATTGTCCTGTGCGAGATTTCTTTCTGGGCAGGTGAACAGTTTGTTTCACCATCACAAGGTGGGCAAGTTCCTTGCAACACCAAGTTCTACCTCCTCAGCACAAATGTTGTGGGATGGTGGGGAAGCCCCTACAGGCCCCCTGACATGGACCTCATTGTGTCTCCTGTAGCAAGACAACAAAGACCACAAACCAGGGAAGATTAGCTGACCAGTTGGCATGTCTTATTCCAAGATAATTCCAATGGGAACATTAGGATAGGGACTACTCAAAATATGGATAGTATCTGGAAAGCTTCCTTATGAGTTTGGACAGCTGCAGAAAGAGACTGGAGGTTTTTAAGACCTCCTTGTTTTCTTTACTTGAAAAAAAAGCTTGGCACGCTGGTGCTCCGGTTAAGCCTAGACCGCACGTGCAAGAGCTTATGCTTGACAGGCCGGCTGTTAGGGATGGGGTCAATGGCGCTTCAACCTCAGACATGCCAATGCTGACTTCAGTCTGACGTCAGGGCACCCTGGGGATCTCAATATTTTTCATCTGTAAATCTCATCTGTGAAAGTCCAGGCACTGCAGTTAACTTTGTTACCCAGGTAAGACAGGGTAAGAGGGAAGTCTGGGTTAATAGGGGTACTCGGCCGTGCAATGGGAGCACAGCACGGGGATACCTGTGCCGTGTCTGCACAAAGGTGCACTTTGTACTTCCAGCTCCTGACCCAGGGCAGCTTACATGAGACCAAACTGCACGCTGTCTACCAGGGTAGCCTGGTTTCCAGCTGCCTGGACAGGAGGGGTCCTCCAGCCTGGACAGTTATGGGGTGAAGGCTGAAGGGGTGGGCTGCAGAGCATTCCCATCCTGCTGTGAAGGCATTGACCTACAGTCTAGTTCTTTGGTTCTTCAGGAACCATGCTGATCTTTACGGTGTCATTTGGGCATCTCTGAGCAGTCCCTAGAAGTAAATCTAGGCACTCACAAGGCATTGTGCTAATCTACCTCCCACAACCCAGAGTGCAGAGCGGGTGGTAAGAGGCAGCCTCTGTGTTTTGAGACAGCTAGGGCTGGCATGGAAAGAGGGCTCCGGTCTTTACCTGGCTCTGGAATATGACAGGTGAAACCTCTGGAGCGCGGGTCTGTACCGTGCCCTCCTAAGCTACCCTACCTGGCTCCTGCTGATTATGCCTCTCTGTTGCACAGAAATGGCTGTTTGCAGATCTATTTGTTTCTGCATCCGTGCATGGAAAATACACCACCCAAATAATCTGACAACAGAAAACTAAAAGTTGGGATATACCAGCTGGTATAGTGGGGCTGAAAATTATCTTCCTTACATGTGAGTGTTTATACATTATTTAGCTTTATGTAGAGTCACCAGAAACAACTAGAAATTTTCCCAGGCGGCATACACCCATCAGAAATTGGGCGGAGAAGACAGCCAGATGTCTAGTATGAATAGCATAAGAATACAGCAGACAGAATACAAAGAATACAGAAAAAACGCCCCACAGAGAAGTTGATTTCCTAAGTATAAATTATGAAAAGTTTTTGAGCAGTGAGCATTTGGGGTCATCTGTTAATATTATGAAAAGCTAAAGTAAGGAAAAAATAAACAGCAAAACAATTCAAAATACAAATTTCTGCTTAAAAAATGACCATGCTGAGAAGCATGGCAGTCTTCTACATAAGAACCGGCTGTCCTATACAGAGGTTTGGGGGGCTTTGAAGTTATATCTGTTGTACACCAATCGCCAGTGAGAGCAGGATGCACTTTTGGGTTGAATAGTGCGTGTCACATTTTAATCACAGGAATTAAAATAAGTAAGAGCTTGGTGGGTGGACACAAGCAGTGTGTGTGAAGAAACACCCACCTTGCCGTATTTATTTTTAAAATTAGACGGATTATAATTTAAATGTTAACACTTTGCACATTGAGCACAAATCCAGTGGGAAAATTTGAGTCAGGTAATAAATGCAAACTTTTTGGTCATTGCTTTAAGTGACTGAATTCCACAATGCAATTCCCTATTTGATCTATTAGCAATAATGTGCTGCAAAACGGTGCATGTTAGCACTCACTTATGCACAGGGAATTCATGCATTGAGATGTGCCAGTCGAATTCAGTAATTCTGTTTGCTTAGAAGAGGGAAAGCAGGCAAACCCTTTACCTCAGTAGAGTGCTAGCTTTTAAAAGCTCTGCCACTGTACACTGTGAACGGCACTCAAAGCCATTTATAACTGTAATGGGAAAGGGATAATGGAAGATGCATTACAACAAGCAAGAGACATAGCTCAAATGACTCTTTAGGGCATCTTACACATACATCAGCTCAGCAGCAAACACTTTTGTTTTAAAATACTTCAGTGTATTATCTGAAAAATTACCTGAATAATGCTGAACCAGCTGCTGAAGAGTTTCAAACTGTGCCCGAGTTGTGATATAATATCCACCATTGTCAAGTTTACGAATCTTATAATGTTTGACATGATCTCCTTTCATATCGTCCCAGTCTCGGATAGACAGGGAATAGGCACCTGTTCCAAGCAAAGGAGAAATAAAAAATTGTAAGCAGCTTTTAGGCACAAAGATTTTGGTTCATTGGTCAGTTGCCATCAAATGAAAGAGAAATTGCTTCCGAAAAATGCTTCCTGTACCTTGAGAAAGAACAAATTAAACTAACACAATGAAGTTAAGTATCACAGAAATCTTACGATGTTCACACCATGTCCCTTTCACACTTTTCTAGAAAGAAACCAAGACTTCCATGTAAGTGAAAACTCAAATTTTAACATTTACTGCTTCAGGTTGCTAAATTGACTTTTCCTATTCCAAGTGTCAGGTTCCACTGCAAATACTATACTTTAGGTAAATGCCAGTTGGTGGTAAATATCAAGATTTCCATAGGAAGCACAGGAGATAATGACTTTATATATGTGTAGTGTTGTTACCCAGACGGATCCCAAACTTCTTTATAAACATTAAGCAATCAAATTGGCATACTTTGTATGTCATGGTCTTTGGAAGGTGGTACTACACCAGGACTGTGCACTGGGAGATCTGCAAGAACTGCATGTTTCACTTTTCAAATCCACACTGGAGCTTTAGAGCTTACTGGTGGGATTCAGATGCCCAAAAGCTATGGATTAAGTGCCATGTGAGATGCCCCAGGGCATCCTGCTTGGCAGTTTTCCCACAGGCTGTCACATTTGTCCCATCCACGTGGATGCCCTGCGGGCATTTCAAATGGCTCTGGATGCTCACGGCCAGGTGAGGAACCTCAGGTGAGGGGCAGGATTTCGTTTTAGGTGTAGCAGTGGCTGTCTGCAGGTGGGCTATGGGCTTGATTTAGATGCCCGCACATAAGCTTCTGGTGGTATTAGGGCAGCTGAATCCCAGCTCAGATTCCATAGGTGTTATGATACTGTAGGAATCCATGGTGTCTGCAGTTGCAGGGAGTTGAACTGAACCCCAGCTTTCCGCTGACTGTAAAGGGAGCTTGGCCACCTACATGGGGACCTGCACATTCAGGTGTCTTAATTTGAAGCACAGTTCTATTCTACATACAGTGACACCCACGTGTTGGTTCTCTACAGTGTCAGAAGCAAAGCTGCATTTTACAGCGTAATGCAGTGTCTGAGCAAGAGCATGGCCATTTCAAAGGCAGCGGAGAAGACAAGTCTTCACTTGTGGCTCAGACGAATATTGTGTTTACTCAAAGGTAATTCAGACATTAAAAGGAAAAAAAACTGGAGGTAACTGGCAGCTGCAAAGATCTCAGGAAGGTCCCGCTTCTGGAGCCTGGGCTGCTTTCACTGGTAACCATGTCAGCTAAAGGCAGGAAAGGAAAACTGCCAGCAGACAATTTTGGACAATGTGAAAGGTGGAGTAATTTCCTACAGGTCTGATACCAAACAGCACCGACTGCTGCTTATCCCAAGCCGGGGTACTTTTCAACACACCTGGCAGGTTCACATCCCCCAGAACCACCTCCAGCTAAGTGAAACGGTTGAAAGACACCCCCCTGCCCCCCAGTTAGCTGGTTGAGATTCCTGGTGTAAGATGTCTTTCCTGGATGTCTCCCCAGGAAGAAGTTTCCCTGACCACATTAACCTGCAACAGGTCGCACTGGCGGGTGGCTCACCGCCAAGGGAGCTGCAGTGAACGAAACGCCTCCACCCCGGCTCCAAGGACTTCTCAAATTCCCTGTTGTTTGTCCTCTAAATAGGAGGAAAAGAGCCAGCACTTACACACTTAGACAGATGATTCTGGTTTATGCGAATGGGAGACACCCTGAGAGGAGTGACGGGATTTTTATTTCTAAGTGTAGAAAAATACTGGGTTTTGAGGATATTTTTCTGAGGAGGTTCTCCCGCTGAGTAAGTACATCTCTCTCAGCTAGTTCAAAGCTTTTTGGGGATCTGCAAGCACATCTTGTGCACGCTTTGTACCACCACTCTGGGTTGTACACTGTCAGCCTGCTTTCAAAATTTTCCAGGCAGTGTTCTCCACCTCCGCAATTGTGAGTTTTGATCCACTGGCAGCAGCTGTATTTTCTTTAGACACGCTCCCTGCCTATCTGGTCACTATTTTAGATTCTTTAGGAAAATGTAAACAATCTGTGGCTCCAGGTCTGCAATCAGAGCTGTGTGGGTGGCCCCTCTGTGGACCCCCGCTGACCTCAGATCAAGTTGCAGAACTGGAGCTTTAGTTCAAATCTGGACAAAAACAAGAACCAAGATGGATTTCATTATTCATTTATTTAGGCTGTTGGTTATTTATACTATTCATTATTATCTGATGATAAATGCAAATATAAGAGATATACATAATAGAAATTTGGATAGAAATACGGCATTACAATATATCACTCTAATGAATTTTTTAAAAAAAACAAACCTAAAACCAGACAGCCTTGGAGGGTGGAGATTGAAACCAGGTGAAGGATTATACAGACAAGAGCTGATGAAGTACCTGGGTAGTGAGGCATTGAAAAAATGAAAAGCCGGCTCCATATGATTTATTTTGGAAGTAAGAGGAGAAGGCAACCATGATCAAGGGAGGTTAAATTCATGCTGAAGTCATCCATGATGATACTTTTAACATGATCCTGATTAATTTTATTATTGTTATTATTTAAAGCAGAAGGGATGATTCTAGGTCACAAAACAATTCCTGCCTCAAGCCCAAGATGACTAGCTGGAGTAAGGCATTTTGAGAAGACTTATGGGAGAATGTACCATTTGAGCCCTCCCAGATGACTTTTTTCTCTCTCATGAACAACAAGCTCCCTCTGGTTTCTTCTAACAACATACTGAAACACCACAAGGATGAGAAGGGAAACAGGCATTTTTGACAAAACCCATCCATGTTTGGTTTTTTCTGATGGCTTTGATGCCAACTTAGCCTGAGGATGTAGTAAGCCTTAAGTTCAAATGCAGAGAAATTAAGCTTGCTACTATAAGTCCATCCATGATGGATTGCTCCATTTCCCCAATGCCTTTGTGTCTTATGAGAAGCTCTAGAAAAAAGCCCTGACTTAGCTAAGTAAACAGCCCTGCAAAACATATCCCCTATCACCGCACAAAAAATGGTCAAACCAGACTAAACTGATAATGTGGTTTAGAGAAGCAGTGTTCTGTTTGTTTTTAGGATGCCTAGATGAGTGAGTTTTTAAACATGGCACAGAGTGGGGTGAAGTCCTCCTCCTCGCACACATCCCAACAGCTGCTGGTGAAAACAAATGGGTGGAGGCTATTTGCAGAAAAAGAGCAAGTTAGAGCCTGCCTTGCTCCTGGTGAGAATGCCTCGCTGCTACATAAGGTACGGTGAAGCTGTGGGGAGGCAAGATGGGAAATCAGCTGTCTGGAACAACAGCGTGTCTGTTCAGATCTTGCATCAGACACAGTCTTCAGAGTTACGGGCAGCGAAGGAAGAATCCAGTGACTGCAGGAGTCGAAAACTAAAACAATTTTAGATGACAGAATGCAGCGCCTGAAGATAGGTCAGGTAGAGAGGAGTGGGAAGTAGTGCTTCTCTTCAACCCCCTTTACCAGCCATGCCTCCAACCACTTTGCATGCTAACTCTAGCTGACAGAGTGTGCTCTGATCAAAGCACTGACTTACACGAACCATCATCAGACTTCAGAACTTGCATGGAATTAATTCCAGTGACTTATGCTTCCCACAGCTATTGCGTTGGATTGCTGGTTAATTGAGAAATGGCCAGGTTTGTTTTCACTTAGTTGCAGGTTTTCTCCTCAGTAGTTGTATGAGTTAGAGAGATCTTTTCATATATGTGAAGCTTTGAAGAAGATGTTGACAGGCCTCGTGAACAAAATGTAAAAGCAAAGATAGCACCCACCAAGAAAAGTGGAACTCCTCCAATATTTTTAGAGGGAAGGAGGAGAATACATCCTTCCACTTGACTTCAACAGAATAGATACAGTTGAATGCTCTATGAATACATTAATTAGAAATATTTTCAAGTCTTTTGACTGTTAATCTATGAATTTTAAACTGCTACATATTTTTTCTTTCCCTCAGGGATCCAGCATTGCAAAGGGGATGGGCCAAAAAATCCCCTAATATTCCCAAAATAATAACCAGTACCTCCCTCCCCCCCCAAATCTTATCTTACATCTTCTAGGCAAGAAGGGTCAAATATTCTGCTTGTTCAGAAGTAAGCACTAATTTTCACCAAACCAGACTGGAGATTCCCAGCACCTGTTCCCAGTAAGTTAGCTGGCTGTGCCTGGACCTGGACAGGGACACCAGGAGGTCTGCCTCCTGTAGCCCCACAGCTGCTGTCCTGAGGGGACGCTCTCCACCTGACTCCATTGCAATAGCAGTATCCCCAACAGAGAGACAGTGCAACGTTCAGAGCGTGACAGCAGAGCAGAGCACCCTGCCTCTGCATGACTTGCACTGCAGATACCATGGGTTGAGCCTGGCATGGGTTGCCCTTGGGTCGTTCTGTGCTTTGAACACTCCTCTGAGATCTGGGATGTCCAGACTTCTAATTCCCTAGCACATATATGCAGGATGACACTACCTTCATACCACTGAAAACAGTATTTCATGAACTTAGCACAGTTTTTCTCATAGACCTTCTCATTCGTAGTCAGAATAGCTTTGGCCAGCCTACCTTTGGTAGTTTCACTTTCCCGGATCAGGAAGGTACCTCTGGGGTTTCCAAATGACAACAGCTGCCTCTCAGCATCTTTTCGGCCAAGTTTGCCAAAGTACCACCTTAGGGAAACATCAGAAATAGTAAGACAAATGCTACATAGGATTACTAGGTAGTGCTACAGAGCTCAGACATGGAGGATTATTTGCAGAAACTACGGTTACTCAAGTATATTCAACCAGGTTTGTCATACTGTATCTCTTTTATTCTGGTGCGAAGCTAATGTGACAAACTGTGTAGTAGATGTTCTATACGTTGGGCAGTAGCACTTTGCATTAAGCCTATAATCAGTAGATGCTGAGAATGCTTGTTTGGTGCCTTACGACAAAGGCTGGACCTTGACAAACAGAGAGCAAGACTTGGCAGGAGGAAGGAACAGACAAGGAAAAGGGCAGAAAAATGTGTTGCTGCCGAAGAGCAGTATTTTTACAGATGTTGCAATAAACTACATATTTAACTTACACAGTGATGTATTAGAATTCAATATTTTTGCTGCTGCACAGCTATAAAACCTCAGCAGAAGGACCAGATGTAACCACTTTACTGTGGTTGTATAAGGCTTTCAGAGTTTTGGTACCTAATTCCTTCCTGCAGCAACTTTTTTTTCCCCTTTTTTGTTTTTATGGTTTCACAATCAACCAAGTACAACCTGAAGTACAGCCTACAGTAGTACCTGCTCAGCTATATAAGCTCCTCCAGTGTATCTTTTATATTGGAAATAATATGGATACACCCACCATTCCATTTTTTCACATAGATATGTCCTCATTATGCTGCCCGCTGTATACATTGTAGGCATCCTACCTATTGGTAGGTATTTGCTGATACAACGTGCCCTCATTAATAGGCAGTTTGCACAGTAATTGACTCCAAATATTTTTACAAGTTGGTTCAGGAAAAACAAGGGCATCTTTTGCTTAAAGCTTGAAATTAGTTGACACTCAAGTAAAGGAAGCAGACCTATGTTCCTTTAGGTTTTCTTCCTTTGTTTTGACATTGAAAAAGCACTGAGCTTGTGCTTCTTTTGTTACTAATTACCTAATTATTTATCAGTGTAGTTAAGAACTGAAACAAAAATAATGTAAGTCATTTGAAAAATCGCTGCAATCTATCAAAACCGACTCCTCGAACCTCCTTCAAATACAGCATTAATGGGTCTTTACAACGAAAAGAAAACATACTCCTCTGCTTGGATGGAATCGACTGGAGCCACATAATTACTGGGAATGTAACCAGTTTCTCCTGTTGTCAAGGACCGGGCCTCCCACCAGTCTCCTTCCCTGCAGAAACAGAGGTGAGGAGGAGAAGTGAGCGCGAGACACAGCTGTAAAGACAATAATCTGACTTTGCTAACAGCACCCGCAGCTGCGCGGCGTAAGAATCCACAGCAGCTCATCTCTTTACCACTGGTGTGCTTCCGAGAGAGATGTTTGCATCTAAACCCAAATATCATACATATTTCTTTACACCTATTATTATTATTTCAGCGGTGATTAGCAACGTAGCCTTCCAAACCTAGCATAACGGCATAAACAGGCATAACCACCCAGTGAAATCAGGTTTGCTGAGGGCTGGATTTGGACGAGAATATTGAAAACTGTCTCCATAGCAATTATTCTAATCAGACCCTTGAGAGAGCTTATAGAAAAACTGCCAAAGTGAAGACTGTCACATCCACTGCTAATTTTAAACTTCTACGGAGATAATTAATCTGAAACCCAAAGCCATCTATCAACATGGGGTTTTAGATTGCCCTTAAGGATCACACTTCATTGTCTAGATTCCCTCTCTTGGTCACCTAGAGGTGGTATCTGAAGTAGCAAAGGACTTATCTGCATTTTCAAACACTTAACAAACCCCCATTCTTCTACAACATTTAAATATGAAGACATCCATGCAGGACCACTTTATGACAGAGTTCCACAGGCTTAGCATCAATTTTTATCGTACACTTGTGTGTACACGGTACAGTCCTTCAGACAACGCTTGTTGCTGTAGGAGGTGCAGCTTTAAGAGAAGTTTATTTCTCAGCTTTTTACAGGGTGTAGCGATTTGGGATTTAGCGATTTGTATTTCACTCTCAGCACCAGATTCACCGATGTTTAACTCCTACCACTACTAATAAGCATTCTCTTTTCTATTTCTGGAGTTTTGAAGGAGTATGAACTCTATGGAAAACAACCAGAAAACAGCGGTGATGAGTCAAAAAGGAGATGTTTCCAATTCTACAGTTCCAATAAGTGAAGAACAAGGAGCTTTTCTGGAGGCTGGCTGCTGACACTATTTTAATACACCTTGTGTGCATTAGTATGTCAGGCAAATGGCCCTGTTTACATCCCTATTTTTATCAGCTGAAGTACTAACCCTTCCCCTGTATGCTGCCATAGAATATTTCTGAGAGATTATGCCATACTGTGGTTGATAAATTGTACCATTACATTTCTTCTCCTTACTGTACAGAGAGTCCACTAGATGGAGGTATTTTATCATATCTAGGGAGGAAAAAAAGCAGTCCTGTAGATTATCACAACATCAGGAACACCACCCTCTGCTTTGACAGAGAAGCTTAAATCTCTGAAAGCACTGCCAGAAAGGAGAAGGAATGCAGACTTTTTTCACACCTCTAAATTTTAGACACCCAGCTGAGGTAGGAGGAGGCCACTCAATGGGGCTGGCCAGGGTGTGCGGGAGCGGCGGTGGGGATGCAGGGGATGGCCAAGTGTTTCTAAACCCCGAAGTCAGGCTCTGCTCTGAACCACCGCTGCAGGTACCTCTTATTCCCAGACTGCCCTTGGTATCATTTCTGACTTCAAATCACAGGGATACCCTCTGTACACCATTTCAGGTATTGCTGTCCCTGAACTCTTAATCCAAAGCACAAATCAAATTTAATTTCTTGAGAGCTAAAAAAAAAATATCCAAACCCCTCAAAAAATTCCAGACAAACTAGTTTTGCGCACATATATATGCCTTCTGGTTGCAAGCAGCATTGGCAGACTCTTAGAAAAAATAGGCTGCTTTCATATCATTTCTGATGTAAGTGAAGAGAGGAAGCATTCTCACAGAAAAGCTGCTTTCTGGAGATTCCCAGCCTGGCTGTCAGTACTCCAGGAGTGTGGTTAGGTCTGTGTTTATAAGCAGACAGAGCTGACTAGGATGGGAACTGAGCTTCTCTAATTCTCCAAGAAAATCAGTGGATGCTTGGTTTCTTTTCTCTTAGAAAACTTTCCTCCAGGCAGTAATTACCTGCATCAAAATGCATGTACTGCAACCACCCACACATAGGGGAATCTCTCTGCCCTACCGACTCCAAGTGTGATTGCTCTGCAAGTCCCAGTGAGCGCCCCCTGATTTCATCAACTGGCATGTGTAAGGAATTTATAATCCATAGAATTTCTTCTCGTTTCAAGTTACGGCATAGTTTGTGCAAGGTTAGGGAAGCAGCAGGCAATGTGAACAAAAATGGATGATAGGTTAAAAAAGGGTTTTTTTCCAAGTGCTAATTTAGAAGTAGAGAGGTTTTTAAACTGCTGCTCCGTCTACAAGTCATAACTGAAGTTTCTGTGCTTTCATCTACATCAAAGCTCTTCAGCTTCATGGCTTCATGAAATATTCTACAGAATTACCTGATTTTTTTTTTTAACTTTAATGCACATTGAGCCAACTCCAACCCGGGAGTCGTTCTATTAAAATTAACAGGAGTTGCACCAGGGATGAATTTGCCTCGGCGTCACATAGTGTAAGAAAAAAAGATGACAGCAATATCACAAAGCCTCTAGAAAGTGACATACTTGGTTGTTAACCCATTTTTACCTCTACATGACAGCAATCCTGAACATAACACAGAGCCTTCCACTTTATGGTCTTAGCCAAGAATTACAAGATGTTCAGATATAGGTCAGTAGCACAGTAAGTTTTAGATGTTATTTTTAAATTGCTAAGGGATTTTTTTCTATGGGCAGTTAATAAAATTAATCTTAAATTGATGATTTCCAGGATGGAAGTGTGATTATCATGCCAAATGCAACTGTACAATGGTGCATTCTCACTTAACAGAACTTCCTAGCATGTTCTGACTGTATCACCTACCTTCAAAAGGAAAAAAAAAATCCTTTTAAACTTGCCACGTAAGTCTGGGTAACGTCTCTTTTGTGAATCAGTTTTTAGCTCATTTCTGTGTAGAGATACTTGCAGCAGATTGCAAAAAGTGTTAGTATGTGCCTTGCAGAACTTCTGTGAGTACTGGTAAAGTACAGAGCTGGTACTCTCAGTTCTGAATATGAGTTTACTGTGAAATGTGAGCAGCAAATCACACAATCTAACGCTTATTTTTGAAGTAAAGCTGCATGCGGTTGAAGGTTTTTGTTTTCAATAATAAAGCACTTTGCAAAAGGGCACTAAATGCGAGGACAAGTAAGTAAGGATAGAGTAAAACCCTATGTATCTTGAATATGCAACATTAGATTTCACTAATAACATAAGCGACAAATATAGTTGTCAACATTACAAGTTTAAAAATATTAAAGAGCATATTCCCAATCCTAAAACTTACGAGCTGTTAAGAATTTGAAATTTTTCTCCTTTTTGAAAACTCAAGTCATCTTCTGTTCTTGCTTCATAGTCATAAAGCGCCACAAAAAGAGTTACACCTAGAGAAGAAGATAGGTGAGTTACACTCCATCACAAAACACAGGAGGGAAAGGAGCCTTCCAGGGATGAGGTGGCTAAGCCAAATGTAAGCTACTCCGGTTGCTGAGGAGCAAAAGAAACTGAAGCCTCCTACTTTTTGGACAACCATTCTAATTCCTCTGCTTTTATGCAGCCAGCAGGCACACCACCTCCTTCACTCTGTACAGGCATCAGTACTCTTGGTTTGGTACCCACACACAGTGTAGGACCCCATGTGGGCAAAGGGGGTTCGAAGAGAGAGTTTAGACATAGCCATGCCATGTATTTCCTGTTAACTACTTGAGGTGCCACAGCCCACGCTTTCCATTCCCTGGTAGAGGGATGAGGCAGGCAGGCAGCCAAGTTGGGCATATATACATAATTTCTCACTCCCCCCAAGTGAACTAGCACCTGCAAGGTAGCAAAGGTAGGGCTGAAAACCCAGCTCCAGCCCTACTTCAGTTCTTTGCACTATTCCATGAAATAACTCTTCCCAAAAGCAGCACGCTGGGACACTGAGAGCACTGAAAGAAGACCTTGGAACTCACCTGTTCCTCCTCTTGTACGCAGTGTCCCTGTATGAGAGGAGGAATTGACTCCACCAAACACAGTCAGTCCTTGGCCTCCTGTGGCATGGAAGTTGTTGTAGTTTGGGATTGAAGTCACACCAAAGCTTGGATAGTGCTGCGGAGTGGGATCTGTCCCATAGCGGTAGCCTGAGCTTTGCGTTAAACTGCCATCCCTCTCATCAGTCAGTTTTGTTGCTTCTTTATCCTTACATTGCACACAGCCCATTATCTAAAATCCTACGAGGGAAGGAAAGGACAGGTGTTCATAAGTTGATGCTCACGAGATCTCCCCCAAACCCACAAATGACAAGGATCAAATTAAGTTCACCGCTCAAAAGTCAAGTACTTTGGAAAAAACCCACAGTGGTTTGAATATAAATAGCAACGTGTTGGGAAAAGCTCACACAAAATCTTCCTCGCAGCGGTTTCCCATAGAGGCCCAGGGAAGGAGGTCCTGCCTGCTTTTAGGGTAGTGGCAGCTCTCCACCCAGCCCTGCCAGGCAATGGCTTGCATGGAGGTAGCGAGAGGATGAAATCCCTCTCGCTCACCCTTTGCCAGGAGAGCACGACTGGCAGGGAAAGAACGCAGCCAAAAAAGTACAGCTGGAGGTGCTCAAGTCTGCCCCCAAACCACAGAGCCAGGCACTTAGCTCACGGTTTATGTTCGACCTTGCCAACTACACGAGAGCTGACTTCACCTAAAGGCAACACACCTTTTTCCATTGCTGGAGCTCTGCATGGTGGGCAGAAAAGCAGACATGATGCGCTGATAGCACAGCACAGGGAAGTAGAAAGGAGCTCATCAGATGGCACAACGAAAACAAAAGGAAGCCCCCTTTGATGCTGTACTGAAAGGAAGCATAAAACCTGCCGGCAGTGGATGGTGGGGCAGCCAAAGGTATACATAAGTTGAGAAAGTCACGGAGGAATTAACACATCCAATGGAGAGCATCTCCAAGTCTGGATCCCGGACAGGAGGAAACCGAGAGGGTACAGCTTGGAAAAGGTTGCACCAAGTTTTTTAATTCTTGTAACCACATGTTTAGCACCCTCATGGGGCACTACCAGGGCCTGGGTTAATCTCTCTTAATTTTAGGTCCCTACCTCTCTCGAGGTGGAGGGAGACAGAGGGAGACCGACCGCATCTTAAAAGCAGCCCCCTGCAGTTAGTCCTGTTACCTGGTATTGCTTTTCATCCATCAGCTCTAATGTCCTATAATCCATGTGCTGGTGTTACCAAACTCTTTCCTATTGACTCAAGCTGAATCTAGACACAAACCCCAAGTTTCTGAAGCTGGGTGTGATGAACCTAGGGAATCAGATACTCGTCTGGATGCACACTTGATCTGAACTGGTAGGGTGACTCTTAGGAGTAACCTGGCACACAAACAACATACTCTAAACACTGGAGCTGCAAGAAGAGCAGTGACAAAAGAAAAATCTTTGAAAAAATTAGAATTACCGGACATGCTTACTGTCCAGAATATACAAATAGACAGGGAGAAAATGCATAGAACATAAAAAAATATACAGATAACAACTTTTTTTTTTTTTTATTACTTTTCACATTTCATCCAATATCTGTCACTTAAGGTAAATAAAAAGCCTATGCTTTTTCAAATATCCTCGTTTTTCCATAGTTGCCAGGCTGACTATTTTATATGCCTTACCCTGACATCAACACAGGAAACTGGTTTTGACAAACGCAGGGAATTCAGAAAAAGCGTATTTCTCTGCTGCTAATGCTTGAAAAATTATGCAGTAGCTCCCTGCTAGTCTGTGACAGTCCACAATCTGGATACCTGCTTCCTAAACCTAACCTGCCTAATTAAAAAAAAAAACAACCACAAAACAACCTTCTGTTGAAGGGTTTTTTCCTACAACTTGAAGATAATTTCAGTTATTCTACAAGCCTGTTCAGAAAAACAAGCCCCATTTTAATATATTTTGCTGAGCTGCATTGCCTGCAGTTAGCACAGGTTTACCATCTCTTGCTCTTAGCTTAACTTAAAGGCGCCCTTTCTGCATTTCTCTTTTTCCTTCAAGACACCACATTCACTCAGCAGAGTTGCCTCATCAAAACGCTGAAGCCTCTTCAGACGAACAGAAACAAGGACTCTGGGCTCTGCACTTGCCGCAACTGGTGGCGTGAGCTGGGATGCCTCAAGAAACTAAAGCAGCCACAGGTCGAGGGGAAGGGGTTTGCAGCCCGCAGGCTGCAGGACACGCTGCTGCTGGCGC
>NW_009260616.1:294116-324151 GCF_000687185.1 Egretta garzetta
GGCTGCGTGGTGCTGAGTTGCCAGCCGGGTTAAACCACGACACTGGGGCTTGAGGTCGTCCATCCCTGGGACCAGCAGTGAGTCCAGGTGAGCACACAGGGACTGCCACAGGTGCAGAGGTGCCCCGGCCAGCTACATATCAGCTGTGAAAAACCGCTTGTGCAGATATCTCTGCTGCTTTTACCCCTTTCCACAACAGGACAGTCTGGCTCTGGAGACCCTCTGTTTGGAGATGCCACTGAGAGGTGAGGTTTTCCTGGCTCCTGCCAGAGCCAAGGAGCCCCACCAGCAATGCCAGGGAGTGAGCAGGACGACCGTGAGGGCAAGGGCCCTGTGGGGCAATGGCTCATCTCACCGCTATCAGCACCCCGGGGAGGCTTTGGGTGGGAGGATGAGTCCAGGACTCATGCTGGAACATACACTTATTCACTTCAAAACAGTTAAGTGCTAGGCAGGCTTTACTATTTACAGAAGAATACCAGCAGCCTTTCTGTTGGCTTGTAACCTTACCTCCCTGTGAAACTCTACTGCCTCCTCCCTTTCCCCTCCCAGCTCTGTTTCTCCTCTTATTTTTTTTCCATGTGTTTCACGGGAAAAAGTAGAAAAGAAAATGGAAGAATGAAGGAAAAAAAAGAGATGCGAAACATGAAATCTGGGAGAGCAGTGGGGGGAAAGGGGTTTTCTTGTTGCTCATTCACAAACATTCAGCTGAGCAGGGAAAAAAATCTCCACCGAAATCTGGAAGGATTTCACATACTAATTTACAAGTGCTGGCAAGACAGCCTTAGACGCTTCATTTATGCATTGAAGAGGAAGAAGTTAAAGCTACAAATCAGCTGCAAAAATAAAATTGTTCAAAACATTAATTCTGAAAAAACGGAATAAACCCGGAGATGGTATACATATGTCCTGGTAGTTTCAGAAAAATAATGGTTTGGGGTTTTCTTTTTGCTAGGAAAGATATGAATAGAAAACCAGTGAATTATCAGTTTCTTGAGTTTTGTCTGGGTTTTGCTCCCTTTATCTTTTTGCTGGCAGTGGCAGCACACAGGGAAGGAGAATTTGATGCAAAGTGAAAGACTGACAAAAAGGGCTTTTTCTTTCACTTGCCCTTTCCCACTTTGTCACAGTGTCTAGACAATCCGAGTATAAAGACTGCTTGATTGTAGCCTCTTGTAAAATGTGACAGAGGGTGTGACATGCACGCATCTTTTCAAGCCAAGTCCCTGAAAGTTCTCTGCTCCTGGCTCAAAGAAACCAACATCACGGGGAGCTGGCTAAATGTGAGAGAACACATGTATGCATGTACATGCCTAAAGTGATTTCAGCAAACTCAGGGGTTTCATAGACAATAAATATAACCTCCATTCAGCGTTGGCCTTTGTGGCAATGAATGGATTCCAAAAACTAATCTCCTTCAGTATCACAGAACAGGCTTTTAATATCCGAAAGTCTCATCTCCCTGCACGTCAGCATTTGGAGCTGTGGAAGGCTGGAGTTACTCAGCCAGCTCTGAGATCACCAAACAAAATCTGGAGCTGTTTTACACCAAATTCTCCAGAGACGAGCACGCAACACTGTTCATCCAAAATGCTGCGCAACGTACGGTAAAGGAACCGGATTTTGTTCCATGTCCATTAGGAAAGGCATCATTCCTCAGATGTGTGACTTATGGGTCACGCAGCAGCATCATAATTTGACACGGGAATCGTTAAAAGGTATGTAACTAGCCTAATTAAAATGAACTTTTCTAATGCAAACAAGTTGGATTTGCTTATTTTAAAGTTGTGGTTTTATGGGCAATATAAAACATGTGTTTTCATGAAAACATAAAACATTTACATGGGTTTTGAGACTTCCTTAGAGACAAATGAAAATAACCATTATGTTATTTGTCTCCTTTCTTGTCCTTGTTATATTTCTTGGACTCCAACATTTACATTGCAAGCCATCCAACATCAGCCTAACCAGAATAGTAGTTTCCTCCCACATGGTGGAAACATTATTCGACAAAGATATAAAATTAATTATATCATTATTAATTATTTATATAACCATAGCACCTTAATTACTTGTAGTTAGGAAACAGATGAAGGCTAAGGAGATGTTATTAACACTGTTATTATTATCGTAAATCACCCTCCAGTTTTTCTAGTGGGTTGTTCCTTCTCGATACAAAATGGAAGCCAAGACTGAAATACCCACCAAAGCCAGACATCCACTTCATTAACAGAAACAAAGGCAGTTCTCTGTTAGTTAATTGAAACCGAGGAAAAGTCCAGGAGTACCAGGAAAGTCCATTTTTCATACTTCTATTTTGAAGGGAAAAACTCCAACAATCTGGTATTTGTAAAGCAAAAAGTATTGATAAGCCTTTGCTTAGTCTAGCTTCTGCAGTTGTAAAGCATCAGGAAAAGAAGGATGGGAAGAAGTCTGGTGTAAATTCACTCCCTCAGAGCATCAGAAGTTTTTCCATAAGATTTTGCAACTCGTGGACGAAACTCTGAATTACGGTATCTCTTCAGAACTTGCTTTTTTTGGGTGTTGTACAAGAAAGTGGATCCCTAAAAAAGTTTGGGAGAGGGGTACAGGGAGATGCAGGGAGACACCAATCTATTCTGCACCCTCCTATCCATGCCACAGCCTCTGTCGTCCAACCCCCTGCCTCGGAAAGGAGACCACCACGGGAGAGAGCTCCAACCTGCCGAAGAGATGGCGAGGGGGTTCAGACCCAGCCGGCTGAGTTCTTCTTCCTCTCCATGGTTTTCTTTGGAATGAAATTTGACAGTATATTTTTAGGAGAATTTCCTTCAGTGAAAGACATGAAAGGGAAAGGCTGGATGACTGGTAACTGTCAACTGTCTTTTTCTGACCAAATCTACAAATCTTGTCTGGAAAGCACCAGCAGGAAAGCTGTGTTAAGAATCCGTTATGTTAAAAGGGAATCAGAAGAACAAAATCTTTGGCTTTTGTTCAGTCTCTGTGGTGAGCATGCTTGTTAATCAAACCAAGGGTTGCATCCAGCATGGCTGTGAAAAATATATTCTCTAAGGGATATCTTCTTCATGTTTTATGCTTTGCTGAAAGCACCACAGAAGTATCAGTCTGTGACATCAAATAAGCCAAATTTCATGAGCTACAGTAGGATTTAATATTCAAAATGCCACATTCTGAGTTACTGTGAAGATGCAAAGAAGGACAGAAAAGGCTTTCCAAGAATAAGAATTACAAAAATTTTTAAAAGAGACTTTAGTTTTCTGTGGAATGCCTCCTGCAGGCTGGAGAGGGGGAATAATCAACACAGAAATTCAGCCTGAATTTGAAATGTCTTCCTTTCCGTGCCACCATCACTAGCTCCCTAGAGAGAAACTGATGGACTACATATTTTGAAACACAAGCTTGAGGCATATTAAACCCCCCAATTTTCCGAAAAGTCTTGCTCACCCACTTTGACTATTACAAGTTGTTAGGAAGGCATTCCAAATTGGGCAACAAACAGGCACTAAAACCTAGTCCTATGTAGGTCAGAAATTCTTGTGCTGTCTGCTTGCTGACCTCTCTTTGACTTACATCTATGCTGATGGGAGCATTTTGGATTTCCAGAATTCATTCTGTGTCAGTTTCAAGCCAACCCAAATTAAACGGAATAAAATAGCAACACTTGTTGCATTATTTTTGTTTATATCTATTAACACTGGGACCTTTTAGAGGACTCCATTCCAGCTTGATCAGTGATTCCACAATTTTTAGGAATCATAAAGCAGGTCAGAAAGATACCAAAAATGTTTTCAAATAGTTACAACTGTTGGGTGTTATTCATTATTTCTCAGGCTTGTGGGTTGCAAGTTACTATATATATATATATATATATACACACACAAAATTTTTACACTAATGACCCGATCTAGAAAGAATAGAATTTTACTGCAACATGATAGATCTGGTTCATGCTTAAAAGAGGCTGGAGACCAGGGATTTGTGTAGAATGCCTGCAAACCTACATGTGCACCACACCTGTCATAGCGCATTAAAAAACGTAAATCGGAGAAGACGCAGTACCACCGCTGGATGTCCTGTGACCATTACAGATATGCAAAAAATCTCGCATGCACAATGTGGTATTTCTGAACAAAAGGCCAGAAACACGAGGGCAAAACTTCAAGTCAAGGATCAGGATCAACGACTGAAATGGTGTTTTCATGAGAAAAACAGCACTGAAAAAATGCCTGGGTTGCATTAATTTGATTTTTGAAGAAAGCTCTTTAATGCTTCACCCCGGACTCTGCTTTAGTGGGCTTAGAAGAAAAACCTCAGCAGTTTAATTGCTTGTTCGTCTGCAGCAGCCAAAAGTCAGGCCAATGCCCAGTGTCAATGGACATCCATGGCCGGAGGAGCTGGAAGAGCAGTCTTAAATGAACTCTTGCTTGCCATACTGCTTTGCCTCAAAGCAGATGCCTTTGACAGCGCCGGAGCGCTCTTACTATTGTTTCTTGTTGGCATAAAGTTGCTTTGGAAGTCTTCTACAGTCGTGTCAGAAGGGATTCAGGAAAATGAGCAGCTCCCGCTGCCATGAGAGGAGCAGAGCCTGCAAGGAGCTTTGAACTGCCGTATTCTGCCCCGCTGTTCCTTCCCGTTTACTGAGTGACTGGGGACGTGGCCCGGCAAACAACAGCTTTCTGACACTGCAGACAATGTCTAAGTCGTAACACATGTCTGCAAAGTACAGCACTGTGCTTGCCTTCCCTCTTTTTCCCCTTTGAGACCTGAACTAAGAGTCAATTATGAAAGACAAAGATTTGGGCATCTTCTTGCCCGTTTAATTTCAGCCAGCCTTGGAGGCCAGGATCAGCAAAGGGAAGGTGCGTGTTGAAGGATCTCATTGAACTACAACCAGGTCCTTGGTTTCTGGCAGAGGTTGTGAGCACAGCTGACCACGGGGCAGGGCAGGTGGCTACTGAATGCCAGGAAGAAAGAGCGATGAATGTCTTTGGCAAACAGATCCATCGTCCTGCTGGTGGATATGGTCCTTCTCTGGCAAGAGATTTATTACAGTCTAGGCAATCTATTTATTATCTGTATATCTATTATTACAAGCTAGAGAGGAAAAAGGAAGTCAGTGTTCCAGATGGACAGGAGGGACAATAACCGTATCCATGTGTGGTGTTTGTCTGAGGGACAGTTGTGGTGGGACTGGCTGGTAGCTGGCTGGTGGGAAGGTCGCCTGGCAAGGCCACAAGAAGATGCATTAGCACGATGTGGCTGTTCAAGCAGCTGTAAGCAAAAGCTCCCCAATGCAAGCAATGCAAGAAGAGGAGGCAAACCCTCCAAACCGCCCACAAAAGGACACGTTTTGGTTTTCTGCAGCTTCTTTGCCAGCCGAGTCTGTGAATGTCATGGCCTCATCTTTTGCAGTAAACCAGAGAATTCTATTCCACTCTCTGTCATACATCCCTTTCAGCAAAACCAAACCAGAACAAAACACAAGAAACGACTAAAGCAGAGTCTCACCCTGCAGTCTCTTAAAGTAACAGTAACTGAGTTACGCCTTGAACTGCCTGAGGGCTTTTATTGCTTCAAAAAAAAAGATGCCCTAAAAAACGCAGCACAGTAAGATCAGTTCTGACGAGAGGTTCTTCTGTGGTTTTTTTCATTTCCCACCAACATCCAAACTTTACTTGTAATCTAAAAGAAAGAAGCTTACATATGCCTAACTTGAGGAAGAAGGCCTGCAGCTTTTACGTTCATAAACTGAAGAGCAAGGCAGACTCAAAACTGCACTTCAGATTTCTTTTATTTTTTTTTTTTTTTTAGTTTAATGAGTTAAATGAAGCTTTGAAATTAACAGCTAAAGGCAGCAGCTACACACAGTAAACACACTGCTTACTCTACAGTTAAACCCCCCAAAGGATGGGTCTATCCTTGGTTCTGAGTAACACATGAGAACACCATGTAAATTCAATAGCGTGATTTCAAGCTACGTTCCTCCTTCATCAGGCCGCTTGTGGTAGCTCTATTCACTAGCAGAGAGAAGTGGGTGGATGGCCTGCATAAGCATTTTGAGCTAATGTGCCTAAATTTTAAAGTGCCTTTTAAGTATATAAATTAGAAAATCTGTATCAAGAGAACAACGGCTGCAAATGCCAGAATCATTTTACCTTGGAAAGAGAAGAAGCGAAACAGTGTCTCCGCTGATTTCCTCTTTCTTTTCCCCCGTTAAGAGAACAGAAAGATGAATGCAGGTTGATTCACACTGCTCTGATTTTTTTTTTCTTTCAGTTCTTATTTTTAGAATCTACCCGGTATTAATGGGTGTTCATCTGATCCACAGTATGGGAGCGGCACGGAGCAGAATGCAAAATGTGAATCGAGCTGGGCAGGGAAGGAAGAGGGGAAAGGGAAAGGCAGCGGGATAGAAGTTCTGCCTGTTTGCTTCTTTGGAATATGTAAGAGGCATAGAGAAAGATTTTCTCTCAAAAAAACCCATTGCTCCCTCCCCACCCCCCCCTTTGCCTATGCACCAACGAAACTAAGCTCTTCTCCGCCTTGTCTGATTTCTGTTTTGTGACTGAAGAACTCGGAGGATGTGACAGCAAGGAAATGGGAGCAAGCCAAGTCTCAAATCAGGAGGCGTTTTACTTTGAGACAATCCCGGACGCCATTCCCTCCCAAAAGGGCTCTCATTTCACCTAGGTTGCTACTGCTAATGTTTTAGAAGTGTTATTTAAATTCCTTATTTGTCCAGTTACATTGGGGAAAAAAATACTCTCCTTCCTAAACAGGAGCAAAGATTTGCCTGTGGCCGGCTCACAAAGAAATCCCCAGTCTTCTCACCACCTACAACAGCAAAGACGCGTACAGTTAGAGACCCCAGACAAGGTGGCAACCACACGGTGACAAAGGCTGGCCAGAGCAATGAGAATGCTGATGGTACTGACTGTATCAGTAGCGGGAAGACACGAAAACCCTGCCTACACTTACTTGGTCCTACCAGCGAGACCCGTTTTCTCAAACCCAGCTGTTGCCACTGTGGTTTTGGGGTATGACAGCTTACTGCCGTACGGCAGCTTAGGTAGGGTCTGAATGGGGCCAAGTTTCTTCATAGCAGCCCGAACCTTGCTGTGCCTCAGGTTTGTGACCAAAGCAGTGTTGATAACGCACCCCTGTTTTACCGATTGCTGAGCGGTGCTTGCACAGCGTCAAGATCTCACTCTGCCCCCCGCCGCGAGTAGGCTGGGGGTGGGCAAGAGGTTGGGAGGGGACACAGCTGGGACAGCTGACCCCAGCTGACCAAAGGGATATTCCATACCATATGACATTGTGCTCAGCAATAAAAGCTGAGTTTTTTGAAAGTAGCCTGTCTGGGTTTTGGCTAGGATAGAGTTAATTTTCTTCCTAGTAGCTGGTATAGCGCTGTGTTTTGGATTTAGGATGAGAATAATGATGATAACACACTGGTGTTTGAGTTGTTGCTAAGTAGTGCTTACACGAGTCAAGGATTTTTCAGCTTCCCGTGCTCTGCCAAATTGAGAAGGCTGGACATGCACAAGAAGCTGGGAGGGGGCACAGCCAGGACAGCTGACCCCAGCTGGCCAAAGGGCTATTCCAGACCATAAGATGTCATGCTCAGTATAGAAACTGGGCGGGGGTTGGCCAGGAGACAGTGATTGCTGCTCGGGGATGGGTTGGGCATTGGTCAGTGGGTGGTGAGCAATTGCATTGTGCATCACTTGTTTTGTATATTCTTTTACAGTTATTTTTTTTTTCTTCCTCTGCTGTTCTATTAAACTGTCTTTAACTCAAACCACGGGTTTTACTTCTTTTTCTGATTGTGTCCCCCATTCCACTGGGGGTGCGGGGGAGTGAGTGAGCGGCTGCGTGGTGCTTAGTTGCCGGCTGGGGTTAAACCACAGCACAGCCATTGCTCGGAGACTGGCTGAGCATTGGTCTGCTGGTGGGAGGTGGTGAGTGAATGCCTTTGCATCACTTGTTTTCTTTTTATTTCCTTCGCTTATTAAACTGTTTTTATCTCAACCCACGAGTTCTCTTGCTTTTGCCCTTCCGATTCTCTCCCCCATCCTGCTGCAGGGCAACGAGCGAGCAGCTGGGTGGGGGGCTTAGCTGCTGTCTGGGGGGCTTAGCTGCTGTCTGGGGTCAACCCATCACAGTGAGTAACATGTAAGTGATGTTCTTGGTCCAGAAAATAACTTCAGAGGCACACAGGTTAAGCCATGTTAACCAGACAGGCAAGAATTGAGATACTGATGAATTTGTCAGGATTACAAAGATGACACATTACCATCTAGTCCATTTTTAGCAAGAGATTTTGAAATCTGGAAAACAAGTGAGTGGGAGGCTGAGACAGTAGTGAAAAACACCCTGGACAATGGGACGTGGAAGGAGACATGTCTGAACTTGGCTTTCTCTCTTACAGAAGTGTGGCAGCATTGATGTGTACAGTCCTCTGCTGTCCAACTACAAGGCTACTAAGACCAGCAATTCTCAACTCTGTTTTGCCAAGTACCTTACAAACTGAAGCTCCCCATGTTCTACAACCCTGTGCCGCTGCAGACTGCATCTGTGCCACCAGGGAGTCTTCTAGGAAGTCTATAGTCCGTCTCTCCTTCCTTTTAACCGCACCCAGTCCCTAGTACCAAAAGGCTGGGAAATGCCCCTAGAAACAGAGATAACCTACACACACCTGGATGGGGCAATTGGCAGAGCAGGAGATGAGTAGCAGGAGGGGAACTGAGGCAGCATCCACAAGAACAGGAGTAAAAAGAGAAGCTACTGTCCCCTTCCCTGGCTTCTGCTGAGGACCAGTGACCCACAGTAAAGTCCCTCTGCCTCCAAATGTAGCTCAAAGTGGACCCTGCAGTACCACAAAGCCCAGTGAGGTTGCCTACATCCCATTGATACCTCAGGGAACTCCAGGAGGTAGTACCAAAACTGATGTATATGGACCTATACCCCCAAAGGCCTGCTCCTCTCTGTCTCTCTGTGTCTGTCTTTCTGTCTCTCTCTGTCTTTCTGTCTCTCTCCCCCTGTCTCTTGAAAAGATACCAGCATTCAAGATACCAGCAGCAGCAACAGAGGAACACAAAACAACAACGCTGGACAGATGCCTTCTCTCCTCTTTGTCTTTGCATCCCTGTATATGGTTGTAGGACTCATGGGTTTACATTTTTGGTGATTAATCCCACAGCCTGCCCTCTTAGGTGGTACTACTGCTTGAAGCAGAACATCACAGCCCAGAGGAGAATGAGCCAACAAGAAATAAGGGAGAACATCACATGTGCTTCAAAAGACGTGAATTGGAGTTTAAAGAAGGGGTGATGGTGGGGAAAATCACAAGGGAAGGTCCCTTCTATAAGCCAGAGAGGACGGAGCTTAAAAAAGGATCAGATACCAGCTAAGGGCCATGAAAAATAGATCCTGCTGGGTTAGTGTGCATTTTCCAAAGGAAGCCAGCAAACAGCTAGAGGGCCCTTCCACATTGATCAAAATACCTATGTATCACTAAGCATATGGTAGATCTATTTTTAAGCTTTAGGCCCACGTCTGAGGACAAGTAGAAGAGAGAATTTGATTTCATCATGAACCTGAGGTCATTACAGATACTGCTCAGGGAATGATCTGCAAGGGATGCTCATGTGTGGTGACTCTACAGCTCCAGAACCTCATCTTTTAGCTTAAAGCTACTGCCATCTCCTCAGCACAGCTATAGGAGGTCCTACTTTATTCCTTCATGGCCTAAGCAGAAAGTCACATTGAAATCATGGACTAAATGGAAGCTGTGGATATTTCAGTTAGGTGTCAGGGAAGAAAATCCTTTCTATTGGCAAGGACAGCAAAACAAGCTGGAACAGATTGCCTAAGATGATGTGAAGGCTAGACAAATATCTGCCAGGCATGGCACTGCCTCTGGTCAGAAGGATGGGTGAGTCTCTTTCAGTTCAATTTTCTATTACTCAGTAAGCGACAAAAACAGCAGATGCAAACACTTTTTAATAGCCCCTCCCCTCAAGCCAGAGGAAGTACAATTTCTTTGTTTCTCTCGCTCCCTCTTTCATTCTTTCTCAAGGTTCATACGCTTAGGAGAAGAAACTGTACTTTAAATCTGGCCTGTGAATGAAGGTACATTTGCAGAGCTCTAAAAACACACCTGAAGATCTTGTTAGTCACAGGGAACAGAGTGTGGACCTTTGCCCAGGTGGACATCTGCTCAACCTAGCATGCAGGATTATCTGCAGTGGTGTTCCTCGACCTGTGATCCAGGGAGCGCTGGGGTCCATAAATCTTCAGGTGGTCCACAAGCACACGCATGACCAAGCAAATACACATGCACTGGACACTGTGCCAGCTTTTTGCTGGTGGTGCTTGAGCTCCCCCTCTCACTGCCTGCATGCCTTCCCCGGTTTGACTCGTTCTCTGAGCACGAGCAGTTGAAAAGCACTGACCCAAAATGCCCCTGAGGATGGTTCCAACCATCCCCATCAGCGGGATGAAAAGAGCAGTGCATGAGGGAGAGGCAGACAACAGAAGTTTCTCTGTTTCTTTGCATTTAATACACAAAAGGGAAGTGCAGGACTGGATGATAAACTGGAGACACCAGGGAGGGTTTCACTGGAGGTGACCGTTTTGTAACACACCTCGTGGACTACACAACTGCTGACAATTCAGGAGGTCTGGAGATCCTGTCTGGACTTCCTCCCCGTTTCCTAGCACAGAAAGACAAAAACCTGAAAACTGCCGACGTTAACCTTTCAGTGAACAGCACAAGGGACAGATGCTAGATTTGTGGGTTGTGCTGTAAAGGGAAAGTGACCTCTCGATAGGGAACGAACGCACGCTCTGTGAGCCAGGCTGGCTAGGAGAGTCTGATTAAATAAGCAACTGAAAGCCCATTCAGCACAAAACCGTGGTGTCAAGCACACCATTAACCAAAGCAGAGGTTTTGATGACCTTTGTCAGGTGCCTATATGCTTATTACAAGCACCTGAAGAACCAGATAAACCCTCTGCCTGCTGAGTGGTGTCGTGGTTTAACCCGGCTGGCAACTAAGCACCACACAGCCGCTCGCTCACTCCCCCCTCCCTCAGTGGGATGGGGGAGAGAATCGGGAAGAAAATAAAAGGTTAGAGCCAAGGGCTGAGATAAAGACAGTTTAATAAGAGAGAAGAATAACAATAGTGATAATAATAATGGTAAGAGAATATACAGAATATATATAAAACAAGTGATGCACAATGCAATTGCTCACCACCTGCTGACCGATGCCCAGCCCATTCCGAGCCATGATCAGTCCCCGAGCTGCGATCACTCTCCCCGCGACCAACCGACCGACTAACCCCCCCAAGCATGACGTTCTATGGTATGGAATAGCCCTTTGGTCAGTTTGGGTCAGCTGTCCTAGCTGTGCTGTACTCCCAGCTTGTTATGCACCTGGCCGAGCAGGAGAAGCTCAAAAAGTCCTTGAGTAGTCTGAGCACTGCTTGGCAACAACTAAAAACATCAGTGTGTTATCAACATTCTTGTAGTACTAAATCCAAAACACAGCACTATGCTAGCTACTATGAAGAAAATTAACTCCATCACAGCCGAAACCAGGACAAGTGGCAATGCAAAATAATACTCCTGAAAACTAATAGCTAGATTTAGATTATTAGAATATTAAAGGAAATAGTGGTAACCAATTTAAGAAGTCCAAATGGAAGAGGGAAACTGACAGGCCCTATATGTCACAAATGACATCTGTCCGAGCGACTGACAGCTCAGAAGTAAGCAATCTTGGATATTTATGAATCAAGATAGATACACCCAAGGTGGGCTATTAGCTGGTACCTGTTACAGACCATTGGAATCACTGTAGAGCACAGGGTGATGGGCTTCTTCAACACCTATATAAAATAAGTATAAAAACCCCCTTGCGTTATCTCAGAGCCATTTAATCCAAACAATTTATGCCGGAGACCTTATGTCACTAGCACTAAAACATGACTGTACTTTCCAAAATGTTACGAATGACAAGTTACTAGCTCCTCACTTAAAGGAAAGATCAGCCTTCCTAACCCCATGAACTAAAGCTCTTGCCAATTAGCTAAATGAGTCATAGACAGCATAGGCCCCGCAGCATCAAAAGGAACGGAGAATTTGGGAGCAGTTCGCAGTGCGATGACTGCAACGTGAAGAACCTGTGGGATGAAGCCAAACTCCCACCGCGCACCGCTAAACCCCAGAGGGGTCACCCTGGCACGCCGGGTGCCGCAGGACCTGTGGGCTTGCTCCCTGCCCCGGCAGGCGTGGCAGTGCCGGTGCAAGCACACCTTACCCCGATCTAGCGTCTGCCTCAGTAGGGAGGAAACGATCACAAACCAGAAGGTTACTGGTGGTTCCGACTGAAAAGGACCTATGCTTTCTGTGCCAATAACTAACGTTATCTGCGATCATATCCAGACTAGTACAATTTTATGCAGTATATGAGCATGTGCTCTTCATATAATACATAAATTAAAATCATGGTACATGCTTTTTGAGAGGCGATTTCACAAAACTATAATGAATGGGAGTCAAATCGGGCTGCAGACAGAATGTACAGAAGGTTGCTGACATCTGTGAACGGTTTAAGACATTTCCTAAATGCCTGCAATGTTACAACATGAAAAGAAGACTGGGCTAGACAAAAATAACATGCAACGAAAAAACCCCAACAGCTGGGCTTGCCAGGGAAGTGAAAAACATAAAAAATGTTATATACAAAACCAACACACGAAGGGGGAAAGGGTAAAAGGTATTAATGAATAAAAAAGCTAAAATAAAGATTATATAGAGGAAGCAAGAAGATGCTAGGAAAAATTAAGGCAGATAGATTCAGATTTTTTTTTTAAATTTTTCTAAGCAGATTATGAAGACGAATCCTGAACAATAAAAGTGATAAAATAACAATATGACAGCAGCAGAAGTTATTCAATAAATATTTCCGAGCAGCATACAGGTAAAAGGCTGGATGATCTGTTTGTGATGATGATGATGAAATAACTTCCCCCCACAGCAGCCCCTGGAGAGGGGATGTTAAGCAGCAGATACATGATTCTAGGTGTTTCAGATTAGTTGCTAGAAATAAACTTGTCTCAAAAGGTTTTGGAGAGCTAGTCTTGGAGCTGCTACCGCTGCATCTAAAGCAGTTCTGGGCCCTTGGGGAAGGACCAGGGGCAAGAGGAAGGCTCATGTTGGGCCACTGTTTAAGAAGGGTAAAAAGTAATTACAGCCCACTTGGCTGAGTTTCCAGTATTTTGCACAGGATAGAACCACCAACATAGGCCTCAGTTAATAAAATCTTAAAAAAAAAGCTCAATTAATTAAAGTCAATCAACTTGGCTTTAAGGAAAACAGATCCCATTGAACTACTCTGATGTAATTTCTTGCAAAAATTACAAGTTCACTTGACGAAGGCAGCGTTGTTGACACTTACTACAAGTCTAAGTCATTTGACTTGTTCTGTAGAACATCTTTATGAAGAAATGGAATGCACTTCTCCATAGGTGGAGAGCATTGTATGAGATCAGGCAAAAATCTCAAACGTGTTTTCTACTGAAGTCACTTCTGAGTCCACAATTATATCGAATGTATTCAGAAAATGATAAATGAAGGAAGCCAAAGTGCAACTGTAAATGGGAAACTATCCGTTAGCAAGCAGATAGGTTCCTACTGGGTTCCCACAGGTATTGGTGATCATCCCTTTACTTAGTATTTAATAGCCTTATCAGTGACCTGGATTAAAGTAACGTCATTATGGTTAGATACGAGACTGGGGAGAGCAAAAAACAAACAACGAAAGGACAAGACTGACACAGAGCAACTGGGGTCTGTAGAAAGATGGGAGAAACCAGTTTAGGTGTTAATATGGCCAAGTGCAGAATCACCTTATTAGAATAAAGAATACAGGCCATACTTACAGGATGAGAGGGAGAGAGAGGACTCTATCCTCCGAAGCAGAGACTGAATATGAGACCGGGGGTCCTGGGAGGCAATCAGCTCGACATGAATTCCCCACACAAGGCTGTGGCCAAAAGGGCTAATGCGAGCCTCAGCTGTACAAACAAATGAAAATCAAAAGATGAGTAGGTAGGTTACAGTGACGCTGTATTTGGCTCCTGTTCCTCTGCTCCGTGAATAATGTATCAGGTTCTGCTGCTCCATATTTCAAATAAAGCGTTGGAAAAATTGGAAGAGTGTTCAGGGGAGAGAGAGTAAAGAACTGAAAATACTGGGTAGAAGGTGGCTTTGTTATAAACAAAAAGCTTAAAGGGAATTTTGTTACCTTGTTCACAGTATAGGAGTATTGATACGGGGAATAAATCTGATAGCAGCGGGTTCTAATCTAGCAAAGGTGGAAAATGCATTGGAACTGGAAACGAATCCAATCCAGACTGTGAACAGGCAATATTATTTTGCTTTTTCAGCGATGAGCTGTTATGGGCAATTAACCAGTAATTAACCCTTTACTCCACAGGTTGTGATATACTGTCCATCTCTGCACAGTTGTGCAAATAACCGTGCTTGATGTAAAAAGGACGCAGGCCCATGCAGCTTGGGTTATTTGGCACGAAGCGGGAGCTCCCGCAGGTGAGACCTGCTGCCTGCGTAAAGCCGGGGGTCAGGCGAGCGGTCACTGCATCAGGCAGCGCTTTGTGTTTCCATCGAGAAGCACTCCCTCCCCTCTCGGGGTGGTAATCCTGGCAGCCTTCCTGCTCGTGGCCTACAAAATATCTCCAGGGGAAACGCCAACCTTTTGGGGCTGAGGTGCCATCTAAGTACAGATGACACCCAACTGCCCGTCTGCTGTGGGATCTGCAGGCAGACGTCTCTGAATTCCCAGCACCTGGCTCCACACAAAACTTCACTGTGCAAAGCTCCTCATGCTGAGATGCCAAGGAAACAACTTTTAGGAAACCAATGGGGGTTATTACAGCTCTGCCACTGGGACAGTACCTGTGACTCCTTGCTTCAGGCAATGCACTTCATCTGCTGCCTGCTACTGGGATCTTGTCCCAGGGATCTACCTGGGATCCCATCCCATCCCAGGGTCCCCCAGTCACAGAAGGTGACCTCAGAGAATTAGGCTGAGGGCAGGAGTCTTCCATACCTCACAGATGTTTCCTCTCCCAACTTCACCCTTTCGGGGTGAACTGATGGGCTAGCTACCTTCTGTAGGAATACAAATTAGTGCCTTTAAGCAGGGTGTGTGGACGTGAGCACCGCTCCCACAGGCACCTCCCAGTTCTCTTGGGATATCAACCTGTCTCTCCTTCCCCTTCACCCTGCCAAGGGAACCAGGTGCTGCCAGGAAAGCTTTTGGCTCTGCATCCCACGAATGGGGTCTGGCAGGTGGGCTCCTTAAGGACCACGCGCTCAGTGGGGGGCCCTGGCTACTGGATTTGCTTCATCCCACAGCCCACCAATATTTAAGATTGATGGTTTTTAAGGACACAGTGCGAGCTTTTGTCCGTGCTGTCTGTCTTAACCCGGGCCTTTGGCCAGAAAGTATTAATCCTGCCCATGTGCAGGAGTGGGGAAGACTGGGGAGTGTTTGATTTGTGCCAGTTGCTGGCATCAGCTCATTTTAAGCTTCTGGAATGAACCCACTTATGACTGAATGCTGCAGTGTAAATTCTACAAATAAAACAGATAAAATAATCTCAATTACTTGAGCTCAGCATTGGTTCACATATGCCACTCCAGAGATTTAGAAGGCATTATTTCATGCAAACATTTAATTATATTTAATTACGATTCTACAGATATTTTTCTCTTCAACAGGTGGGAAAAAAATGTTTTTCAAACTTTCAGTCACTTTCAGTAAGCGATGCCTGCTAAAACACAGCACACATAGCATAGTAAAAGCTCAGTGGTATGTTACAAATGTAAAAGAAACATCCCATCTTAAGTAAACTATCATAGTACAAAACTTCTGCAGAATGAACTAAAGCAAGAAAGCCTGTGAAAATTTTAGGGAGGCAAAAGGCCTGTCCAAGTGTGTGGGGTGTGTGTGTGTGTGTGTATATATATATACACACACATACACATATATATGTGCACATGCATTCACACACACACCACCACTGGGTCTCTGCTGTACTTGGTATGCCTATCGACAGATCTCAAGACTCAAAACTGTGATTGGCAACTCTTTAGTCACTAAAAGAGCAAAAGTTTGGGGAAAGCTGATCAAGAGTGAGGTTTCACTGCTACTAATGAAAGATTAATTAGAGCCTGCTAAAGTACAGTTTGAAATTTTGCATCTTAATACTTTCTGCCCTCCTGGGTACATTTTTCTCCCTCTTCCTCTGGCACAACCCCAGCTACGTCCTACAGCATTTGGATGCTCTGTTAAGCACATGTGCAACTGTGTTTTTAAGCCTTGTAAAGGCTTGGTTATGTCAAAAGATGTACCATTACAAAGATCACATAGGCTAGACTCCACAAATTTATTTTTACACATGAAGTAACTGTGGTAATCTTCCTAAATGTAAATGATAGCAACTACATAGAAGCAAACAGCTCTAATACACAGATTTAAAAAATCTTTCTGAAATATTAAGAAATAAGACAGATGAAAGGTTTGTCCTTTTACTCCAGACACACAGAGGAAGAATTAAATGGGAGAATGTGAGACTAACTGTCCCATCTGCCTTTGTAAGTCACCCAGACCAGATGCAGAAATGCTACGGAAGTTAATGCAATGAACCCCAGAGGTGTCACTTTTGCAAATCTCAAGAGGCATCATTGACCTGAGGCTGGCTGCAGTTTCTGCCCCAATTCCAGTTTAATGTATTCCAGTTTGACCCTCAAGCGACAGCGCTGCTGGAGAACACGCTAAGAAACAAATGCAGGCAATTGCTTTGACATAATTCTTTTGAACGCAGGCAGATAGAATGTGCTGATGTCAACAGGGACTAGAAAAGAGTTTTACCCAATCTCCTCTCCTCACTGAAGAAAACAATATCAAAAAAGAAAGCACAGCCCAAAACCTAGCCAAACACATGCCCACCTTTCAGCAGCAAAACTAACACATACTGTCTAAGAAAGGGAGAACCAAGACAAATGTTTCTAAAGCACCGTTTGGATGTATACACAGCATTTCATTTATAGCTTAAATTTACATGACTTGTATATATAATTGGCTCTTTGCACATGACACACATGAAACATCTGTTCTATAGAGGATCTTAATTACCCCAGGAACAGTGTAATTCAGCCCTTTATGGCCACACTACATTCAAAAGAGTTCCTAACATAGTTCCATCATCTTAAAGCAAACTAGTCTTCTTCCCTTTCTCCCATTCTTCTAAAATTTAGGGGACGGCACGGACCTGCTTTCAGAATGATGGTCAGGGTGAAACCTTTCTGCCTTGCCACTCACTTAAATGCCCAGGCTCTAGCAACTTCAAGGCTGCATAGTTCGATGTCAGAGAACATTGAGGCAACACTGATTTTTCTGCACAGGGACAGCAAGAATAGAAGGTGGGGATATTTTTTCCATGGGAAAGATGAATTACGGTAGGAAACCAGATCAAGGCAGCCACTATCTTGAGACTAAAAGATTAAGTTAAAGATTTTTTTCTTTACCTGGTCACTGTTGCTCCTGAAATAACTTCTGTATAAAAGGAAAAGATAAAAAACCCCACACATCAATGGCAGTTCTTCAGAACTCATAAGGGAAAATACCAGGGTTGAATGTGGCTTGTCCCTCAACTTTATACAATGAAAACAGAACAAAGAAACAGATCCCAAGCTCATTCCTCCTCCCTCTTTTAAGTCTTCTCCTAAGAAAGGTTTCCACCTCTGCTACTCACAATTTTCCTTTTCTCCCATTCCTCCAGTTCCCCATCAGTCCATGCAGACAGCTTGTCTGCAGTGGTATCACGCAAAAACCAGATGAGATCCTCAAGGCTTCCCCTTTCTGTGTGCCTAGAGTGCTTCCAAGAAGAGAAAGTCCTGTGAAGAAATGGATTCTCACTTCCCTTTCCTGCAGCTATTTGTGTGCGTCACTCTACCACAACAAAAGTCTGCATCTGCTATGTGACCACGATTGAGAAACAGATAAAAATTACCATTTTGAATATCCCTAAGAAGCATGGTCTCCAAGAGAAGAGTGATCATGTGTTACAGCCACTGAAGTTACTTGACCTAAAACATCAAACCAACCCTCCATAAAAGAAAAACCATATTTTTGTCCTTCCTCACCTACCACCCTTTATGTGACCTGCTCCCAAAATGTGGCCACGAAGTGTGGTCCACACAGTTTGGCTGATCATCAGAGGCTGCAGAACCTTTTCAGCTATGTTGGGACCTGCGAAGATGTTGTAATGTTCAGGGAATAAGGGTTTTAAGACCACCAATCATCAGGAATTATCAAACACTTTAGTCCCTGGAGTGTCTGGTGTCCTGCTCTTTGTGTAACCATCCAGAAAGAAAACTTTGGAATCGGTGCTCTAGAGAGTCAGAGGACAAAGGCTGATCAAAAATATGACTGAATGTCCTAAGGAATTCCTCAAATGTCTCATGCTGCCCTGTTTTAGTTTTTAAAGCATTTTCAAGATGCAAAAGTATGGTTGAAACATTTTTCTAATACTAGGAACAGAAGAAGGCTTTAGCCAAAATAAAAGTTTACTATCTACCTTGACTCCTATAAGGCCTTTGACACAGTCCTATACAACATCCTTGTCTCTAAATTGGAAAGATATGGATTCAATGGATGGACTTGGCTGGATGACTATATCCAAAGAGTTGCAGTAAATGGCTCGATGTCCAAACAGAGATCAGTAACAAGTGGTGTCCCTCAGGGGTCCATACTGGGACCAGTACTGTTCAATATCTTTATTAATGGCATAGGCAGTGGGATTGAGTGCAGCCTCAGTGGGTTTGAGGATGACACCAGGCTGGGTGGTGCAGCTGATACGCTTGAGGCTTCCCTCAAGTGTATCTGCCCACAGGATATAAGCCATCCAGAGGGACCATGACAGGCTTGAGAAGTGGGCCTCTGTGAACTGAGGTTCACATGAGCTGAGGTTCATGGGTGAAGTTCAACAAGGCCAAGTGCAAGGTCCTGCACTTGGGTCAGGGCAATCACCAGTATCTGTACAGACTGGGGTAATGCAGGGATTGAGAGCAGTCCTGCAGAGAAGGACATGGGGACAATGGTGGATGAAAAATTAGACCTAAGCTGGCAATGTATGCCTGCAGCCCAGAAAGCCAATTATATCCCAGGCTGCATCAAAAGTAGCATGGCCAGCAGGTCGAGGGAGGCAATTCTCCTCCTCTATTCTGCTTTGGTGAGACCCCACCTGGAGTACTGCATCCAGTTCGGGGTCCCCAGTACAAGACCTTGGACCTGTTGGAGCAGGTCCAGAGGAGAGCCATGAAATGATCCAAGGGCTGGAACAACCTCTCCTGTGAGGACAGGCTGAGAGAGTTGGGGTTGTTCAGCCTGGAGAAGAGAAGGCTCCAGGGAGACGTTACTGTGGTCTTTCAATAGTTGAAAGAGGCTTATAAGATGGGACAAAGACTTCTTACCAGGGCCTGTAGTGACAGGACAAGGGGCAACAGTTTCAAGTAGAAAGAGGGTGGATTTGGATTGGACATAGGAAGAATTTTTTTTATGATGAGAACAGGTTGCCCAGAGAAGCTGTGGATGCCCCATCATTGTAAATGTTTAATGTCAGGTTGGATGAGGCTTTGAGTAACCTGGCCTAGTGGAAGATGTTCCTTCCCAGGGCAGGGGTGTTGGACTAGATGATCTTTAAAGGTCCTTCCAACCCAAACCATTCTATGATTGATGATTCCATTATTAAATTGGATTCCCACCTCCATGGCTGCTAGCACAGTACAGAGACAGTGCAGTTAGTGCAGCGGGGACTTAATGGTGCTGTAAGACAACTTGTAGAATAGGGTTACAAATCTGTATTACTGTAGACAGAGACCCATAAAGAACCTGCACTCTAGGATTAAGGCACATGAAGAAGAGAGGATAAGATATCCACATGATTTTGTCTAAATACATAGATGATACAAAACAAAAAGCAAGAACCAAATGCACCCATATCTTTACACTGCCATTTGTATGAAGAGTCAAAGTTTGTTATTTATTTCATACTGCAAAGCTACAGTTGTTATGACAAGCACAGCAGTTATTATGTAGTTCATGCTCACTATCTTTTCAAAGCACGAGAGATCCGATCATCTGTAGGCTTTGAACACTTCCCTCTAAACATGCCCGTCTAATATTACTCTATTTTTCAGCGACAGTAGGTTATCAGTTGTTTGGCTACTGCAAGCTGTTACAGTATTTTTACAGCAGGAAATGTGTATTCCATACGTAAGAAGACTATACTTACAAGGAATAATGCAGGAAAGGAAAGTGATCTAATTTCTATTCTGCTTCCTTCCTTCTGCAGCGTGCTGCATTGAGATGTTTGTTCCAAAACACAGATATTAGTTCAAGGCCAAGATTTTGTTTACCCTGATCCTACAAATCAAGCCTGCAGCTAAACTGCAGTTCAAACACCTCAAGCTGTTGTACTACATTCACATTCATCTAAGTGACTTAGGTAAGTGGGCTTAAAATTTCTCTTTTCAAGGTTATTGAGCCTGTCTTATCGATGGCTGGTATTTTTTGTGCCAATGCCACAGTTTTAAAACTCCTGTGAATCAAGAACACTTCCCGAAGATGCAAACAGTACCTCAAGCAGGAAGCATCCATTTTGAAGGGTCTTTGCTGTGCTCCTGGACCTCAGTATTGCAGACTGTAAGAAAACGTCTGTTGTGCTGCATTTAGGGAAACAGCACGATGACTTCACGAAGCCCTGCATCCATCCATGGATGTTACCCAGCTACCACTGCTGAACAAAGAAACCTGACTGTTACGCTTCACTTCTCTGCTTTTGTAAAACCAGTTTTTAATTTAGGAAGCCTGAAGTAGCTTTTAAGAGGAAACTTTCAAGCATTCTCTTACACTTACCCTATTTATTACTGTGACTGACAACACATGTAGGTAATAAATTATAAATGGCCACATGCAACTGCCTCCTGTCTGCAGGCTAAAAGCTGGCAAGAGACTCCATACCGCTACAGGGCCAAATCTGCATCAGGCAAGTTGCTGAATTTGGGGAGTCTTGAGCACCAGCGGATGCGCAAGCTGACTGGTCACTGCTGACTGCTCGTTGCCCAAGTTCTTGGGAAAGGATAAACAGGCGGGTCAGGAAAGGACAGTGCTCTGAACTGGATTGCGCAGCTGTAGAAATAATATCCAGGGTTCATTTGTTCTCCATCTTCCATGCAGTTCTAGCATGGAAGATAGAGAACCATTAAAAACCATTAAACCATTAAAACCCTCTCCACTACATCCCGCATTTTTGGTGAGATGACAGGACTAACTCTTTCATATTTACATGTTAGAGAGGTAGGGGAGTAAAAAAGATAAGTAAAATCAAGGGATACTTCAAAAAGTTATGTTTGTTTCGTTTATATTGTGAGTAGCATACTCGTCCGGCAGGGCAATACTGACTCCAAAATGAAGAAGATTTCCCCAAGGCTGAGCTGGAGCTTCTGCTTTTTGTTTGCATTTGGGCACTTAAGCATCTTCAGTGAAGATTTTCTCGAGTGTGAAAAATGAGGCTACGCGTTTTCTTTTGTACCTATTTTTTCAGAGCATTTTTTCAGATGCCAGGAGCATAAATGTAAGCAAAAGAAAACAGTCCCAACTTTGTCAACTTCCCACAACTGTATTTTCTGTGCCGGTGCTTTTGTTTTCTTGCAAGTTCAGCATTGCTTTAATGGCAGCACCCTGGATTCCCCCTGCCCCCAACAAGTGATACATATTAGTACATCTGTTTTCTCTGTAAAGTCTTTTTGCATTCTTTGCAGGGCACAGGAAGGATGTGGGCTCCTTTTCACATTCAAATGAGGCAAATTAGCCTTTGCCTGGTTCCTACAGTATAATGCTTATTTTACATTTAAGCGTGAGAAAAGGGGAGGAAATAAAACCCAACATGTTAGGTGGGTTACATGTTTCATTTTGGTACAAGCCTTACCTAGCCTTCTTTTGCAAGGACATAGTTTCTTCCACAGGACATAATTTCAGGATGGGGTTCAAAAGTTTAATCATGTAAAATGACCAAATAGTTTGCACAAAGGAATAGCAGCCACAGATACATTAAACATGGGAAATGCTGTGCTGGGCCTTATGCTTACAAAGAAGGATCAGGAGATGTGCAGGTCCTGGGCAGCATGGGCTGCACCGACCATGAGATGGTGGGATATCTTTTTTCCTGAAAAGCCTGATCACAACCACCACAAAGAGCGGACTTTGGCCTCTTCAGGGATCTGTTTAGACAAATCCTGTGGGATACAACCCTGGAGAAAAAAGGGGTCCAGGAAAGCTCGTTGATTTTCAAGGATCATCTCCTGCAAGCTCCAGAACTGTCCATCTCAATATGCAGGGCGTCAAGCACAGGCAGCAGGAGGTCCATATGGATGAACAAGGAACTCCTGACTAAAATCAAACATGAAATGGAAGCATCCAAGAGATAGAAGCAGGGTCAGATAGGGTTAGGAAAGCCACAGTCCACCTGGAGTTGAATCCAGTGAGGGCTGCCAAAAGCCTCAAGAAGAGTTTCCACAGTGAAAAGACTAGGGAAAACATGGGTCTACTGCTGAATGGGGCATTAGTGGTGTACCCCAGAAGTCAATATTGGAGCCAATACTTTTTAACCTCTTCATTAATGATCTACATGATGGCAGAGAGTGGTTTGAGAGGAGCGGTTGATACCCCAGATGGTTTCGCTACCATTCACAGGTACCTTGACAGGCTGGAGAAATGAGCCAACATGAACCTCATGAAGTTCACCTAAGGGAAATGTGAAGTCCTGTGCCTGGGGAGAAATAACTGCAGACTGGGGGACACATGCTGAGGGCTGACCAGCTAGAAAGCAGCTCTGCAGGAGAAAATCTGGGCATCCCAGTGGACACTAAATTGAACATAAGCCAGCAATGCTCCTTCATGGCAAAGAAGGCCATCAGCATCCTGGACTGCATTAGAAAGAGCACTTCCAGCAGGTTGAGGAAGGTGATCCTTCCCCTTTACTCAGCACTGTCTGACATGTCTGGAGTGCTGCATTCAATCTGTGGTTCCCTGAAAATTTGGGGCTCCCCAGTAGAGAAGAGAGATTGACTTATTTGAGCGGGTCCAGCAAAGGGCCACAAAGATGGTTAAGGTTTTGAAACATCTCTCATATGAGGAAAGGCTGAGAGCTGGGACCCTTCAGCCTGGAAAAGAGAAGGCTCAGGAGGATCTCATTAATGTATATAAATACCTCATGGGAGGCTGCAGAGAAGATGAGGCAAGACCTCTGAGTGGTGACAGGCAATGGGCACAAATGAAAATACAGAAAATGCAATTTAAACATTAGAAAAAAACCCCCACTTTTACTCTGAGGGTGTTGAACACTGGCACAGGTTGCCCAGAAAATCTGTTGAGTCTCCATTGCTGGAGATCCTCAAAACCCAACTGGACATGGCTCTGAGATACCAACTTTAAGTTGACCCTGGTTTGAGCAGAGGGTTGGACTAGATGATCTCCAGAGGCCCTTTCTAACCCCAGCGATTCATGATTCTGCCAGGTCAAATGTAGACCTGTTGCACTTACTAATGTCCTTCTCTTCCTCCTTTTAGAAACTAGAGGCAAATGCAACAATTCAGTAATGTAACAAAAGCACAGTACACATTTTGCAGGGAAATGGTGTGGTTCAAATTCCTGCTTTTTTAGAACCTGTGCTCTAATCAAAGCTAAGAGACGGATGCAAGAAAAACCAAACAACTACTTGGTAAACTGTGGTTTACCACAGGCAGTTAGCACTAGGTGGAGATTCAGTGCACATTCTTTATGCTACAGCAACTTCTTGCACATTTAATGCACACTATGCATGAGGTAACACACTCCACGTGCAGGGGAACTGTTATGAAGCAGTCGGGTGCTGTAAATTTACACTTGGCTTTACCGATGGCAACCTCCCAGGGCAACCAAGCCCTTAGTTCTGCTGACGGTCATCTGCCAGGCCTGACAGGTTTTACAGAGAGCTGGAAGAAGTTTTGACACACCTGCTAATGCATGGAAGTGCTGTCTCCAGCTCAGCTGCCAGACACTAAATTGAACATAAGCCAGCAATGCTCCTTCATGGCAAAGAAGGCCATCAGCATCCTGGACTGCATTAGAAAGAGCACTTCCAGCAGGTTGAGGAAGGTGATCCTTCCCCTTTACTCAGCACTGTCTGACATGTCTGGAGTGCTGCATTCAATCTGTGGTTCCCTGAAAATTTGGGGCTCCCCAGTAGAGAAGAGAGATTGACTTATTTGAGCGGGTCCAGCAAAGGGCCACAAAGATGGTTAAGGTTTTGAAACATCTCTCATATGAGGAAAGGCTGAGAGCTGGGACCCTTCAGCCTGGAAAAGAGAAGGCTCAGGAGGATCTCATTAATGTATATAAATACCTCATGGGAGGCTGCAGAGAAGATGAGGCAAGACCTCTGAGTGGTGCCCAGTGACAGGCAATGGGCACAAATGAAAATACAGAAAATGCAATTTAAACATTAGAAAAAAACCCCCACTTTTACTCTGAGGGTGTTGAACACTGGCACAGGTTGCCCAGAAAATCTGTTGAGTCTCCATTGCTGGAGATCCTCAAAACCCAACTGGACATGGCTCTGAGATACCAACTTTAAGTTGACCCTGGTTTGAGCAGAGGGTTGGACTAGATGATCTCCAGAGGCCCTTTCTAACCCCAGCGATTCATGATTCTGCCAGGTCAAATGTAGACCTGTTGCACTTACTAATGTCCTTCTCTTCCTCCTTTTAGAAACTAGAGGCAAATGCAACAATTCAGTAATGTAACAAAAGCACAGTACACATTTTGCAGGGAAATGGTGTGGTTCAAATTCCTGCTTTTTTAGAACCTGTCCTCTAATCAAAGCTAAGAGACGGATGCAAGAAAAACCAAACAACTACTTGGTAAACTGTGGTTTACCACAGGCAGTTAGCACTAGGTGGAGATTCAGTGCACATTCTTTATGCTACAGCAACTTCTTGCACATTTAATGCACACTATGCATGAGGTAACACACTCCACATGCAGGGGAACTGTTATGAAGCAGTCGGGTGCTGTAAATTTACACTTGGCTTTACCGATGGCAACCTCCCAGGGCAACCAAGCCCTTAGTTCTGCTGACCGGTCATCTGCCAGGCCTGACAGGTTTTACAGAGAGCTGGAAGAAGTTTTGACACACCTGCTAATGCATGGAAGTGCTGTCTCCAGCTCAGCTGCCATCCTCATCCATGGTTCTGGGATGCACCAGCCTTGCAGCAACTGATGGGCTGTGTCCTTGGTCTGGGGACCTGCAAGACCCATGACCCAAGTCCCCGTTCTGCATGCAAACTACTCCTTGAAATAAGCTACTTCCTGTTTCTTCTCGGTTCCCCCCCTGGTCTGACCTGAGTCACCGTACAGTGACCTCTTTTCTTGGCCTGCCTGAGCACAGCCCTGCCACAGCCTCCCACTCAGCCCCGTGGGAGCCCTGAAGCCCGCTCTGGCTGCAACAGGGAGGCCATGGAGGAGCAGCAAGAGTTTCTACTCCCTCAGAGCTGACACTGGTTTTCCAGACACCTGGCTGTCCAAAGCACACAAGTGCCTGCTCTTCTCGCCCACCTCTCTCCCCGCCAAGGCCAAAGGCATCCAAATCAATTAGTCTTGAGGCACAGAACAGAACAGTGAACATCATTGTGTGTGTCGGCCTGAACCCCCCTTCTCCTTCTAGCTCTCTCCTTGAAAAAGCAGCACAAAGCTCCAGCTCAGAGACCTAGAGTAAAGATACTCCGGTCCAGACTTCCCCCAAAGCCTGAGATTGCTCAGCGCCTAGAGTAAAGATACTCCGGTCTGGATTTAGATCCAGACTTCCCCCAAAGCCTGAGATTGCTCAGCGTCAGGCTCTGGCTGTCCTCATGTGGTAGGAGCAACAAGGTTGCTCGATCAGAGCCGAATGCCTTTAACACTGGTTTACTTAAAAGTGTTGTGCGAAAGGGGTACTTGAAGGGGCCTGAATAATTCAGGAAGTTCTTGAAAACAATGTGAGTAAAAATTTATTTTAGGCATCCTAGGAAGAGCCAGTTTCTCTCCGCTGAAGCATCCATAGCACTTTTAATCCACAATTTCCACTGCAGCCTGCTAACATAATGAGATTTGTTATTCCTGTCACATGCCCTTTCTGAAGATGCTGGGAGGGTGTGAGAGAGGGAGGAGAGAAAATTACTTATCAGTCACCACTTGCTAAGGGTAGATTAAGCACTCAAGTTATATATTCATGTATAAATGACTCAAGGGAGTTTCATTTATTCCTTTTCTCCTAGCTTATACTTTTTTCCTCCGGTCCTACAGCCCTTGTCATACTTGGTCACAACCTGCCCGCAGTGGACAAGTTGGAGAGCAGTAAACAGTTCTGGATTTTTCCCCTTTTGCCATGAAGTTTCATTGGAACTCCCTTTCCCCCACCTCAGAGCATGCCTGGTTCCTGGGAGCAGAACGGAGGACAAGAATAGAGTTAATCTTTAGCGATGTGATAAAAATCACTCTCTCACACAGACAACTGGAGAAGGATTTCAAAAGAGCCGTTGTGCCAAGCACCTGATAGCAAAACCTGAAATTGAAGCCAACCCACACCTTCCGGCTCATAGACAAAACTCGCTCATTTTCTCCCCAGTGCTCCTTCTTCTCTACTAATTCTACCTGGAAATAAAATGTAAGTCACCACTGAGCATACCCTTGCACCAAAACACGCTGTGCTTTGAAAGAGGTCACTATTTCCATCACAAAACCACTGCTGCATTACAAAGTGGGGGTCACCTCACCTCTCTTGCGCTTTTTTCTTTTCTTTTTTTTTTTTTTTTTTTTAAATATAGTTACTAAAAAGCATATTAAGCAAACAGAGAGGTGGGCTAGGAGAACGGGACGCATGGAGCTTTGGTGGCTTTGGTGCAACCTGGGGCGCGGAGGAGTGGGCCGGTGAGCGGAGCGGCCGGGGAGGGAGGGGAGGAGAGGGCAGCAGGAGATGGGGAGAGGGCTGGCAGCTTGCTCTCCCAATGCTGGCACGCCAGCTGGCAGCTACATGCTGCTGGTTGCGTGTGGGCTGTGAATATACCACAGGAGATGAGCCTTTAGGGGAGGAGCTGTCTGATAAATCATTAATGAATGAAAATATGAAGTAATCTGTCTGCCTAGGAGGCATGATTGTCGAATGATGAGGATGGTGGACGAGGAAGCCGGAGATGAGGTTCCTATCTCACCCACAAGACCGCTGGCACACCAGCTCCTTGTGCCGCGCTTAAGAAAATACACCCGCCTCCTTACATTGAAGGACTGCTTTCTTAAAATCAACACAGAAACCCCATGATCTAGATGAAAACATGATAATAAAATTTACAGCACCCTTTGAGAAAACTGCACGCCGGCTCCTCTTTTGTTGCAGGCGGTGCACAAAGAAACAACACCCATTCTCAGAGACAGCCTTCAGTAAAACAGGGGTCTTCTCAAAGCCATAACAAAAGCTAGTACGACCTTTTGCCAGCGCCAGTGGCATTTAATTTTGAATCGATTAACTACATACACAGTACTAATTACCCATGGGTATTTTTTAGCAATTGGACTATTGGTCAGAAATGTAAGGGTATGTCTGTGTGTGGACAGGGACGCTCTGCTTTCTCTGCGCTCTCCGAAATGAAGAGGAAAAAGCTAGAGAAATGATGTTGAAAGGTGCATTTGTGTTTATGTGGATAGCTGCAGGGGCACCAGACACAGGCAGTCGGAAAGCGATGAGGTTGTCAGGGGAAGGGGCAGGAGGTTAGCGTGGTTTGGTCTGAAGCACAAAGACCTAGCAGGATGTGTCATGCAGCAACAAAATCAATACAGACCCTGCAAGGAAAAATAATCGCAAGCTTTGTACAATTCTCAGGCTTACTTGGAAAGATCCTCACAAAGGTGATTCCTGATTTGTGTGAAATCGTTAACTGTGGTCTCTTTCCTCTGTCTTAAAACCTCTGAACGTTCAGGGATTAAAATGCTCTTAAAATAAACACCTAAGAAAGACAGGGCACAAATCAAGTGAATCCATCTAATGTTGGTGCATTTGGGGGATGAGAGACACAAGCGCTTTATCAATCAGTCTACTTTAAAATCATGGTTTTCCAGAGCAAACGATGCATAGACTGCAGCAGAAACCATAAACAGAAGACAGGTATGGCCATGACAGAGCCCTTGTATATAGAAACTTAACCAAGCGACTGAGCAGATCTTGTGGAGTTTAACTGCGTACCTATTTGTGGCGCTGAAGTCCAGTTTAATTATCCTGCCAAACCCCACTGAGCCACAACAAGATTATTACCATTTACCAAAGGACCTGCTCAAGCAATTTTACAAGGAAACTGTCTGTGCCTAATCTAATTGCTAAGAAGTAGCTAAAATTACGTTAGACCTGGAGAGACCAACAAAGAAGCAGGAAGCTCCAAAAGGTTCAAGAAGCTTCACGAGGCTGTTCCTGTAAATCCCAGTGGCAGTGATTTGAGCGTGAGCTCCCTGGCGAGGCTCCAAGTCACAGTCAGACACCGTTTTCCACCCAGAACAAATGTAATGCAGGTGAGATGACTTACAGCGCACAAAAGTAGGATATCTCACATACATAAGCCTTCTGCTGGTTACTGAATACATCTACATAATAAGTGGGGTTTGTAAATTATCCACTGATGATGTCATACAGATTTAAATAATCTGCAGCGTCAGTCTCTGCTATTTGCAAGCCGTATCTGACACTTTAACAGCCTTTGCAAAAGGTTTAACTGGGCTCCATTGAAAAATCCTATTTTTCAAGCTTTTGTTTAATCATAAGATGAACAACATCTATAAAATTTAATGAATGGATTGGGATGGCTTAGATGTTTCCAGATCCTTGCAGGAAAACAGTACACAACATCGGAAGGAATTGCTGCTGTAAATTACAGAAAGTTTAATTGGAGACTGCTGGACATATTAAGCTACAGTCAAGCTTGTTAACACAGTGAACATACAGCATTACCCGCCAAACAACCACAGAAGCGCCTTTGGTGAGTTGCTTGCTCGTTTATGTCTTGCCAAACTGACCAAGAACAGATTTCTGCCAGCGCCGTTACCAACAGCTACTTCGACACGTTGCGTGGACTGCCATGATTTCAATTTGTGTACCGCCTGCTATTTTGCTTATGTGTTCTGGGCTTAAAAAAAAAAACAAAACAGAAAGGGGAAAAAAAAAAAAAAAGAAAGGAGAAAGAAAAAGCTCCCTTCACACTCCACTGACATAGAAGAGCCTAGGACAGATGACCTGGATTCAAACTGGTTAAACACAAGAAAGGGCAAGTCGCGAGCAGACAAAGCAAGCTCCAAGGGGTTTTCTCTCAGACTTTCACAGTTTTCTGATGCTCCAACCAACCCTGACTTGCAGAGCATATTAAATTTGCTGCTCTCCCTGTCCAATATCGTTAGAGAACTGTCCGTCAAAAACAGATTTCTACCAGAGCTGGTTATCACCTTGAAGAAACTATACAACTAATTGCCAGCTGTGTCTAGGGTATCTTCCTCCTCCACCACGGAACTGAAAAGATGTGTGTATATATATATACACACACATTCCCCCTCCCCATTTTCTTGTTTTAAATAAGCAAAGTTCTTGTCTGGGTGACAAGTAGAAGCATCTCCAACCCAGAAGAGCCTAGAGCTACACCTTAAAGCTCCTGGAATTTATCTCAGACGTAAGAGATCCAAAAGAAAAAGAAGACAACAAGACATTGACTGTATTCATGTGTAGCTTCCAAAAGAGTTATATCCTGGGAAAAAAATGGCATGGGAATCGCTGGTTACAACAGAAGTGAAGCAGCAGCGATAGTTTGACGTACAAATTCTCCACAAAGCA
>NW_009260616.1:324319-361947 GCF_000687185.1 Egretta garzetta
GAAGCAGGATGGTGGCCTGGAATGCTACTGGTCTCTCATAAAATTGAGGAGGAGTCTTCTTAGAAGTGGTTAAAAGTCACGGCTTAGGATTTTTTTTTTTTCTTTAATCAGGAGTACAACTAGGGAAATATTTAATACAGCAATAGAAACTTCTGATGTTAAGCAACGGAAATATTTAATACAGCAATTAGAAGTCCCATGGAATACACGTGGCTTTCAATGATGTCTCAAATATATGCCTTAAAGGAAAAACATATTTTCCTTTTGATTTCTGGAAATTTAAAGGTGCTGTAAAAGGGGTCTTGCAACATGGGAGTAACAGGTCCGTGTTCCCCACAGAATTTAAAACTCAGGTCTCACATACATTCACCCAAATCGCACATGCATAAAAGTATGTGTAAAAGCAGATGCAAGTTTGGGGACCTAAGCTGGATGGGAAAAGCAAAGTAACAAAAATGATGTGAGTGTGAGCTCTTCCCAAAGACTCCTAGCTGTGCACAGCAAGCAGCTCAAGTGCTTTGGTCTCTCTGCCTGGGAACAGAGCTCCTTTCTCAGAGCTCTGCCCAGCATCCACCTTCTGAAAGGTCTCCAAGGTGAGGTGCTTTCTGCATACGATGCAACACGTAGCCCTTTTGCACGCTGCTGCAAGAGATGTTAGATGAAGGGTGCTACATCTTTTACTGAGCACGAGCCACGTGAAACTGCTCAGAGCAAGACAGGAGCCACAGTTACGTGCAAGATTCGCTACTGTTGATAATAGTCAATGGCATATTCCACACGCATGATCAGACAAGTTTCTCCAAGTAACTGTTTCTGGATAACATCTCCACCACATGCGCAGGATGACACACACACGGAAGGCACATGCTGCACTAACACAGAAATGATGAATACTTTAGCATGAACATGCAAGAATTCTACTTTACACTAGCAATGCAGCTTGCGTCTTCGGCATGCTCTTACTTCCTCAGGGTGAGCAAAAGGCTCCTGCAAGCAGCCCCTTGATTCAACACAAGCTTTTCTTCTGCTTTGTCAGCTTTGAATAGTGCTCTCTCACACACTCTCTCTCTCATCTGAAACACTTGACTTATAAACAGTCTAATCCAAAAAAGAAAATGAAGATATATACTGTCATTTACAACTGTCCATGCTAACCCCCCAACAACATCTAATGACATACAGGAAAGCTGGTGGTTAGACTCAAAGTAAGCCTCCCTGGGTAATTACAGCCAATTAGAGGGCAAAACTCAAGAGAAAAACATTTTAAAAAACAAATGGAATGATCTTGGGCTCCTGCAAAGGCATTTAGCAAATACCAAAATGGTCATACAGGATATCTTAAAAATAAGACTGTGGATGTTGCATAGTCTTCCCAGCCAAAAAAAATATGCCACTTCACTCAAATACAATTTTTTTTTCTGTGTTTTGACACATTTGGCATAATCACCATGGTAGAAAACAATGAGAAGTCTACAGCATCTATCAGCTGTCAGTCTCTATGTTTTCTATATGTCTACAGATGTGTTTGGAGACATCCTGCTCTATAGATAGAGCAGAATTTCATGTAATGGCTCTTCCATCGCCCTCTGTCTTACAAGAATAAAGGCATGTAGTTCCCAAATTTTTCTCATCAAAGGATGTAAATGGAAAGAAATGGGAGGGAAAGGGGATTATGTTTGATAGTAAACAGCGTACAGAGAGAGACTAATGCCGTAATATTGCAGAATTAGCGGGGGGGTGGGGGGTGGGTGGGGAATGGACAGCAACTCTTAAGTGTCGTACACAACCAACAAATACCATAGCAAAATGAGGACTTTCCTAAACTGATGATTCAGTCCAATGACAGCTAACGAGACTCAGAATCCACCACAGCAATGGGTGCTGGTGCACCGATGCAACCACTAGCTTTAAGCATACTGTACTGTAATTTGGTGTAAGTTCCCACTGAAAAAAAGACAAACTTTTAACTTTTAATAAGCAGCAAAAGAGGACAAGAAATGACCTGAACGCCTGTTTCCAAAATGTGCAGTGGAAGCTTCTTCTCAGGGTCTTTTTTCTAACTAGCACCTTACCTGCACGAATGGGAAGGTTTCTTAACCTGAGGCCAAAGTATTTAACATTTCAGATCACATCTAAGGTCCACGCATATAGTTTAACTAATAATTTCACAAAGAATCTAAGGAGTCTCATGCAATTTCTATTTTTATCTTTCTGCCTGTAAAGCCACTTGCTTCAATTATCATGATTTTTGCACAAAATAAATACAAGGTAAGAAATAGTTTGATTAAAAAAAAAAAAGCAAAACTTATGACAGTGAATCAATACGGCCTGAAAGGTTGTTACAGGATTAGATACCACCTTGCAAGACCAGAAAGGCAGGATTCTCAGCACTCAGCACAGCATTCAAAACCCTAGCAGACTGAGCTAGTAGATTTTATATTTCTCACTACCGCTGTTGCAAGATGTGATCAAGGATGCACACAATCTTCAAGGCTTTTCAAGCTTTTGCCAGAGGGGAAATTTCAAAGCAGGCTTCTCCCTGCCTCGTAATACTAAATGGGCTGGGCAGGAATGACATTTGCACAGTTGAATCTTTTATTATTTTCTCTTCCCTAAAAACAAGAGGAGCAATATGGCTTGCTATATTAGATATATTCCTATAGGTGGGCGGAGAGCAGGCATAAAGGTCACAAGGACAAAACACTATTTATTAGAAGGCTGTATAAAGCTCTCTGAGGGTGTTACCTACAGCACGAACACAAACTTCTCATGAATGTAAGCTCAACTGGATATTTCCTAAAAATCAACATCAGTGATTTCCCTGATAACATGCCCTGGGAGGAGCTGCCTCTCCCAGACCAGGAGAGGCTGTGTGGGACCCCTCGGAGCCCCTGAAAGCTGCTCGCCATTGCTCACAGGGCGGCTGCAGGGTGATGCGGAGGGCTCCCCCACAGACCTTTCCACCTCAGCTGATGGAGGCTGACACATCAGACAGGAATCTCCCCCACCACTGCCCACTGGCCTTCAAGATCCACCCATCTTCATTTTTATTTTGAAACGGGTATTGTGACACAGCACTGCAGGCATTCTCAGAACAGGCACTAATGCATGATCTTCACGCTATCTTCTTTAGTTTCTCTTCTTGTTTTTTTCTGGATTGCTTCCCAGGCTTTCTTTTATCTTTGAGCTTAGCAAACTGATTAATATAAATAACTCAATGTCCAAAAATATTCAGCTTTGGTAATCTGCAATGAGATCTCTCCTCTTCTTCATGCTTCTTTATATGCAGTTTCATTATGTTCGTGCCAGATGAGCATTTAAGCGAGAGGGAGACGTAATGAGAGATGAAGAACTAGAGCAGTGTCCTTACGCTATGAGGTGGAAACAGACACTTGTGCCTAGAGACCCGTACCAAACTCTTATTGAAGAGATAACTTGTCTATACGCAAAGTATTTAGTGCTCAACACAAAGTTTTGCAAAAGGCACAGAGAAATCTCCTAAACAAAACCCCAAATAATTAAATCTTCTTGATACCACAGCATCCTATATCACACACACACATGCATTCTGTCCTCCATTTAGTTTCAGCAGCTTCCACTGTGCTTGGCTGATAAAATAATCTCCCAAGTGACGGTAGCTCTAAAATCTATTAAATCCATGAAGTATTGATGAGGCAGAATTAATGTTGAGAGAATTACATTAACCGCCCCCCTCCCCCTGTATTTCATAAAAGAAACTCTCTCGAAGTCAAGCAGCACTGTGGCTGCACTACAAAATACAGCACGCTCGGGTCAGGAGAATCTACATCTGTCCACACACCTTAAACTCTACCTATAGATGTATTTAGCACTACAACACATATTCATTCAGTAAGAGCCTTATCCACAGAAACAGCCATACCTGATGCCCAGAAATCATGCTCTCTATTCCTTTTAAGTTCGGGTACGATTTGTGTCTCACACAGAGCGCATCATGCCAACCAGGCACCGGGTAAGAGCCCTGCCTCTCTCTGCGGCGTCCCTCACTCCCTGCACGGCGGGGCTCATTAGCTGCGGGATGAGAGCATTACCTACTAAGACCCTGTTGCTGCCTGATTATAAACTTGGCACAAACAGTCCCAAGTCTGGCAATATTCTCTATGCTGGGTGTTCACTGGGAGAGTTGGGTTTTTTTTCCTTGCTTTGTTGCTGTTTTGGATTTTTGGCACGACTTCAGCCAAAATTTTTCAAGCTAATTCTGAAACAAAGCATGGGAAACGAGTGATTGGTTCATGTTAAAAGCTTCTGGTCACCTCCTGAACAGCTTGAGAGGTTTTGTGATTTGGACCATAAACTTGCAAGGTGTCAAGAAAAAAATCTTTATATTTTGATCTCTGCAGAAAACTCCCAAACATGGCTAAATTACTAACCTCTGAAAAAAGAAATCACCATTTGCATGAGCTCACTAAGGAGGTGATGCTTCCTAGCAACTAAATTCCCTGGAGATCCCACCTACAACGCCCCAGGATCCTGCTACCAGCTGGGTGGGACCTGCCTGCTCCAAGCTGCACTTACTTACACTTTAATATTAAACAATCAGAGCTGGGCGTGAAACCAGGTGCAAGGCTGTTCTGTATCTAAATCTGAACTCATAACAGGGTGGATGGTAGTGGCCCCTGCAGTGTATCACATACGGGTTCTTATTCAGTCCTCTAGAGGGGCGGAAGGGGAACAGAAGGTATGAGAACATGCCAGTGTGATGGAACAGGAGTTTTTGTATCAACTGCACAGTGACAAAAATACCCCGATGCATATATAGAAAAGAGCAAAGTTGATGTAACACTCCCTAAAGCAATATCTGAACTTTCAAATTTAATGTTTTTCTTTCAACTGAGCACTTGGAGGGCTTGTTATCTAGATTTTAAAAAACCCAACTGATTTACCACTTGCAAAACGCCAAATGGATCTTCAAGCTGCTCTAACATCACGATCCACTGCAAACATCTCTGCCACTGAGCCAGCTAAGAAAGCTGGGAGGTAGAGCTGCATGCAGTGCTCTGCTCCATCTGTTGTCTTAACTGCCCTGCCCTATTGCTTCTCCAGTGGCTACAGGAAGAGGGACATCCAGACGGATGGCCCATGGACCAGCTCTCTTTTGCTGAGCAATTCCAACAATTGGATTGCCTCAACCTCAGGTAAGAAAAAGAAAAAAAAAAATAAATAAAAGCTAAACTAAAGGGATTACCAGTGAGATGTAGGAAAACACTTGGGAAAATGACAGAGACTGACACAAATATCCCTTCTTCAGAAGACTGGAACATAACCTCCTTGTGTAAGGTTCTATAATTTTGATAAATCAAACACAAGTGTAACACTGCTTCACATCTCTTAAGACAGCAGACTAAATTCAACCTTGTCAGGACTGAAGACATGCAGTTCTGGGCAGAGGACAAGCCCCATTCCTTATAAGTCTTATGGACCAGATCTAACATTTACCACACCCAGTGGCTCCAACATGCACATCTTTCACACAGACAAGACTGGAAGAAAAGCAACAGACTAAAATTGAAGGAATTACAAACATAGAATAGGAAATCTTGACAAACCCCAAGATGTTTTAAAACGCTCAAGCATTTCCACACACTTTCCTTCCCAAGAATGCATGACAAATCTTCAGCCCATAGGAAAAGATAATGAAGGTACGCAACAGAAACACATTATGAGGTACATCACTGCCGAAATTAATGACTCTGGAAAATGAAAAGCTACTAGAAATAGGACCAAAATGCACCAGGTCAGCTCTAATTACAGAGAACAGCTAATGATTCTGGCAAAGCCTCTTGCGGGCATGGCAGAATACAGGTAATAAAGCAAAAGTTACAGCGGGTTATTTCTGCAGTGAGAATTCATATTCCAAGCCCTTTGCAGATAATGCATAGTTGCTCTGTAATACTTCATGTCAGAAACCTGACATGAGCAGAAGAATCACCAAGAGACATTCAACAGCACTTTTGGTAGACACCAAGGATGCAAATAATTGTATCATACAAATTGGACACCCAGGAATGCACAGGGCATCATAATTTTTCTAAAGGCAAACAAATTTAATATGCATAAAGATACTGAAAATCTGTTTTTATATCATTTCTAAAAATCAAAGCAGGCGCTGCCTGCTAAATTTTTATTTGTTTAAAATAAAGAGAGAAGAAAAATGTGACTGTCCTTAATGAGGAAAAAAAAAACCAGACGAAACACCAGATGAGTGTCTTAGCAGCTGACATCCAAATTTCCCAGAATATAGCTGAGCAACTAGGAATAGCTGAAACCATTGATTAAGATGTGCAGTTGCTTCTAATCTACAGAGAAGTGTGCAGACAGGAGCACAGCATCTGAGATTTCAGCTGAAACAACAACAAGCCCCGAACTTGGGGAGGTACCGCTGCCTAAATTCAGAGTGAAAAGAGCAGTGGAATTCCAGGCCCTGAGGTATACGTTCAGCTTCCAGGCCTGCGTTTGAAGCACTCACAGCTTTCCTGGGAAGAGGAAATCTATAGGGAAGGGGCAAGCACGCAGTGGCACACCTGGTGCAGGAGGATGCAGGTCAGGTTTACAACACAGTGTCCCCTCTATTCATTTCACAGCTTGATCCTCCTCTGATCTTGATGGCTGTAACCAACTACAGAGTCTAGATGGACAGGGACATCATATTACACCGTAAGTCATTCTTAGAAATACCAAAAACTCGTATGAAAGGCAAGAGTTTCAAGGGGGGTCTGGACTAGCAAAGAGCAACCTGACTACAGAAAAAAACCCCACCACAGATCAACCCAAGGTGTTCTGTCCTACATCAGCCATGCTTCTTGGGGCTCCTTGCAGCCGTGTTAAGTATTTGATGCGGAGGGACGGCTGTTCCATGGCCACCACCAGACAGGTCAAACCTGTAGTGCCATGCAAATGTCTGCTCTGACATCCACAGGGCTGCTTTACAGAAATCTCATGAAAAGAGGTCTCTTCTCACACTGCTCAGAAAGATACCATCAGCTTAGCTGAGGGAGTTTTAAATTCACCCAAGATTTCTCTCCTGACATTCAAGTATACTTCTCTAATCAGCTCCTAAAACCACTATGAATTTTTGATGTGGAAGCTGCATGACCTTTTCTAGGACTTTAATACAAGAGGAATAAATAACCGCTGAGCCTCTGAGCTCAGCTGTTACATCAAGATAAATTCAAAATGTTCTCTGGATGTCCAGTCCTTCTTGGATTTAGTGGGTTAGGGACAGAGACTGAGCAAAACTGTATCCTTGTCTAATATTTTTTTGTAATTATTTTTAAACTCTCTGAGAATTTGGAATGCCACAGGCAAACCTACAGTGGGGTCAGAGATATTTCAGAGATCCTTACAGATGAGAAACTCAAGGTTCCTGATTATTTTACCTCAAAATCAGGTTTTACAAACAGTTTGAAGTGGGAAGAGGGGAAGGAACAGCTGAGAAAACAAGCAAAATTTACAGTCTATTTACATATTAGAATGGCTCCAGGAAAAGAGTATTAAATTCTAGGGCAAAATCCTGGAGCATGGAGTGGTACAAACCTGGCTAAAGACTGTCTTGAAGAAATTCTAGGGTGTTTACAATCCAGCAGTGAGAAGTGTCTCCTTTCATTGGCTTACATCTCTAAGCAAGTCAGGAAAACAGGTAGTTTTCAGGAGCATCAGTTTGTCGGCTAACCTTCTCCCAGGTTTTGAGATTCAAGCAAGTCAAGTGGCCATGCTCTCCAAGTCTGGACATGAACTATAGGTTGAGAAATGTTGCCCAAGTAGAACCTCTGTGAACCAGATTGTGTTTTTTCTTTTTGCCCCCACTAACATCTGTGTGACACCACACTTCTTCGGAGCCACAATAAGCAGCTTCCCTGATTTTGGGGTCTTCTCCAAGACTCCTCCTCTCTCATAGGCAGAGAAGATGCAAAGTCTGCACTGATTGACAGTGAGCAACAAAAATGAAAAAAACCAAGGAGGTACTTTTTTACTCCGAGGCTGGTCAGGCATGGGAACAGGTGCCCAGAGAGGCTGTAGAGTCTCCAGCCTTGGCATCCAGTTGAATTTTGAAAACCAAGGCTCTAACCAACTTGAGTTAATAGTACCTGATTCAAGTTGGGGTTTGGACAAGATGACACCTGGCAGATTCTTCCAACCAAAATTATTCTATGATTCTAAGAAACATGCTGCTTCTGTCTCTTTCCTTTTGCTGCTCTTGAACTATGCTCTTTTATTAAGACCAGCCATGGAGACTAAGCTGGTCTCAGCTGATGCATCTTTGATGGCAAATTAAAACACAATAATCTGACTACCGGGTCTGCTGGTAAACTTTTTTTCCTTGGTGTTACAGGGCATCACAATTTCTGAATTATGACTCTATTCCTTGACCTGCAAGCACCACAGCTATGTCACACCCCACACAAAGATCAGCCAATCTGTAAGGACACCAGGCAACTTCTAGTATCAAAGCATCATCACTACCACCAAAAAACACCCTAGTTATAGATCCTATCCTCTTTTGCAGTAACAAATGTCAGCACAAAATCTCATGGACTAATGAGCTCAAGCTGCTGGTCTGTGGCTCATCTTTGGCCCTACAACTAAACTCTAGTTAATAATTGTTGTTCGTATTTCCCAGTATATGGATATAGGTGCAAGCTTACAACATGGTCAATTGTCAGAAAAGCCAAATTGTAGAGAGAAAATGTCTTAAAAGAATGAGCTACAGTAGGGTTTACCCAGGTACCTGTTGTACAGGACTTTTCGTGCATTTGGCCAACTTCTTTGTAAAATTCTGATCTTGGTTACCTTATCTTCCCTTATCTTTAAGACTATACATTCTGCAGAAGGCTAAACAATCTACATTTAAACATCTGCTGGTTAATCCAGATCTTTCGGTATGATGTAACAACATCTGTTTTTTTTAAATGGCAGAAAAGAACAAGAGTTCTCACAGAGCCAGTCTTTGATTTTCAGTTTTCTACCCTGCAGGCTATCCAACTCTGAAGTCTTCTGCCAGTGGAGAATAAGCCAGTTTCATCTGCAATCTGCACATGCTGGCTGAAGAAAAAAAATACCAGTCCAATACCCTCCTCGGCCAAGGGAAAGAAGGGACACAATCTTCTGCTGGCATTTTTTTCCCAAGGGTGATGGCGATCGATTGGCACCAACCAGAGCTATATATATATTGACAGTCTCCTAGAGGGAAAAGTAAGATGAGCCTGCAAACTGCTCCAGATCTGGTGCTTTTTTGCAAGTTGGAAGAGTTTTCTCAGGATTAGTTCTCTCCAGTTGGGGCATGTCACTAATTACCTCCCATTCTTCTCTGCCTCCTTCTCCTCACAGCAGCGCAGCTCAGCGGCACCGACACATCACACATGACATGCCATATTCCCCATAGTGCCTGTAGGACCAAAAGTCTGTAGGAAGCTGGTGCCTCTGGAAATGTTGCATAAAGAACAGCCAGAGAAGCAGCAAAGCTTGTCATGTGGGATGGAAAGGAGGGATAGGGAAACTGCGATAGCACACAGGAGCATTAACTACCTCCTTATTTCTCAGGCATAAGCAAATCATCCTAGCTCCATGTGGCAAGCAGGCCAGTCAGGTGTTCTGGGAATTGATGGAAAGATTTCAGAGCAACTGGACACCCCCATCACTTGGGGAGGTGCATGCTCCCTTGACATTATTTTTGCTCCTGTTTTTTTTATACCACTAGCATGCTTTTTTCTTCCCCTTGTTTTCAAATTAGGCCTTTGTGTTTCTTCTGCTCTAGGTTTTAGCTCAACCACTCGTCAGCAGAATATAACAGCTACAAACACAATAAGCAGATGCCACTGGAGCAAATGAAACTACATTCTTTGCCTCGAGGCCCAGCGTGCTGCTTTCTGTCAATGCCTCTCATACTGCGACTCTCCATACCAGAGGAAGAAAAACACATAATCAACTATGCCTCTGTATTTCCCATCAGCTAAAAAAAAATGAAACTGAAAAAAGCTAAAGCAATCTTTCTGAAATTCTCATTGAAAACCAGAACTGATCAAGACGTCACCACTTACCAGAATTTCCCCCCCAAACAGAGCAAGTTTACATTCACCACATTTCCTCAAAAATGGCTCGAAAACATGCCCTGTAAAATAAGAGACAAAGGGAAAGAAAAAATTAGTGACTGGAACACCACAAATTATGTTACACTTCTTTCTCACTCTGCTAGCATTTATCACCAAAATTCCACCATTTTTCCTGTTTTAGGAAGGAAATAATTGGATTTGAACCTTCACAACTAATTACTAAATTCCACCAGTAGTATGCAAAATATTAAAATAATTGCAGGACTCCCTCAGACCGCTCAGACACATCACTGTCACTGACACGACAGCTAGTCAGACTTCAGGGAGACAAGGTCAACAACATGAAACGCGTGGCAGCAAATAGCAAGTGTGCCAATTATTTTAGATCCAGCCCTAAAAAAATGGGTTAGCCCAGTATCTCTTGGTGATTTTGCTCTCACAAACTGTTTTTGAAATACGACGCACATAAGCCTCTCGACAGCCTCCTTGTTTGAGAACTACACAAAGGCAAAAAGGGGGTTGTGCCACACTACATTTTTAGACTATATTAATTACTCGGTATTCTCTAGAACAAAGAGGGAGAAGTAGTAAGTCAACGCAATATCCACTTTGACACACACTAGGGCTGGTCTGAAGAAGACGGAGAGCAGAAGTGACAAATGCCATCATTTTGCCAACCCTGAGTAAATTTCAAATGACAGTTACTCCTTATTTTTCCTTGAGGCAAAATCTTCGAAAGAACAACTCATGGAGCACAGACTAACAATGATGTTAAAACGTTTTGTTTTAACGAAGGAGGAGCTGTGATTCTGCTGGTGTTCAGGTTTGGGAGCGGTAACACTACAGCAAATGGAGAAGGACACACGTTTCAGTGCCCAGGTGTCTGCACCAGTGAAGCCAGACCGAATTGGAACTGCTTTAAACTCCCGTTCCTCCCCAAGTACGTGGCTGAATTTGCCATGAGAGAAGCATGTGTGAAATTACTGCTGGATGAGTAACCTTACAGCCATACACAGGTGACTTGGAGCCCTGCATTACTGACCACGGAAACCTGCCTCAGCCGCAGAAGCAGCAGATCTTCGCACCGGCACCTCTCCTGAAGGATGCTGTAGGCAGCCACGGGCAAGGAAGGGGGAATGACTTCCTAGGTCAGATTACTTTGACTGGTCATCGTTACATGGAAAGTAGCTAAGAAAATAAAATTTCTATTAAGGAATAACCAAATGAAACTTCCTTAAAACATGGCAACTGGATTACACTGCTCAAAATCCCTGTTAGCGAGCAGACCTCTGATCTCATAAGGTTGAGATTTCATTTTGGGTGGAGAGTTCAGGGCGGGGGAGAGAAGGAAAAAAAAAAAGAATCATTACAAATCAGAAGAGGCTGTTGTGAAAGATTTTAGGATCAGACATTTTTAATCACAAAACTACAAACCAAAGCGCCTTCTTCTCCACTTGCTTTCTTTGTTTAATGGTTGAAAAAAAACCCTGGGCATATCAAGGAATAAAGAAAAAAACCCAACACTCCCTCCTCCCCCAACACCTTTTGTACAGCTTGGCAGAATTTGTGAAAACACTGAAAAAACCATGGGTCTTAACTGCTTTGCTCAAACTCGGGGAAGGTGCTTATTATTCCAGTGCCATCCATTTCCCTCCCTAGCTTCCAGGCATTTGGCCTGGAAAGAAAAAATCAAGTCTAGAAACTGTGCTCCTGCCTCCAAACTAATTGGATAACATCTGCATGCAAAAAAGTTAGGAGCTTAAGAGACGAGCCAGGTCCAAAACAATCCAATAGCACCTCGACTCCGGATTAGCTCATTATTTTCTTCTACACCAAGAGACTGATTTAATAATTTCCCCAGAGAAGTGACAAATAAGGGAAACACTGTACTCCACGCTGCCGGTCCCATGAATACTTGAAAGACAGGGGCCAGCAGCGCTGCCAAAAGGGGCTGAGCCCCTCCTCCGGCACTGGTGCGGAGCTTCTGGATGCGGCCCCAGCAGCGCTCCCCTCCCTCCCTCACCCCACCACAAATGCCCGTGCAGCAACTGGGGCTGGGGGAGCAGCCCGGATTAAAATGAACTGGGTGAATTCTTTAGCCCAGTTTGCAAAGTAACTGCAAAAAAAAAAAAAAAAAAAAAAAAGAAGCATGTGCTGGCACTAGCGGAAAAAGGGAGGACAGGATGGACAGGTAGATATAGGATTTGGGGAATAGCAGGTCTGCATATTTGGCTGCGGTGCTAGTTTCAACCAACAGTAAAACTCCACTGTCATGGTACTGGATTGCAGGCAGCTGCCTTAATACATGCTAAAGGAATCTCATCTAAGCCTTCTATTGAGACCATGTATGACTAAAACTAGCGAAGGGGCTAGGTAAAAGGGTATCTAGTTAAATCTGAGGCTGACACACAATTTTCCACATCCCTAGCCTTGCAAAGATCTTTTGAACTTTGGGGGTAGCAGGCTGAAATCTTGAAACTTTTCCAGGGGATGCTTTTTGCTTGATTTTAGAAGATGATGCAAAACGTGCTCTGTCTCTCTGGCTACAAAGGAGATGAGGTATTTGGGAGTAGAATGGGGCAGGGAGGGAGAAGGGAACATTTTTTGCTGCGTAACTGAGGGCAACGGCTGGATGTGGCTTTCAGGGAAAACCAAAGATTATTCAGTCTTTCTTTGTAATCAGCAATGATTTTCATTCTACCTAAGCATGTAAGAGGAATATTCCTTTTTCTTGAAGGCTTTAGATAGTGTTGCTTATCTCCAAATTCTGACCAGCACTGTTCAGAAAAGCTTTGCTGACTTTGGAGAACGCAGCATAGGAAATGCAAAATAAATTAATATAGGCTTCATGGCACACCAATTTTGGCTTCTTTTGCAATTAGTATAATAAATAGAGGTGACAAAATGTTTGTCTGACCAGAATTACTAATGGAAGAGAGCTTCCCTTCCCAAGTTTCTGTGCTTGGGAAGAATGAAAACCTGGAGGTAGCCCTCTGACTATTCAGTGAAAGGTGCACTTCTTTCGGGTAAGTCTATTTTCACAAATAGTTCTTTTAACAAAAGACCATAAGAGGTTTTGATTTGCTTCTGTTATGAAGAGTTGGCTATAAGCGTACAAAGGTATACCCTAATATCCAACAGGCTGCTGGCCCCAACTGAATGGCATATAGTAAAAGTTTAAGTTTATTTGTTACCCCAGACAGGGAAGAGCAAGGAAGGCAAAGGAGAAGTTGCAGGCGGAGGAAAAGTGTTGAGAATGAAAACCTTTTCTGAAAAAAATTCACATTGAACTCCCCTCCTCCTTGCCATCTACAATCAAATACAGAATGAGAATGTTTTAGAGTACCATCAAGTGAATAGTATTAGATTTAAGCAACATCAGCTTCCCATAAGTAGCTGCAACTTGCTACCCATCCCAGGCCAAAATGACAGGGTCACCCCAAAATGTGACACACACATCACTGCCAACATGGGAGCGGTGTCCAGATGAAAGCTGGCCAAGCATCTCCTCCTAAATGGTAAGACAAGGTAAAATACTTAGCACACCGACAGACATGAAAAGTTGCTCTGAAGCTCAGAAAGACTTGATTTGAAACTTTAAAGAAAAACAAAACACTCTCGGGAGATAATCAGGCTTATTATCTGCTAGGAACAGCCTTTTCCTGTAAGCAGCACCAGCTTCAACAAACTGGATTTCTTTACTAAAAAAACATATCCCCCCCCCCGCCCCCCCCCCCATTGCACATACACCAGCAGTGTTTTTATGTAGCCTTGTGTAAAAATTACTTTCTTATTGTAAAGAAAAAGGTATTTCGTAAAACCAAATGTGGTGAGCAGCATAACCACACAACATTCACGTGTTCGGTTTGATGACATTGCCTGCTTCGTGAGACAACCCCTGCTTATTCTCATCAGCTTCCAGATACATTTTTGTCAGTTCATACTGGGATCACAATTAAGTTTATTACCACCAGAAAAAGAGAAATCACTGTTAGGAGACATAGTAACTACTATTTTTTCAAGCCTGTGCTCTGAAATCCATTAACATCCACCAACTTCAAGGATCTTTGTCTCAAGTCCACTGTGAACAACCCTATACAAGAACCCACAAAACCCCCTTATTTTTCATTAAAGCAAAAATTGTTCAGCAACAATTTACCCACCATTTGAAACAGACAAAAACGTGATTTAAGGCATAAAAAGTTGCACAGAGGATTCTGGTCTGGTACATGTTGCGGTTGTTGCAGTTCATGCGAGCTTCACGCAGCTGGAGGAAGTGGCTGGCTGAAGCCATAAGTGGTCTTAAATACTTTTCAAATGCTAGTAGATGCAATTCAGTTTAGGATACTCAAACACAGAAGAAAATCTACATAATGATAAGCATCTGTCACTTTTCTATTAGTAACATGCTTCTGCTGCTGTCTTTTCAAACCTCAAGTAGAAGCAGGCATCCCTGGTTCTTGGGCTGCTATTTTACTTGGCAAAAATCAGGAAGAAGAAGGTTTTCAGGTTGGAGAACAGTTTACAAATGAACATATCTGGGTCAGGCCGTGTAACCTGTAAATGAGCCGGATCCGTTTTGTAGAGAAAGTGTTGGTTAGTCTGCTGAGCAATAGCCTGCCTTTTTCATTTGTTCTAACATCATTCATGCTTATTTTACAACACATCATATTACATAGATTTTGGGCCATGAATTATCAGTAATAGGCTACTATGGCCCTACAGTAACAGTCTTGAGTCTTTTAGACAGGTTGAAGACTCTGTTATCTGGGTGGCTGCTGACACTGGTGTTTGAACAAATGTACGGAGGTGTGCACGTTCAGTTTTGCCTAGGGTGCAGCATTTTCCACCTATTCCCATCACCTTAAGATTTCTAATCCTACTAAAACCCCACCAAAAAAAAAAATTAAAAAAAACCTTTTAAAAGCAATGTTGAACACAAGAAGAAAAGCAATCTCCTGCAATGCTGACTTTATATGGCCAGTTTATAAAGGAACTGCACATCGTAACTTACATAAAGCAATCTTTTACTGTGTAATGCCAGATTACATATAAAGACCCCTTATCCTGTGAACATCTGAGAGGTTTCCAACAATGAAACGTTTAAAGTTTAAGGGAAGCTTATAGGCTTGCTCTTAGACAGAGACAGAAGCCTCCCTGTTATTCTGAAACTGCCCCTTGCTAAGTGAGGGTCCCAGATCGCAGGCGCATGATCTGAAAAAGCCCGGTCATCAACAGCGGGGCGATATCCAAGCGGCAGAAAGAGGGAGCTCCCATAGGAAGCAACTCTTGCAACGAGGACAGACACAACCCTGGACACCAGCAGAGCGAAAAAAAAACCCTAAAACCTAGCAACACTATTAGAAGACTCTACAAAGACAAAACTCTACCATTCTGGTGGTTCCTCCTCCCATGCAACAGTGCCAAAACTTGGCAAGAGGACAGCAGCTACAGGACAAGCACCCTGCATTTTTTCCTGTGAAACTCATGGGATTTCTAAAACAGTTACTTGAAAGTCTCATGCAGTTGCGGGATGTCAACAAGGATAACTAGGTCCTTCTCTTAAAGGAGTTCCAAAGGAGATTAGTAGTTCCAAAGCAAAAATGTTTGTCTGCACTATCAAACTTGCAGCTGTCTAAAACCACATCTTTCAAACTGCTGCCCTTTCCGTTTGGAGCAGGAGGAACTCAGATGCAAAGTCACTGTGGCAGCGGCAACAAGTCCTAAGAAACAGGAAACATGGGAGAAAAACATCAGGAAAATAGAGAGGCTTTGCTTGAACTTTTTCTACTTTTATAAATGGAGCTATGAAGAGAAAAAAAACCACCCACAAACTGTGGTAAAGATCATAAGCTGAATTGCTGCTTTCCTGCGCCACTTTAATCTCCACACATTGGATCTACTGACTTATCTTTAGCAGGCGTGCTGCTGTCAGCTGGTGCCCACGTCCTGTGGCTTCCAGTCCCGCCGAAGCATCCTGCTTGCTCTCCTTCTCCCTTGGGATGCTGCACTCCCACAGGAGGAGTTTAAGCCCCTCGATATTGCCAGCTCAGTATCGGCAATACTAGTACCTTTTTCCTCTCTCAACTTTCAAGCAGGATAAACTAAACTAAATCTTCCTTACATTCACAGCTGCTTTTCCAGGTATCGACTTGCATTGTAAGGCAGCAGAGAGCTGAAAGCGTACAAGGAGCTGGGATCTGAAAACATAGAGGCATCACCTAACCAAGCATTCCAGCATGGAGAGTGCCACTACAGGTAGGTAGAGCGTGTGGACATGTACAGAGAGGTAGCAGAGGCGGATGCATAGAATCAGAAGATGCCAAAGCATTAGGAAATATAGGGTGGAAGAGCTAGCAGTTATGGTGAGCAAGTGGAGCAGAACCAGTGACAGAAAGGCAAATGCGATGGCACTCATGGCTCATTCCTAAATCCCGCCTTTTGAAATCACTCTGGTAAGATCCCACAACCTGTGGCATCCTTTGCCATCCGCACTGCCTGGGAGAGAAGCGAGCGTGTACCCCGTTGTAAGCCAAAAGCCAGCCGCGTGTTCTGCATATCTCGGCCGCCCCGCTGGAACCGCCTGCCACTGCGTCAGGCGGCCGTCGGCAATCACGAGGGCTCAGCAATCAATAGGGGAAGCTATTAGCAAGCTCAATACCGAGCACACAGTTAGACTGAGAATGTTGCTCCCATATGAGGGGCATGTGATTGCAGCAACACACTTCAGTTCTCAAAACAGCAGAAAGACGACTTCAGTAATTGCGGGAGGAGCGCTCGCATTTCTCTTTGCAGAAAAATGAGAAGTACTATGCACCAAACAATTTTTTTAAAAAAATAAGTGAATGGAGCCCATAGTCCTAAAAATAGCTTGCACCCGCCAACCCTCTGAGCTGGCTCTTAGGAACGCTGCTGGGCACCCCTGGAGCAGAGGGAGGGCACGGGCAGGGACATGGTGGCTGGAGCCAGCGCTGCATCCCTCTCCCACACCCTCAGCCAGCACATCCTTACCTGCCTAATATCCCAGGGGCATCAGTGAACCGCTTCCACGGCCAGAAATAAGCACTCAGGTCATTAGGAAAGTTCAAAGAGGTAGCAAGGGGAAAAAAAAAAGCAAGCATAATATAAGATCTTAGAAGCTTTTCTTTTAGTAATTGATTTTGCAGTTTGTCTCAAAGAAGAAAATGGTTTTTTTTCTGAAGATATGGGATTGACCCTAAAGTACCTTTACCAGAAACTGCCTAAACAGCATATTTATAAACCCTCTGCAGAAGCAGTAACGGCCATTTAGAAGTGCAATTACATTGCAATATAAACATAGAGGTTTATATACATAAATTCGTTTTTATAAACAACTGTTTTTATAAACAATTTTTCCCCTCCCCCTTAAGAGATAATCTTACCTATGCAGTAAACATTTCTGTGCTTTAAACAGTGTCCAGGGCTTTAATTAAGGACGTTATATCCATGACGTACATTGAAAATGAACACATGCATATATAGAATATATATGCTAATGTTGCAATACTATAGTACCCATAATGTCATCCATTCCCATAGTGCAAGAGATCATAAAAAATACACACATGGGAAGGAACAGTCTCAAGTCACGGCCAATTTACTTCCTGGCTTTAAACCTTTAAAGAATTCGGCACATACCCTATATTCTTAGGACAAACTGAGGGTGAAAAGGGAACAGTATATTACTAAGAACTTCTTGTAGTTAATTCATAGATTTAGCTAATTTTGAGTATGTCAAATAGTATTTATATCTTGTACATGCAATACTTTAATGGATGAATCACTCTGTATTTTGGACCTTTGGTTTTCCTAACTACTGTAATTCCAAAATTGTCAGAGAGTCGGCAATCACGAGGGCTCAGCAATCAATAGGGGAAGCTATTAGCAAGCTCAATACCGAGCACACAGTTAGACTGAGAATGTTGCTCCCATATGAGGGGCATGTGATTGCAGCAACACACTTCAGTTCTCAAAACAGCAGAAAGACGACTTCAGTAATTGCGGGAGGAGCGCTCGCATTTCTCTTTGCAGAAAAATGAGAAGTACTATGCACCAAACAATTTTTTTAAAAAAATAAGTGAATGGAGCCCATAGTCCTAAAAATAGCTTGCACCCGCCAACCCTCTGAGCTGGCTCTTAGGAACGCTGCTGGGCACCCCTGGAGCAGAGGGAGGGCACGGGCAGGGACATGGGGGCTGGAGCCAGCGCTGCATCCCTCTCCCACACCCTCAGCCAGCACATCCTTACCTGCCTAATATCCCAGGGGCATCAGTGAACCGCTTCCACGGCCAGAAATAAGCACTCAGGTCATTAGGAAAGTTCAAAGAGGTAGCAAGGGGAAAAAAAAAAGCAAGCATAATATAAGATCTTAGAAGCTTTTCTTTTAGTAATTGATTTTGCAGTTTGTCTCAAAGAAGAAAATGGTTTTTTTTCTGAAGATATGGGATTGACCCTAAAGTACCTTTACCAGAAACTGCCTAAACAGCATATTTATAAACCCTCTGCAGAAGCAGTAACGGCCATTTAGAAGTGCAATTACATTGCAATGTAAACATAGGGGTTTATATACATAAATTCGTTTTTATAAACAACTGTTTTTATAAACAATTTTTCCCCTCCCCCTTAAGAGATAATCTTACTTATGCAGTAAACATTTCTGTGCTTTAAACAGTGTCCAGGGCTTTAATTAAGGACGTTATATCCATGACGTACATTGAAAATGAACACATGCATATATAGAATATATATGCTAATGTTGCAATACTATAGTACCCATAATGTCATCCATTCCCATAGTGCAAGAGATCATAAAAAATACACACATGGGAAGGAACAGTCTCAAGTCACGGCCAATTTACTTCCTGGCTTTAAACCTTTAAAGAATTCGGCACATACCCTATATTCTTAGGACAAACTGAGGGTGAAAAGGGAACAGTATATTACTAAGAACTTCTTGTAGTTAATTCATAGATTTAGCTAATTTTGAGTATGTCAAATAGTATTTATATCTTGTACATGCAATACTTTAATGGATGAATCACTCTGTATTTTGGACCTTTGGTTTTCCTAACTACTGTAATTCCAAAATTGTCGGAGAGTGAAACGGAAGCATGGCATGGTCTGCAATCGTGCCCCACGAGCTGGGGGGGGAAGGCACAGCGTGTCTTTGCAGGAGCTACGCCACCTATACGCAGTCACATTTCCTGATGTGAAATACAAAAATGTTGAAAAGAGGCTGAAATTTTGCAAGAGCGAGCTATTTGTAAGCTTATTTCTGATTCAAAAAAAGGCCACGAAGCAAAAAGTAAACAGTGTAAGAAAAGAATATAGCAACACGATGAAAACACAAACAACGAGAATGCTGCCCTGTAAACTAATTATTAACTACAACGAGCTGAAAATAAACTGTTTCCTTTTTGCCATGTTCACTTTAATCTTCCGAGAGGCAGGAAGGGGGAAGACGGGAGGAGGCAGCAGTTTCAGACTTGTGGAGCTTATCAAATCCCAGATCGGATGATTAGAGCAAAGCTAAGAAGAAAACATCCTCTCTCCCCACCTCCCTCCCTCCCCAGAAAGGAAGCACAGCCTTTAGGACCAATCTGCAATGTTTGTTTGTTGCTCTTTAAAGGATTGCTCTGGAGAGCATTTTTCCTAAGCTGTTTTTATCTCTTTCTGGAAGTTTCAAAATAAACAAGTGTGCTGGAAATGGAAGAACAGAAAACGTGACATTCTGCTGGTTTTGGGTTTTTTTTTTATATAGTGAGACAAGTAAAGCAAATAAATAAGGTCCTTGGTTGTCATACAAGACAAAGCAGAAGGAAAGAAGAGCTTTAAATCTGAAAAGCATCATTGCAAAACCTAGGAAAAAATCACTGATGGGCTGAGGGTGGGGAAAAGTGAAAAAAAAAAGAGGACTGTCTCTTATGCTACTTCATTGCTTATTTATTTACTTATTTTAATGTGGTGAGTTCTGTAGCCAGGAAAGAAAAAAGAGCAACCCAAAAAAGTCACAGTATTTTTGCAGTTTACTTTCCAAAAAAACCCCCTGCTCTCTAGTGGCTTCCAAAAGAGACTCTCCCATAATGAAAACCAGGAAATTAAATTCTCAGGACAACACACCAGAAGTACAAATTAAAAGATTTTGCAGTGACATAATTCTTCGGCCTCGAGCGCAGGATCAAGTCTTTATTCTTTCACGCTGCCCTTAAATACATCAGGTCTCCCCTTAGAAAGCGAGTGTCCCAGTGTGAACCAGAACAAACACAAGGTTCTTGTAATTCCAGGATTGCGCTACATTAATATAAACCTCTTTGCAATACAAAAGCCACATGAATGCATTTATTTTGCTGAAATATTCTGTGGATTTAAAATATCATTACTATTCAGTATAACCCCCCTCCTACTTTTTTTTTTTTTTTTTTGTCTTTTGTTTTTCAAGATTAAGCAAATGCCTGAGCGGTGGAACTAATGAAACTGGATTTCCAGCTCGTTTGGGCTTGTGATGCTAAATTTACAATGCGAGTCCCTCCTGGGCTGCATCCCAGCGCTCCTGGCTCCCCCATGCCCCAGGGTGCCCAGTACCCGGCCACATTTGCTGGGCAAGACCTTGCTGCAGCCGCCGGCCGGCTGCTCCAGGGGGGCCCATGGCCCCCAGCCTTTCTTCTCGCAGGGGAAAGGACCGGGAAGCCCGATGCTGCCCCTGAAGCCCCCTCCCTGGATGGGGACAGTCTGCAAAGTTATAAAGCGGAGGACTGGTGCGCAGACACACCAAGCTAACAGCCTAACCCCCACTTCCTCAGGAAACTTGGCTAAAAAATCTGGGTTTTCTCTCGCTATGCCCCTCCTCCCCACCCCCAACTATGTAGATACAGTATAAAAAAAAAAAGGAAAAAAAAGAGGCATAGACATAAGGCTTAAGAGCTATATTATATCCCCAAACAGCATCTGGATTACTGTCTCAGGCATGTTTCAGAAGTGTCATTGGCTTCCTGTTTAATATTCGTGTTTTATTGCTGCACAAAGTCAGCCTCCGCTCAGAGAGCAATATATTACTCTCACATCCTCCGAGCAGATCCTTAATGAGCGTATTCTGGTTTCTTGATATCCAGAGACCTTCTGTTGGTATCAGCAGAAGATCAGCATATGCTTGAGCACGCAGCACACAGAGAAGAAGTCAGCTCTCCTTATTAAAAATGAGCCACAGGATTAAAAGGGACCTTGAATGACCATCTAGGCTGCTTCCCCGCTCAAGGCAGGATCAACTGCACTCACGTTATTCTTTTTATTAGGCCACCTGGCCCCAGCTGGGGGAAAACAGATATGCCTTGGGACTCCAAGTCCCTTCCTTAGCCTGAAACCTCACCCCTGCATCGCCCTGGTCCAGCCCTCTGCCACGCCAGTTGGTCTAATAAGAGATGCCTGCCTACAAACCCTGCCTTCCTTGCATTGCCATGGTTACAACGCTGCTATTACCATGCATGTCGAGCCTATTTTTAAAAGCCTGCAATGACAGGAGATGCTGGTTAAGGTCTTAATCTCAATGAGGTCTAAAATTCCTCCAGCGAGGGTTTACTATTTGTACAAGAGAAGTGCTGTGCTCCAAAGGAAAAGATGGGTGGTAAACTGGCTGAGGCTGGGACTCTGCATTCCAGAAATAAATAAAAATGAAAATAATTTAAAAAAGAAGAGTATTTTAAGGACAAGAAGAAAGCAGTCCTGCCAACAAGAACAGGGTGGGTTAGGTCAGCAGAAACCCCACAACTGCTTGTTAGAAAGCAACTCATGCACAGTGGAGAGGCTGGCATCACGGGTGGCTGGAGGACCCCTCTTGGAACTGGCTGACAGATAAAAGGGAATGATGAAGGCTTCAGTGATGAAGATGGGCACATTGTGCATTTGAATAAAGAGGGAGCCAGCAAAGGAATGCATAGGGCAGGTTATGCTGTTAAAAAATGAAGCTGAAAACATTCCTTTTGCAAGGGCATTCTGGCCAGACAGAATTACAATGTGAAGAGGCCAGAGAAAAGGATGTTGCGTTCACTCAAGACCTCAAATGAGTGCTGAGGCGTGAATCTCAGCCACGTGGTCTGAACAGCACAGGGCATTTCTCACGAGACAGTATGCAGGAAGAATCTGCTGCTCTCGGAGTAAGGACAGAGGGAACTGGGAGATGGGCAGATTTTGGCCTGACTGCGGGACGCTGGTGTTGTCCATGGCAACAGAGGCGGGAGATAATGGGGAGAGCTGCAGGTGGAGGGAGGAAGGGATGTATCAATGGATATTTGTTTAGCCATGCTGAATGAGACTTGATGGCTTGGTATCCGCAAAGAAGCGAAGAAAGACTAATTGAGGTTATAGCTTGGACAAGGGGGGAGAAGACTAGCTTTATGTTCCAGTCCTAGGAATCGTATGTATGTATATCTACGTAGCTATGACGCTATGATGATTTTTTACAGATAGATGTGTGTATAAATACATATTTACATATATGCATGTAAACAGTTCTGTCTGTAGGCAGAGGAATCTGAAGTGAAGTTGTAGTGAGAAGAACAGGAGAAGAGAAAGATCACAGCCCTGGGCTCCCTTCCAAAAATAGAAATGGAAAAAGGTCTTTCCCCTTATTTCTTTTTCATAGCATCACAGGTAACAAAGCACGTAGTAGCAAAACGCTTGCCTGTTAACCCCCTGAAAAGTTTAAGCAGTCCAAAAAAAAAATATTTAAAAATTATCGTTGTAGCCAGCTTCGGCACCACGCAACTCGACAGCAGGTAACAAAGCACGTAGTAGCAAAATGCTTGCCTGTTAACCCCCTGGAAAGTTTAAGCAGTCCAAAAAAAAAAATTTAAAAATTATTGTTGTAGCCAGCTTCGGCACCACGCAACTCGACAAACCCTTCCACTTTCTGAGGGCAGGCGTCCCACGCACCCACACTGCCACACACCTCATGGGACGTGGGAGCAGCTACTGGCCCTGCCAGCAGTCGCTTCGCTGACACAACACCCCGTACGATGCCGGGGATGCGTATTTCGGTAGTGACGGATGCATGTGTAGCCATGTGTCAAATCTGCCAGCATGCTGAGTGCTGGAAACAAATGGCACTTTCAGAGCAGCGCATCTGGGTCACTGCCTGCTCTCGCTGTGACTGCTAGGACCTTGGGGAAGAAGAGCAGAGCAGGGAGGAGCGGGCTGCAGATTTGAGGAGCTGTGCTGGCAGGTTTTATCTAGGCCACTGGCCATAAACTGGATACCCTCACCCTGGAAGAAGAAAAGTGGATTTTCAGTACTGTAAGGGTAAGTCTTTTGCATCCCTAAGTGATGAGGTGGCCCCAGTTTCATCTCACCCCACCCCCAGTTTTGCAGGTGTCATCAGGATTATAAAAGCACGTTGAACCTCCTCCCCGCCCCCAGTAAAACAGACGGTAAATCGCCGAGAAATAATACACAGAAAGCGCTCACAGACCCCGCTTTTTAGTACTGTGACTAGTTTGGACTCACGCATTTAGGAAATGTCACATTTGATTCCAACCTAGAATCAAGTTCACTCTGCCTGGCTGAAACACAAGACGCAGCATTCATGAGGCGCCCGGAGCGCAGCCTCCAGCTGCAGAATGTGGGTTACCAGAAGCAGGAGACATCTGAGAAGGAGCATTCAGAGCAGCACGTGTGCCACTTGCAGCCGCGAACGCATTCGATTATGAACTCTGCAAAATGTATGAATGGCACAGGCTGACGGTACAATCCCTGGAAGTACATATCCATAACAATCCTATGGAAAAAAAAAAAAAAGAGGGATGCGTGCCTGAGAGCCACGAAGAGGCAAGACCTTTTTTTTTTTCTTTCTCTTTTGAGCATGCAAATAAGCTAATTAATTTCCCCTCCAAAAACCACTTGCGCAATCTGGGAGCCGCTGCAAGGACCAGTTGTGAAGATTTCAACAGCCAACATCATCAACAGCTAAGGGAACCATTAAAACAATAGTCACATTTTAAAACCAAACTACACATGCCAAACCCGTCAGGTTCATTTCTCACACATATACTCTTACAGCTAGTGGCAAAGTGTCAACAGAATTTGGGACGATGACAGTCCCACAAAGCCACTGGCACTGAAGCTGGGCAGCCTATGCAGAAACGCCACCTGCCACATCAACATGCCCATCTCTCCGTGCACCGCAGTATTCACCATGGACAACCACCAGTTTATTTGGTCTGCTTTCCCTTCCAATGTTACATATGTGCCCATCCACTGCTTACTCTGCTTTTAATCCAGCTGCACAGATATACGGCTATAGCAAGTACTCTGGAGCACCTCACGCACAAAAGGGTATCCTATTAAGAAAGGGAATGTATTTGACCTTGTCATACATGCACATGGGGAGTTGAAACAGTACAGCCTCTACAAGCAGACATTTAAAAAAAGGACAGAAGGTAGGAGAGAGCATGCTTCCTCATAAACACGTGTGTTTTATCAACTGCCTGACCTCCAAATCACTTCCCTTTTCCAGGCAGACACCTCTGGGTCACATCTTTCAGCTCTGTTAAAATTTCAACAGCTCACTGGCTGCCATTTCACGCAAAGAGGGGGAAGGGATGTGGACTGAGCATCAGGTAGTCAAGTGCAGAAAGAGTTTTAAACAGAAGCAGAAAATCTTCTCCTGAGGAGAGGACTTCCAGTGCCAGCACTATGTAAGAGGAAGAAAAGAAAAAGCTGCAGTTCTGCAGAGCGACAGATGCATGTCATACGGCTGGGACCATTTATGTCCATAGAGCTTCCACTGCTCTATCAGCAACCGAAGACTTTTTCCTCCTGGGCAAACTCTTTCTCACTCTATGATTCACAGCGGAGCAATTATAAGCATCCTAAAAGCCCTGTGAAATTTTCAGGGCTTGCAGTAGCTACAGCTTCTGCCCTAGACTGACTGGAAGCGTTAGCTGAGAGCAGGGCGGTAGAAAACATTGCAGCCTGGTTGAAATTTTAAACACAGGTGAGCGTGGACTTCAGCAAGTTCTGCCCTACTTGCCTTGAAAATGCCCAGCAGTCCTTTTGCTATAAACGATGTAAAAAATTAAAGCCGTAACAGGTTGCTTATGAGGGCTGACTACCTCCTTCCACCCACGGAGCTATGTCACCATGCAAGCGTCAAGCTCACCTCTCATTTCGAGGGGTGTAGCGCCGGCGTCCAAACAAGCACGTACAAAGTGACAAGGGTGCACAAAGCATTTTGTAGGCTTGGAACAAACCCCCGTTTGTAGGATTCACTTAGTGATAGAATTTATGTTAACAGAGCAAGCTATTTATAGCAACTCTCCATAGAAATGAACTGTCTCTCGGTTCCCGTCCTCGTGAAACGCAGCTTTCTGAGCAGAGAAAACCCTCTTTACTCTAAAAGCATGGGCGAAGGGGGGGTTACGGGGAGAGGGAAGCAGCTCCCCGCCGTACATCCTGCCACCTCCAGTTACGCTGGAGATAAGGTCTCCCTGTGCTGCTGGCACAAAGGCTCACTCATGGTTTGAGCCCCGCGCTCGCAGCTCCGAGCTGCGCCCATCCTGCCGAGACGCACATAACCGAGACGGACTGCTCTTCCCAGGCTCCTCCAGCCACGCAGGTTTAACTACAGGCTTTTAGCCAACATTAAACTGCATATACCCGAGGAAGACTACGGTTCCTTGAAACAGCACAGGGACAAGCCAGGAGAGATCAATCCTGGTCTCTTCCCCAGCCAGCCCTTCAGAAGATCCCAAACCAGAGCATTTTCACACAGCCTCACCCTTCGTATGCTCTCGGAAGTAAATGTATACGTACTTCAATCCCGATCACACACAGACAGACAGCTGGAAACCCATGCCCCGGTACGCACGCCTCATCAGGAGTTTTGAGCGGTCCGCAGAATTGTCACACAAAATCTCACCTACTTGTTCCGAATGACCCAGATCCACAGTCTGCTTACCCTCCAAGCTTAATAGATCATTTCCACAAGTTTGCTCAGACAAGAAGCTGAGCAAGCTGCAGGCACGTGACTTTTCTTAATTAAACAAAACACTGGTTTTGAAAAAAAGCAGGTTTTTTGTTTCAAAATACAAAAAAAAAGTAGATAAACAAATCAGAAACGAAAACATGCACATGCAAACAGACAAACCACGTAAGAAAGATTTCCACTTAGTTCCCTCTTTTCTTTCGCTTAAGTATTTCCACAAATAAGATGCAATTAATTCTCTACATCTGTATCTGGGTGAGTTCTGCTGCTGGGCTTTTAAATTGAGAACGGAGCTACTTGGCAAAAAAAATGTACCACACTGCTCAGAGATTACAGTTTTGACCTGACTAGTGGGGAAAAAAAAGAAAGAAAAAAAAAAGATTTTTGGCCTACAAAAAGGTTTTACATTTTGGCAAAAGCTTTACTTCCGACTACAATAACCTCACTTTTCCCAGTTGGGTCCCTAAATATTCTCACTGTCCCCTGCCCCTTCCAAACTCTAGACAAAACACAGGCTCTCACTTCATACCCTTGCCCCTAAATCTCATCCATCAATAGCTTTGCAACAAAATCCCTCATAACTGGTTCCCTCACACTGCTTCTTTCCAGTATCTCACACTGACACTCTTTGTTGGTTAAAAGAAAGGCGTATCTGAAATCTAATAAACCTAAATTAGACTAATGGGAACCCTGAACTGAAAATAAAGCTCTAAAAGCTATAGGGTATACATATATCATGAGACTTTATTAAACTATAAATCTGTTGATTACAACTTTATTTTCTAAAGACAGAATTATCTTAAGCCGATTTGTTGCCCAACATAATAGCATTTGGTGTCTATAACAACAATTAGATTATATCCGGGTAAGTTTGTTTATAATTTTAGATTAATAGAATTAGACACAGTATAGTGGATGAAATAATGAAATGCAGTACATTTTCCTTTTCTTGTCACGACATATCTAGTACTCTCCAAGTCATAAGCAAGCATCTTGCTTCATAGTTCTTGAAATATTATTTGAAAAGAGTAATTTCTCCTTCCATACTCCACAAAGAGTTAGATTAAGCTGATATATAACATCTCTTATTGTAAAGGTGTAGTTTCAATAGAAATTGGGAGTGTTGATGAAGAAAAACCCTGAGCTGTTCCCATCCCTTAGGTGCACAAGGCTGTTCTGCTGCAATTCTTCATTACCTCAGCTCAACTGATGGGCCTGTTGGTTACGTTGCACTGACCACTGGGTCCCAGAGAGACTGGGATTTAAAATCAATCACTCCCAAATGTTTTGTTTTAAATTCTGAAACAGCGGTGGGTGAGCTGTGCAGGAGAGTGAGCATGAGCAGGAACTTTGGAGGTTGGCTGTGTCACCCCAGAAGATGTGCCTTGAACCACAGCCTGGAGGGAAAAGCAGAGACCACCCCAAGTTTTTACACCCTTGCACTCAATACAAGTAGAAAGGTACGCATGGTGAAGTGCAAGCTAAAATGCAAGTGGTATTTTCTTGGGCCGTCTGACAACTCAAACTTGGAGTCCTTCAGACTCACAGATTACTGACTCAGAGCCTTTGCACCAACTGATTAATCGATGACCGACCAAATCACAAACCTCTGTATGAAAAACATCGTGCAAGCTTCTACGCTGCCTCTTCACCACCCCCACCTCCATTCCCAGCAACGGCTGTGTGATATGGCTGTGTCCATATCGTCCCTGGCTCTTGGAGGAAACTGTTGTCATTTGCTCTGCCTCCAGCCACATTTTCTATGTATGGGCTGTTTAGGAGGGTTGGGAGGAGATGAAGCGATGGTGGTGTGTGGCCAAAGCTGCCTCTAAGCTCTTGTCCTGCCCTGCTCAGCCCTCCCACTCTGAACCTGTTTCTTTACAGTGGCTGGAAATCAACTGCGAAATAACCAAACTTTTCCTTCTGGCAACTGGTATTTTTAATTTTCTCTCAGTCCAGTGTCAGAAGCAAGGAATATCCCACTAGCTTCAGTTATCTATTTAGGTTTGCTGCAAATATTCAGAGGTCTCAGTAATCCTGTTACCCAAAAGGTAAACAGCAGTAGTGACGCACTCCAAGAAAGTATCCCCCAAGCCGACTCCAAACAACAAAAATAACTACTGCCAGCACCAACTGTTGTGTCAAAACTCAATGCTATTCTTGGAGCAGATGCAGGCTCAGAAATTTTTTTTTTTTTTTTTTTAAAGCAAAGTAATTTTAAACCATTCCACACACACACACACACACAAACTTTGCAGTTATATATAACACATCAAAGAAATAAATGAACTTGGCATCAAGGAAGGGCAACACTGGAGAGAGCATCCCTGAGCAGGATGCTGTGCTGAACCAAAATACAGTTCCCACGGGCTCTCTCGTGCACACTTTTTCCTTCCTGACGGCTGGAGAATTTCAAGTGCTCTGCTATGATCTGGCAAATCCTCACGCTGACCCTGCACTGCTCCTCAGATCACTGCCAGCGGGGCTCAATTACATCTCCATAGCATACACCATTAAAAAAAAATGTTCATTTTTACAATGTATTAATTGTGCCCCCTCTGCCACATGACTGCAAATAGCTCTGGCAAACAACTGCACCTCAATGAATAAAAAGTTTGTTTGACCAAAGAGTAATTGGAGTTGCTTGGCACTGAAGATGAATACAGCAATGCTCCAGCTGACACATCTTGCACAGCCAGTGCTATCAGGTCTCCTGTACTTACTTGTATATACAAAACACAGCAAATAACCTTTTCTGAAGCTTCGGACTTAAAAGAGCAAGATTTCTGGGCAAACTGAAATATTAGCCTCTTTAGGCTCTGAATGACTGAATTCATCCACTAGCCTGTTACATTCAGCAAGCCACCATAAAGTGCCTTCACAGATGAACTTTGACAAGTTCAATTCTTTTCCTCTAGCAGATGCAGAATTTTTATTAAACACATCCATAGGCACAAAATAAATTGACATTAAATGAACAGTTGCAAGAAAAAAAAAAAAGGATAGGTTTTATACTTTTTTTTTTTTTTTTAAAACCTGAAAACTGATCTTCCACATTGCATTAAAAAGCTGTAACTCTGTACTTTAGACTTGGGGGAGTTGAGAAAGTTAAATCATGGGTACTAAATCTCTGGAATGTCAGAGTGCTGTACCCACTTTTAGCCAAACCTTCAGTACTCCTGATTTTTTTTGCTTCTGCTAAGCCCACTTCATGCCGTTAAGTGTTCACACGATGCAAACAGTCATGAGCTATGTGTGGTTTTCCCTTCTTGCAGGTTTTTACACCCTCTGTCTTCTAGAGTTTCTAACAATAATCTTTGTGCCAGCAATTTCAAAGTTTCTGCCACAGAAACAGCAGAAATGTGCTTTTTGTCATCAGTCTGCATCCAGAACTCACCATTCTTGTCCCCAGGGATTTTATGGAGTAGGATCTTCAGAGGGGTAAAGCCTTTGGTCAAAAGGACCAACACCACTAAGGAGTCCTGGCACAGAAGCTTTGCGTTTGTCTGATCATCCTTCCTGCTAACATCAATGGGAAAATTCCCACTCACTTCTATAGGAGCAGGCTCCCACAGATGGGGAGAAAACGCAAAGCACGTACAGCTGCTTCCTACTGTCAGTAAAATGGAAGAGGTTCCTTTTCAGGGGGTAGCAGAATCCACCACAAAAGCTGCATTCAGAAAATCCCAAGTATTTTCTTCTAACATAAAATAAGACACCTTAGTGAAAATATATTGCAGGCCTTTGGAAAGGTAAAAGGGACAACTAAACCATTTAACCTTTTTGTTTGAAAACCTCAGACATGAACTGCAACCTTTCACATCACCTTAACGCTACCATAGTGGTCTGAATCCCAGGGCAAAGCGAACTCTTGAAAGAGAAAGAAAATGAGCCCAAAACCCTGAACAGAAGCAAACCCCGGGATATACTAGAAAAGTAAAGCCGGGTGCTTCTCCAGATGCCCCCCCGACCGCCTCTCTGCCAGGGATGCTGCTCTCCAGCTCTGAAGCCAGCGAGCACCCGTAACAGGTCGATGCCCAGCTGGGGAGTGCCCCTCGCCCATTAGTACCATTGCTCAGAGCACAGCTGATGTATGAGGTGACATTAGGACCTGTGGTCCCACGCACACCCCGGGGCAGGCCCAGGGGCTCTCAGCAGGGACTGCAGACAGGTAGCTCAGCATCAGCCTCCTCTGCCCGCCTGATGGCTCTCTCTGTGGTCTTCAGAGGGGAGAGTCTTGGTTTGCCGGAGGGTGCTCAGCAAAAGCATGCAAAGCATCATCTTTGTCTAGATTTTTATTGATATATTGATTTTTCTCACAGGTACCAATATTATTACGAAATTAAATGGTCCCCTTGTGAGTCAGAACATTGAAGGGAATGCAATTTTTTAAAAACTGAATACAGAGGATTTCTTTGGTCATCCCCTTCCTCTTCCAACACTTCAGTAGAAACATTAGCTACAGCAACCCAAGCAGTGGGAGAGGAACTAAAAAGGACACAAACACTGGAAGGCAGGCTGATAGTGGATCAAAAAATCATCCCTGTGTAGGAATCTCAGAAGAAATCTTATGCTGTGGAGAAAGAGGTGTGGGGTAAAAACCTACCGGGGGCAGAAGGAAGTCCTTAACAGAAGGTGACGGAAATGCAATTGCAATATAAGTCAATGCCAGGTGATGCTGCCCAGCTACTGGAGGGAACTTCCAGGACAGTGAAGCGGGGCGGGGGCAGGAGGGGGAAGTATCTCCACACAAAAATCCCCACCAACGCTCCTCCCTCACATAGCGACACAAGTAGCTTACCACTGGTTGTATCTACAAGCAGAGATCAGAGATCAGCAGAGATCTGCACAACGCTCCCCGGGTGGGGACCAGGGCGGGGAGGCACTGCTGGCAGCAGATGTGAAAACCAGCAGGTCAAAAACGTGTGTGGCTTCTGGAAACACCAAAGCCAGTCTCTTCTCTGGGAGATGTGGTGGGTTTACAGAGTCCTTCCAGCACCGCACACCTCATAACTAAGATTCCAGCAGCTCTGTCTTAGGATATCTGTGTGCATGTCCACATGTCCTGCATGGTCACAAGGCAGAACTTCAGCCAGCAAGAAATACCCAGACTCTAGTCAGGCAATACAGGAAAGCAGGGCCACTGTAGATTGGTTCGAGTGCTTTGACAAGCAATTGCTTGAAGATGAACTTACAGCATCATCTACTTGATGCCACCATTTTCTTCCAGGGAAGTACTCATTCCCGCTACGAAACTGATACTCGCTCCTTCAGAGGAGTAAGTGGTTTCTGAGGAGGGAGCAGCTGGCACATCCCTCTGGACTACGTCCCCCTGGAGGGGCGAAAGCTGGCTGTGTCAGCTGCATGTCCCCTTTGCAAATGCTAGTGACCAGCTCTTTGCCTTACTGTTCTGGTGACCGCAGGAGGCTTTGAGAGGAAGCCCACGTTGTTGCGGACACAGATTCTGGCCTCACCTCCTCTTCCATCCCCCAGGACACAAGCAGGGAGAACTTCACCTCGGGGTAGTAAAAAGCAGACTAACAATTTCACGGCTTCCCTTTAATTTGTTCACTCTTTGGCTCTCATCTCTATACTCTCACACGGAAAGATGGTTTGTAGCTTTCTCAGCTGCGACAAACTGAAGATGAACATGGTGACTGTTGTCAAAAGATTTAGGGACAAATCCAAAAAAGGTATTTAGGAATCTGGCTTTTAAATCCTATTCAATATAAGTTTAAATCCTTAAGCACCTCTTTGGCTTTAGCCCTACAACTTCAGCAGGGAAGCCAACAACATTTTGAGTAATCACGTGTTCTTTCAACTTTATGTTTTTACTTCCATGCAAAATAACTAGATTGTGCTTCTTATTTAAATAGAAAATGAGAAAGTCTGTGTTATGCACAAGTGACTGAAAAAGAAGGATTTTAAATATTTGCCATTTGTATTTCTTAATGTAATCTGCATTAGAAACACCCATCCAGACAGCTAAACACAACTGCAAGCAGCCATTAGATTTATGTATGCACGTAAAACACAGAAGCTTTCAGTATTTGTAACCTGATTGACATGGGTGACCATGTAACTCTCATCTTGAAAAGTGCCCACTTTCTCTTTCCTTTTGAGCTTACCTCCTTGCAGCTCTTAGTAGCTGTGACTAGTCACGTGTGCTTGGGAGGGGAAGATCACTTGGTAGCAGAGGTCAGTGGGTGCATATACTATTTATTTCTGTGGTCACTCTACAGGTTCCTCAATGCACCCAAAAATAACATCCTCACTGTGTTCAGCAGAGCATACAAAACAAAAGTTGGGTAGTGCTTGAATGGGCTTCTGTAACCAATGGGGATGGCAACTCACTGAACAACCCAATCTATTCTGAGGTGGGGAATTTAGGTGCTAATGATTACCCAAGCATGGTGCCAGAGGCAGGGGTACAGCAGTTATCAGTTACCTTTCACTAAGAAAGGAAGAAAAAAAAAAAAAAAAGAAATTTCCTTCCTTGCAAGTGCAGATACCTTGACAAACTGCTAGGGACCAACATTTCTTTATGAGAAAAAGGGAAAGGAGAGGACCAAACAGTTCAGTCCATTCCCCTCCCAGATGCTGTACGGTATCTGAGATGCCCACTGCCAATTCCCCCAGCTGTGCCTTTGTAGGATAGTAGAGGAGGAGGGAGAATAACCCAGGGCTCACCACGGGCACTAATAACTTTAGCAACACAATTCTCTCTTACCTGTAATTTAGTAAGATGAGCCAGATATCTCATGAAAGAAATGAGCTTCCAGTTTCAAAAGTTTTACTGGAATGCATTTTCATGGGAGATTTCTATTGACACCAAGATCCCGCTGAAAGCACCCGAGCATCTCATCATTTCTGATAGAGAATGGTGTCCCCAAAAGGAAAATACTCCATTAAGTATCCAAAGAATCTCATAGTCCACGTGTTTGCCCAGCTCTCAAGACCAATATTGGAAAAGGGCAAATAATTTGGGTTTTCACACATGTACTTTTCCTCAGGCTTCAGTCTGCCTGTAAGGCTACATGGCAGAATTAAACAGCAACAAAAAAACCTAACCCCCAAACTATTCACTGTATATATCCTGGGGAAACAGCACTTGCACAATTTAACATCACTGATCTAATGCTTCCTTAGAGCCTCAAATGGAAAAGTTATTAATATCTCCTACTCCTAATAAAATCCCATTGAAAAAGTTGGTATGAAATGACTCTATTCTGTGCTAGCAAAGCACACCCAGTCTATGAAGCACTTTGAGGTCTATGCAAATAAGGAGTTGAACATTACACAAACCAGCTCTGCAATACTAAAAGCAGTATTTAGAAGTAAAGACTTCTAAATGAAAATTATTTTCATTTTTAAAAAAGTGATTAGTTACCCCAGGCATACAACTTGGCATTTGGACGAGGCTGGATTTTTCCAGGCAGTTTTTTCAAATAGCCCCAGGATGCACAGGTCGCTTTTGTGACGGCAACACCTTTGGGTGCCCCATAAACAGTTAGAGATTAAAATTGTAAGCACCCTTATTTATTAGGAAGTCTGCTGGTACAGGGAGAGGTAGTCAGAGAAGAAGGAAATCTTAAAAGCCCATCTGAGCTTCCCACAAGACACGTCTGTGCGGTCAGAGTAAGAACCTAATTTGCTCTCAGATTAGCCACACACTGAATGTGTCCCTACCAATGCCCACGCCTTGCACCACGTATCTCAAGTACGAGACAGTGATGTGAGCTGCCAAGGCACTGCACACCAAACGGCCCTCTTCCTTTGCACCCGAGCAGCAGATTCTTGAGCAGCGCCGCAAAAGGCACCACTGCACAGAAGGAAAGCCAAAGACATGAAGCAATTACCTCTTTTTCCTCAAGGCCACATGATTCTCAAGATAGCTACTGTTATTGCACCATCACTTATAAGCTGCTGCGCAGGAGGTTAATGGCAGCTAACCCCCTTCACGCTTACCAGCGAGAACCGTTTCACAGAAACAGATAATCTTTACCATTTATCCACCAGTTTCCTTTTACACTTCACAAATCGGTAGGCAGTATTCACTCCTATCTGCAGATTTGTCTTCTCACAGCTCTGACTATAAACAGTCACCTCATCCTCTTGAGCAGTCAAATTTTTTTCTAGTTAAGAGTTGCTGCTCTCAGCTCCATCGTTTCTTGCTCTGTAGTCACTCCAGAAGAAGTAGGATAGAGATACATGATTAATTCAGATATTGATGGTGTGCCATGAGATCAGAGGCTTTATGCCAGTGCTTCCTCTTCACCTCTACCCCCTCCATTACGTGTAGTTACTGTGACTAACAGTCAGTAGTAGACCAACTACTGTGTAGGATGGCACCTCTACAGAAATGATCTCTGACACATGTCTCATTTTCTCCAGTAAAGTGAATGCAAGGGGTTTCTTTGAACATTTGTTCACGGTTTGCCCAGTGGATATCACAACACAAGTCAGCTTCAGGATTTTCTACAGGAAATAAGTCATCTGCAACTGGAAAGTCACATGCTTACATCTGGAATAGTGCTACAATTATGCCAATGGATAGCCGGGAGGCAACTCTGCACAAGTGATACTGTGTGGGAAGGAGACAGTTTAGGGCTTGGTAGGGGTGGCAGAGTGACACCTCATAGACCAAAGTCTCCCTCTTGAGCACAGAAGAGTTACAGTGAATGCTACCACGTGGGAAGGAGCATCTTTAAGCACGAGTAGGTATTAGCCAGGATATTACTATCTCAACACATCAGCTGGACTCCACAGGACTGAACATACCGATGGCAGCCTCAACTTAACAGTTAATATATGCACACGCAAAACCCATGTTTGCACGTGCCATATAGGCGCATGCAAAACCCTACCAGTTCTACTAAACCATGCGAAGATACTGTATTATTTTCAGGCAGGGACAAGACCTTGATTACTGTAACAGCTCTGTGTCCAGCTTTTGCTAAGGAAGTACCGCAGGATACTAATCGACTACATGTTCATCAGAAGTTGGCTAGATTATTAATAGAATCATGTAACACAAGCTGCAGAGTCATTTATTTTCAAGATGGAAAATACACAAGGAATATTCTCATCAATAAAGTTCTTGGAGCTTTTTTTTTTTTTTAAACTTATTTTGATGACGGGACACTGATCTCTCTGAGTCTACACAATTTGTATTATACCTAATAGCCTTCGAGTAAATGGAAAAGGGCATTCATGATTGGGTGTTTTAAGGAAAGAACATATCAGGATGTGTAGGACTGTCAGTATCAGTGGCAGAGATGGGCTAGCTTTAGATTTGCTTCCTTTTTCCTAGCTCCAAATGAGGCTAGGAAATGTGAGACTTGCTGAATCTTCTTTGTCTGCTAATTCATGCGGGATTAAAAATGGAACACTATCTGGGAAAAAAACGCAACCAGCTATACTTCTTTCAGATCATCGAAAGCACAGAACATGAGAAAAATGCTAATTCTTGATAAACACAAACAACATGGCACTCTGCGTTACAGCGAACTTTAGGGAAAGGACAGTCAGAATTCACTTTTAAAAGACCAAGCTCCTAACTCATCAATAACATTAGATCCATCAGAAAGGAGTATATAGCTGTGATTCTGCAGGGTTTATCTGTTTGAAAGAATTAGCTCTTTGAACCATTGCTTTCATTGAAACAGTGTTCATTGCAAAGACTTTCTCGACTTGGCAATCTGAGGTATTTGGAGACTGTGTCAGTGATTCAAATACACGAATCAGGCCATTTCCTTCCTTATACCAGCTGTCCAAAAGATTCTGGGAAAGTGATACTTGCTTTTTCCCCAAACGTTCAATAATACAGAGCAGACATGCAGAAATACAGATATTTTGTATAGTGTACAAGCATGAAAGTGAAAGGGAAGAACAAAAAAGCAGACAGATCTGAGATTCGAGAGAGCTCTCCAAAGAAAGCTAGTTTTTATGGCACAGAGGCTGAAGAAGTTATCTCCTTTGGTCTACAGTGCAGCAGCACAATAAGGCCTGACCTGAGATGATGGCCCTGCCAGTTTTCCTAGGCACCATGCAGACAATAAAAATAATAATAAAAAAAAAAGTCAGATAAATTCAGCAGATGAAGGGACGTAGTTCTCCTCAGGCTTCAGACATGCTGAATTCACAATCTCAGTTCAGTCAGGATGAAGGCAGCACACTCCTTCGCTCTTTGGCTAGCATGAGAAAGGAGAGATGCAGAAGCAACGGTTGCATTGCCTGAGCTGAGATGAGGGGATGTGACTGCCTCAAGAGTGATGCTGTTGGGCTCCAGAGAAGTTACATCAGCCACCTCCAAGGTTGCCACTTACTTATGGGCTCTTAAGCGAGATTAGAAGTCATGGGGGAAAGGAAATAGACACCTTTCACCCCTCCAAACTGCCAGGATTTGGAGGTTTCTTAGTGAAAATAGCCTCACCATCACTTTGCCAAATTAGCTACAAAAAGAATTAAAGACACGAACATCAGCAGCGAGGTATCTGAAATTAGAAACAAAGACCTGCAAGGTTCTCAGGCCTTAAAATCTTAATTCAAACAACTTCAGGCAGAATCTTTTGTGCATGTCTCCTAGGAGCCATTATAATGAAGTCAGTGACTATGAGAAAGCAGAAGATGAAATCATTAATATATTATGTACACACACACACAAATTCCTTGGAAATAAATCTCAACTTTTGAACCAAAAAAGGATGAGAAATTATGCTAGAAGGTACAGAAAAAGCTCATCTGGACTGAGGTAATTTCTATTCATCTTTATCCATAAGCAATGAAGAGATACGTTCAACTGAGCAGATGCTCTTGACAGAATTTTATTTCCCGCATTCCTCACTGGGATGTATAATGGTGCAAAACCAAAGAGAAGCTGTGGCTGAAGGGAAGCACACAAGCCTTCCAGCTACTTCATGGTGCTGCGTTTTCCCTCTGGACTGGGAGCAGACATGCCGGGTTCAGTAGGCAAGCAGGCCGATCAGCCATGGAGTCCCAGACCCAGAGGTACTCACTGCTGTGCTGAGGTTCCTGGAGCTCAGGGCGTGGAGTTGGGACATGGTTGCCACTGTGGCAAGAACCTCATGCACGGAACTTCATGAGTTGGGGACCTAATTGGTCTCCAACTTCAATGTGCAAAGAACAAGCTGTAAAGTATGAAAAACATTCTGATCACCTCATGGACATGACTACCAGCTCAGCACAAAATTTACTGTGTTTCAGATTGCCCACTAGAGGTGTTAGAACTATGGTCATCAACTTATTCCACTCCTGATACTAACCTTTTCCAAAGTGGTAATGAGGAAAAAAAAAATATTTCCAGGGCAGTAGGTAATTCTTGTGTTTGTGCAAAGTTCTTCCTTTGGCCATAAAAAATGCCTATCAGGTTATTCTGTTTATTTTTTAGGCTACATGCAATGCCTTAACATTTAAACTGATACACCTTCTCTGTATAGCTTTAGTTTGGTGTGTTGACGTCGTCAGAAGGTTCCTATCTTACAAGCACTGCCTAGCCGAGCTGTCACACAAAGCAAGCAGTGAAGCAG
>NW_009260616.1:362224-397791 GCF_000687185.1 Egretta garzetta
GCAGTGTGGCAGGAATGACTAATGAATAAATCTCAAAAAAAAGGGACGTAAAAGGATGTTTACAGATTTGCACATGGATGTGGCCTATTGCAAAGCTATAACTTCCTATGTATTGAGTGTTTACTAGAAAGAATTAAGATAGAGTCTTTTGTGGACAGGAAATGATCCAAGGAAAATTAAACAGATACAGCAATTTGCCATCAAAATGGGAGGAAGCACTTTAACCGCTGAATAACCAAAAGTTTACACAGTACTAGAATACTATTTAAAATTAGGAATAAAGATTTTTCTTAGACATGCACTTCCTCAAGACCTTACATGAGATTTTACCCAGCCCTCCTTTACTTGATCAGATGGCTCTAAATTCCGATGGGAGTTTGACAGATTAACAACTGTAGGATTAGATACACATTTAATTAAACCAAAAACATATGATGTGATATGTATGTTTTAAAAACCTATTAGTTTTAAGCATGATTGATGAGATATCCAGCAATACATCTGCACTTCAAAAAAAAGAAAAAAAAGCATTACACACCCATACATGAATAGAGAACTTACAGGAAATAATATGCAGTAATGTTTCAACCCCAGGCTCGCACCTAATGGTCAAAACACTGCTTAATTTTTTCCTGCAAAAATGTCATGAAGTTGTTTTACTATAACCAGACAGCACCAAGCTTGGAGAAGACAGACATAACCCAGCAAGGCTATATATTTAAAATTTTGATACCTGTTTTATCAATTAGAACCTAATCTAGATCTTCAAACTGCAGAATGCTATGTTACGTATGTCAGTTTTAATCTAAATTCCACAGGAAAGGCACTTCCCATCTGCAGCCGAGCTCTCGGTACACACCCAAAGGCTTCATTGGAAATCTGCTCTTCAGCAGCCAACGATAGCACTGCACATGTAGCCGTGCACGCAGCAAACACAAAGAGCTGTTAACTATTCATCATAAAGAGCACACGTAAAGGGACTGGAAATGGTTACACGCAGCTGTAGGTGCACTGCTTTTCCAGAAGTACCCTGAAAGGATGCAACAGAAGGGCCCGCTCCCCAAAGAAATTGCACCATCAATGCCTGGTTCGAGTTCCACTGATGTCAAATTAAGGTCTTTTCCATTAACTTCACTAAGGTCCCCACCAATCTCCAGATTTTTGTTGTTAGAAAGACTTAGAATGGGACGGCAAAGAATCTAGGCTCAGCTTATAGCTGAGGCTGGCAGTTTATTGCCCTGCATCATGCAACCGCCTGCACCAAATTTACCATTGCCACGGGAGGGTTTATAGCCCCCCTCAGTGCTGTGAAGGAGCTCCATGTGGGAGTGGAGTATCACTGCTTCTGAACTGGATACAAGGCCGTTAATGGGGCTGCTTTGATTTCCAGCTCCTGTGTTATGTTCGGACAAGCGTGAATTCATCATATGTACAAGCATCATGTCAATCCTGCTACCCAACAAGCATATATTTTGGCCAAATTACTAAACTGCAAAATAATTAGAAAATATGCCAGGAAAATTATTTTTCATTAACAATCACTTAACAGGGTATCAGAATATTCCAAGGAAAGAAAGAAAGGAAAAGGTTTAATTCTCATTCTCATTTCCATCCTTCCTCTCATCACTCCAGAGCTAACTAGTCTGAAGTTTTTTTACTTCCTCACCACAGCAAAGCTGAGAATCCTCTGTTTTCACCAAGATAAATGTCAGCTTGACATATTACCAAGGAACGAAACTATTCAGAAAGGCAATATAAAAAAAAAAAGAAAAGAAAATTGAGGGGTTTTTTTTAGATTACTGCCATTGGAAAACAGTGAAAACTAAACAAAACCAAGTATCTAGTTACTTTTGGGCTATTTTAAAGTGGGCTCAGCCTTAACGTTACACATCCAGAATGGCCAGAGACCAACAGACAATGGCAGCTCAAGAGAAGCAAGAGATGAGATCCTGAATCCACATATTATAAACAATAGACATAAGTTTATCTAGGAGTTTCAAATGTCATGGCCATTTGGAATTGAACTGAGCATGCATAAAAATACAACTACAGTTCCTACCCAGATTGATTGGGAAACATTGTTTACTATGAGGGAAGAACATGGCCTCCTTCAAACCAACCCTCCATCCCAAAATGCGGATTGCACTAACATAACTACAAGGAAAGTGTTTAACACAGACTTCTTTGTAGATGGAAACATGATCTGTTTAGCCCAAATTTCATGAACCTTGGGCCAGAAGTAATCACTTTATGGCCCCAAATGCTATGTAATAACCTGTGGTAGCTTGTGAACCTCTACCAGAAGGTGCATATTGCGTGTTAGCTATCCACAAGCGTATTTTTATCCTGTGTTATAGTTGCAGGAGAGCATGGAGATATCCAAGGCAAAGGGCTGAGCATTTATACAGCAGCTGCTGCTCAGGAACCCACGAGCTGTAAGCATGCACCCCAACTTAGCCCATACTGACTTGTTTCCTCTTAATGCCTTGTTTCTCTTAAGTGAATAGTGCTCCCAATACTCATTTAATGGAACCAATACTAAAGACAGACTGTGCTGAAATCAACTTTAAAAACTTTTGCGAGCAATTATTTTCTTGCACGCATGCACTTATGGCAAATATCTTAGAAGTTAATTTCCCAGTTGGAAGTAACCAAAAGGAAAAGCCTGTACTCATTAGAATACACAGAAAGAAAGCAATAAGCAAAAGCTTCATGCATGCTTAACAGAAAATTTTGAATTGCTCTTCATCTTGCTGGTCAAATTTAAAAATAAAATTCTATTGACTCACTAGAACTCAGATTCACAAACCAACCACTTAAAAGTACTTTAAAGGTAAAAAAGGGTTTTAGACTCATACAAAAGATTTTAAATCAAAAAGAGAAACCAAAATGGAAAAAAAATAAATCTCAGAGGCTTTAATTAAACACCTGAAGTGCTAATTTCTAGAATAAAATAGAAAACCAGCTGGAAGCATTAATAAACATATTGCTAAATTAAAACTTACACATCAACAACATAAAGGTAATCTCCAGTGCAGTTCTCCCCAAAAACAAACAGACCATATCCATCCACTAAGAAACTGCTATACGCAGCAGTTTTTGTACTTGAAAAACTTACAACTGCTTATGTTGCACAAAATTGGGGCAATCTAGCAGTCATTCTGGCAAAGGAAATGCCTCTGAAATTTTGGCATTTCACATGCATGGAGTCTGCGAGGCGAGGCTTAGGTTGTGGAAGATCAAGGTCGCATTCCCAGGCATAGAGCGAAGACTAGAAAGCCAACCTGACCCCATGGACTACTACAGGTCAGATTAAATTAAGAGAAATCCTCCTGGCTTGTGCAATGAAAACCCACTGAGCCCCCAGAAGACATTCCCATGCTTCCGTTGACTGGTGAAGAAGCGAACAGAATTTAAATTTAATTTGGCCAAATCTAGCTCTGATTAGTCCTACTGAAACACACACAATAAATTACTGAATTGCTTCAGTAGCCAAGATGATTCCAGCTTTTTTACGGCTGCCAGTGACATATGTAGTGGAAGCAGAGACCTTCAGCAAATACTTGAGTTTGGTGGAAAACACTGTTTCCCTTCTATCAAAGCCACACAAATTTGGTCTGAATAAATTCACGGCAGGAGGGGAGGAAGAAGCTGATGCTGACTGGGAGGAAGACTGGAAGCTGAGCTCCCCATCTCGCTGCCCAATGTCCTAATGTGAACCACTAGATAAAAGGAGCCAATTCCGTCGAAGAGGCAAATACTTGCTGGAATTAAGCCCTTCATTTTGTTTCCCAGGACTTGAGAGTTCTGAGGAATCTCAAAAAAAAACCCCAGAGTGATGAGATGAGGATGATGAATAAAGCCTTACAAGGAAATTGGGGGACGGGGAGGGGGAGCGCTTTCTCCAGCATCAGGCACCACACTAGCCAGCCACATCTCTCGTCTCGTTTTACAAACTAGTCATCAGCGGCTGCGCTAGCGTTTCCCTTCACAGCTACCAAGCTTAAACTCCGTATCCACCCCGCTGCTGCTGCAAGCTCCACCCAGAGTTTGCACCTTGCGCAGGGTGGGTGAGCTTCCCCTCCACCCTGAGATACCAATCCAAGCTCACGATATTATTTAACCACAAATTCTGTCTCTTCTGCCCAGTTGGCTTCCCAAGAGTTATGCTATTTAAGACCACCAACAGAAGAGAGGCAGCAGGGGCTTATTCGCCCATCTCTTTTAATGTGGCTACTTCAGCTTTACCCGGGGCCATAGTACCCTCTGCAGAGGAAGAGGGCACGCTCTGTCCTTCTTCCAGCTCGTCACACCCTCTGCAGAGGAAGAGGAGGAGGAAGGAGCCTCTTCTGCGGCTCTGGCCATATGCCTTAGCATCAGCTGAGCCAAGCCATAACCACTCGCTTCCATTTTAACTGGGTAAAAATCAAAGAGCTAGCCCAAGGCAAGAGCCGGACAGGACCAAGGACTGCATTTAGCAAGCGCATCGTTAGAATCTCCCTAACAATTAGAAGCTGAAGTGTCAGAACACAGACTTTATTCAGGCACTACAAAATCGAGTGAAGCAAAATTCTGAAATAAGCTGTCTGAGGCAACAGTCATTGTAATACTGTTTTCTGTACTATAAACAGTAATGATGCTTGTTTATAAAGTCTTCTGTTTCAAAAGTTTGAAGCGGTAGATTTACACATTTTCTTTCAGAAAGCACAAGTCTGGCAATTTTGACCTGATTTTGCCATTTACATGATAGCTGCAGCGCTGAATATCCTGATGAAAGGAATTTCAGTTGAAGCCTATACTCTCTCATTTCTACTTCTTAGAGCTTATTCTGCAGCACTTCAGAGAGCTTCCAGACACTGCCGTGCCTCTGTCCTACGAGATACAGCACAGATACAGCTGCTTCTTGGGATTTCAAAAATAATTAAAGGCAAGCTACAACAAAGGAAGCATGGAAGAAAGAGAAACGTGACAGAAGCAACACGAGTCTGTTGCAAACCACTACATGCACATTCTGGTCTGGTAAAAGGTATCTCTTTTTGCATTTTATATGTTTATCTTTACTACAAAGCTAATTTGATGGAATAACCCTGGGGGTCTTTTATTCCAAGAAAACAAGGTGGCCAAAGTGTATCCATGTTGTTACAAATTTGCTACGTTTCAACACCCTCCCAGAATTTAAAGTCATCCCATTCTTTGTAAAAATTGTGGTAGGGACGACATCTGATGAAAATTAAAACAACAACTGTGGTTTTGCTGAAAGTAGTTTCATATTTGACAGGATTAAGTTTACAACCACTGTTCTAGCTGTCCGTTATTAGTGGCAGTTCAGAAGCTTCCCCAGTCATATTAAGGAAAGTGCTGCCAAACAAAAAAAACCAAACAGCATCAGCAAACCCAACCAAATAAAAAAAGGAAGGGAAGGTGGATTCCTTCACCGTAGGAGGCGCTGCTTCCTGGGAAGTCTAAAACTGCTTGTAGGCCATGTGCAGGAGCCAAAGAGGCCTCTGATGGAGAGGTCACCCCCTCCCTGCACACGGCTGCTTTAAGCCACCCAGCCATTGTGGTTAGGAAGCGTCCTCAGCCCAAGACACCCAGAAGGGTGGGGGGACACAGTCACAGGAACATTTAGACACAGAAATCGACTATCACACATCGCACTCTTGCAGTGTCTTTCCAAACTCCATCAATAACATGTGCACCTGATAAGGCAGAGGTTGCTTCTCCCCCAATACACCAGTGCTCCTCAAAAGAGGTGAGCTCTGCACGCTTCTTGCCACCTGGGTCCCAGCAAGATGCGGCTGGGCAAAGGCACTTCAGACAACACAGCACTGGAAGGGAAACCCACAAGCAGTCTCCTTCCCCCCCAGTTCCATGCTTACAAGGCAGAGCCAATTCTTCTTGCCTGTAAAGGAGCTGTCAAGGCTACAAAAGATCATAGAATCATAGAATCATGGAATCACTTTGGTTGGAAAAGACCTTTGAGATCATCGAGACCAACCTTTAACCTAACCGTGCCATCCCACCACTAAACCATGTCCCTAAGCACCTCATCTATCCTTCTTTTAAATACCTCCAGGGATGAGGATTCTACCACCTCCCTGGGCAGCCCATTCCAGGGCCTGACAACCCTTTCGGTGAAGAAGTTTTTCCTAATGTCTAACCTAAACCTGCCCTGGCGCAGCTTCAAACCATTCCCCCTCGTCCTATCATCTGTTACCAGGGAGAAGAGGCCGACCCCCACCTCCCTACAGCCTCCTTTCAGGTAGTTGTAGAGGGCGATCAGGTCTCCCCTCAGCCTCCAAGCAGCACTAGCAGGCTGGCCCTCCGTTCCCTCATGCCTGATTTTAAACAGAAAGGTTTTGCAAAACAGCAGCCAGGATGATTTTTTTTTTGATGATGGTCTTCACCCCCCTCAGTCTTCTCCCCCAAAGCAGGAAGTCCTTAAGTGCTCAAGTAGTCACAAACAGAAAGCAACAAGGGTAATGCTAGGCTGGAGATGGAGTAATTCCTGCACAGATACCATACTAATGATTAAATATATTAACAGAAACATGTATTATTTATGGATGAAACGCATAATTTCTCACCGCTACTGTCTAGAGCGTTTACAGTTTCCAGAGTGAGGGAAATGCTCATGAAGCACAAGTAGTTTGTCATTTTATCAACAGCTCTCAAACCTCCAAAAATACTTTTTAACTACATCCATAAAAATTACAGACCGCAGCCATGTTTGCCTTGTGATTACTTGAAAGCTAAATAAATCTGCTCTTTGAAGCAGAAACAAGGTTTTTGAAGTTTTTACGAAGTTTTGGGCCACAGATTTTATATATAACAGCACAGATTTAAAACTTATTATACCCCGACCAAGATCATTTTTGGAAACACCCTGCTTGCTTCTTGGATGGGTTTCTGTTTGATTCAATCACAGTAATTGTACAGCTCTCATAGTACTCAGAACTAGTCAAGAGAACAAAGAATATTGCAGAAGTTTCCATTTATAGATGACTGGGCTGCAGTTTAGTGATCTTGCAACCAGGAGTGGGAGACGTCATTCTCTTCTTTTCAGTATCACATAGCAGAAGCAATTAGAAACAGCCTCAAATTACACAAATTCTCTTTTCCTGATTTTGTGCGTGCACATGTGTGTGTATGGATATATCTATCTCCTCTTATCTTAAGTCTTTAGATCACCCTCAAGTCCCAGTCTGAAAAACTAATACTACATTTACATCTTCAGTCTAATCTTTGCAATCGGAGACTTCATTAACTGCATATATTCCCTGGGTTTTGTTTGGAAAAATTACTTCAGGACCACGTCAATCCTGAAGAAACACTGAGGCCCAGAATAGCATCCCCTTCAGAAAAGCCCATGGGAAGAGATGGCGCTTGGCAACATCTGGCAGCTTGCAGAACCATCCGGGCAGGTTAGCTGCTGGCGAAGTGAAGGTGGGACGTGACATGTCTCATCTCTGGATGTTGCAGCCCCTCAAGGGGCTCAAACTTGGGAAGAAAAGGCATTGTAGAAATTAAGCCACAGTAGAAGGAATACGTTTTCCCATAAGCAAGTAGCCTGCTGAAGTCAACATCATGAGAAATCAGTGCGCCGGGAACAGAGGTCCCTTTATCCATACTCTGTTATACACAGAACAGCACCTAGCTTTGCTGTGTTGCTGGTAATGGTGTTAGCAGGGCTATTAAACATCACGTGTTGTAAGATTTTACTATGGTCTAATTACAAAGAAGGTAAGAGAAGATTCATTGTCTCCTCCCTGTCTCCTGTGGTATTAAAAACCTCTTCCAAAGCACCATGATGTGGTTAAGCCAAAGATTAGCTACTGGATTTGTTGAGCCACGGGTATGACCCAGGTGTAGCAACTCTGGCTTTTGTTTGATATGGAGGAGAAGAATAAAGGGGCTACATGATGGTACCAGTGGAAAAGGAAGAAACGGCCCAAACTGAATTCTAAGATACAAATTTAAAATCCCAAATCTTACAGAAAAAAAAGCAGCAATTTACATTTGGGGGTACCTATAGCTTCCTAACATGTTGTTCTTCATTGCTTAGGAAACCTTTGCAACTCTGTAGACCTTTTGTGCTGAAGTTGCATGCATTGAGTTCAGGCTGAATTTTCTGAGAAACCGCAGCCAAAACAGCCCGGCCACTTCCAAGAATGTAGCTGGGCATGAAAAAAAAAAAGGAACCTTTTATTCGGAGAACACAGATCATTGAAACTTGTCCCAGTGTAAATGCTTTTCACTCCCTAACTTGTGAGTACTTGAACTTGGAATCCCAAGGCAGCTCTTCCTCAGTGTTTGATCCATGGGTTCATGTAAGTCAGGTGAAAAAAAAATCATCCTGGCTGCTGTTTTGCAAAACCTTTCTGTTAAAAATCAGGCATGAGGGAACGGAGGGCCAGCCTGCTAAATCAAGGGGCAGAATTAAGACTTCTCAGTGACGTGTGTTCCAACAGCACTTACTGGTACAAAAGGTGGTGCTGGCCTGCACAATACTTTCATCTCACAGATGCAACCACATTCAAGTAAAGCCCATCAAGCACTCTTATCAGATGAAGTCTGAAGAGATATTTACTTGAAGGAAATGAGAGAAATATTTAAGCTTCTATCACAGTCCATGTAATTTGCTTGAGAAACTTTTGTTTCTGCCCACCAAGGATTTGAAGTCTATGTATAAAATAAACCGTGTTCTACAGCATCTTCCCTCCCATTCAAAAAGGCTGATTCACACTTTAATACAAAGCAGAATTAAACTGCAATCTCAGCTTAGCATTAATGGGGACAGCAAATATAGCACCCTAAGATAGAGTGCCTATAACGTACATAACTTATCTGTACAGAACAAGCTGGCAGAGCAGTTACGTCTTTAGCAAACCAGACTTAATATAAAAAGGATTTACTTGCATGCAAGAACATTTGCAGTCTCTATGTAGTTTTACTTTGAATAGATTTAACATTTAACTAGTTCAACCACATTAATCCTTGAGCTCTAGACTCCTGGAAAAGTATTTATCATTTTTCATTTAGTTCTAAAAATGACATTTGCAGCAACAAAAGGTGGAATTTCAAAGAACTGTATGCAAATTTTAAAACATCACTATCTAAATAAATATGAAACCCTCCCAACTTTCTCAAACAAGTAAGATTCATAGCAAAACTACACTTTTCTCATTTAGATCAGAATGAGTTTTAAGCTTTAAAAGCCAGAACTTGGTGCAGCTTTTTCTTAGATAGGAAAGCCCATCATTTTTGAAGTGTTCCAATTGCAAAGGCTAAATTGCAGCAGTAATGATGAAATACTCCAGTCAGAAGGAGCTCTAGATTGAAAATTTAAATGAGAAACCAACTCAGTGCAGTTACTGATAATGCAAGTTAATTAAGAGCATTTTTGAACATTTGCCCTATTTCTTCGCTGTGATTTCCAGGTTCACTAAAGAGTTTCCTATTGTGCTGCACACCACACTCCAGGGTACGGCAATAGCTGCCCTTTATGCAACTCCTTTATTTGGTACTTTGAATTTTAAAGTTTATCTTCAGATAAAGACATAGAGAAATGGATTAAAGGAAAGTGTCTTCTACTGCTATTATGCTTGCTTTCCTAACAGAGATGGGCAGATGGGTGCTTGTATGGCTAAATCCATCTCCAGTTGTCTCCCATTCCCTGCCACTGCTCACTGCCCCCTCCCCTCTGCTGCAGACCACAGCCTTCCAAAAAAACCCCCCAAAACACAAAAACCGCTCCCTCCAGATGTTGTTAACCCAAGAAAGGAAAAAAACATGAGAAGCAACTGAGAACAAACACGAGAGCCCTAAGCCTGCACATCTCCCGCTCCAAGCTAGTTAAAAATACGCTGAAGTGTTTTGACATTTTACCATGTGTGCATTTTAGTAAGACGGTACATACGGACCAGCAGGCAGAGAGGTTGCCATCTTTTCTTATCCTGAGTAACTCCTATATAAATCGCCACGGCACCTGGCCCACCGCAATTCTGGTTTGGAGAAGTATAACTTGCTCTTCGCCTTGTCGTAAACTTGCTCTTCACCTTGATGGAACTTTGTCCCTCTCAGAGGCTGCTGGAAACCTGAGATGACTCTGCCTTCTGCAACGGGGTCCGATTCTTCAAAAATAGCTCATGCATTGGTTTGTGAAACTGAGTCTTAAAGTGTGTCTCCTACTAGCTTAATCAGATTCCCCGCCCCAATAAGCCACAGCCCCAGTAAGTCCAAGACCTTCCCCATCTCCTAGAGAGCTGCAGGAGAGAGGAGGCTGTCTCCAGCTCCCCATGGGAGAATCTGCCCCCCTCTCCAGCAGGCAGCATTCCACCTGCCTGTCATTATCTCTTTCCAATAACTTGTCTTGAAAAACCACTACAACAGCTTGAGCAAGTCTTATCTGACTTCTGGGCCAGAACTCAGATACTTCTTCATTGCCCAAATATCTTCTCTCACACTTCACCAAAGCACCTTTCTCTTTCTTTTTCCTTTTTTTTTTTTTTAATTCTAATTTTACTCTTCCAGGTAGACCTCAGAAAAAATCCCTTTTACAGGAACTTCTGCTCCCTGTACCACATTCAGTTTGCATCTCCCAGATAAAAATCCTCATCTTTTCTCCCATCAGTTGAAACTTCTGCTGCCAACTCTCCTAGCCCTCTTAATCAAGCGTATCTGTCAATGTACTTGCAAGTATTCACACTGCAAATGTATGTGCTTGATAAAGCCAAGGTATGGGTAGGAATAAGTGGCCAAACAGATTTACAACTTGAACGAGACATTAGCCTCCCTCCTGCTTCCCTCTCCCCAGTTCAATCCCTCTCCAAGGGCTCGTATCCTCCTTCTGCCTGCAGCCACCCCCGTGCCTCTCATTCTGAGCTGTTGTGTCCTCAGCTTGGTTCAGCCCTTCCGTACCTCAGCACCTTCACCTCTCCCTCACCAGCCTCATGCTTAGACTGGGACAGTGCAAAAACCCTTATCCCACTCTTTGAGGACAACCCAGGTTAAACAAGAAAGCTCTGCCCTGCCACACCCCAAGCAGGAACATTCTGAAATATGAAAACAGATATTACTGCACTTTAATTATGACACAACCAAACAGCTTTCTGGTCAATAAACTTACGGCATCTCCAGTGGTTTTGTTAAAAACTTCTTTGGCTTCTTGGCTTCCACTCTCATCCGTATTACACAGTACTGTGGCTTTTACACTTGTTTCAAGGGTAGGTTTTTTCCTTGTATTTTCTGTCTCCACCACCTCCTCCCTAGAACCTTTTCTCAACCTTTATTAAAAAAAAAACAAACCAACAAAACCCCATCCGTATTCTCTCCCTCACCTCACCCACGCTGCGACAGACGCCCGCTCAAACTCCCAGGCTTGCTTGCAATCTGCTGCCTGCATGCTCTGCTCGAGAGCACTTCCAGGCAGCCCAGCTCCCCCCAGCTCCCTGTAACACACACTGGGGGGGAAGGGAAAAAAAAAAAGCAAGCCCACCTGGGCCCTGCTATTCCTTCTTCTTCACCTTAGAAGAGCAGCACTTCACCAGAGCTACACCTTCCCTTGAAAAAAGAGCTCCCAGGCAGGATCAGTTCACCCCAAGCAGAGAAACAGATTTTATTTCCAAACAAATAAACATCCTCCACTGAGGATGGGAGGAAAGCAGCACAGAAAAGGGAATATTGCAAACATACCATTTCTAGTAAGTCTTTGTCAGTGAATCTTCATTTCTTCGCTCCCTGCAAAGCCTACGATACCAATCCACTTAAATGTTCTGTTTGCAAGAAGCAGCACCTTCTTCCTCACCGCTGATTTCCTGAGTCAGCAGGTTCAGAGGATTACTGTCCACTACATTATCAAGTATGAAGCCTTCCACTTACTACTTCAGCTTTCCATGAGCTCTAAAGATCAGGAGATATACTACTAAAAAGCAATTTGCTTACAAGCAGGCACAGAAAGGATAAGGTGGAACAAAACCCTGCAAGTACGGGTTATTTCAGGGCTTGTGGCTGGTGCTAAGATCCCTCACTTTGTGGATAAATCGCAGACTTTTTCTTCAAAGACTGAACAGTACAAGCAACATCTCCCCAGACCATTCTGCTGACACCGCTTTTTTCCCAGAACACAAAGTAAATCAATGGGGTTTTCACGCCAGTTCACTCCCTGACTTCTCCAACACAGCAGCAGTTGGACACTCCAATAAGCCTGGGTGGTGGCAATTTTTGGGAGTGGAAACAGTACATTGGTATCATAGGCCAGCAGATCGGTTAGACAGAGGGCAAGGAGAAACACACACAGATAAACTGAAATCCCTTTTATTAATCTTTCTGATTCTTCAAGGTGTTTGGAAATCATAGAGTCATGGCATTTCCTTCTTGTAGACTTCCAACCGAGCTTTGCAAGCAAGATTTTCATTGTACCGAGACACAACAGGATTGAAGTCTGGGCTGCATCAAGCTCCTCAGGTAGAATGAAAGCGGCCTTACTAAAACAACAGATGACAGAAAATTTCAGTTACTAAAGAAGCAAAAACCTCAATACCATGGGCATCCATCATCTTTTCACAGAGTTTTTGTGGCACGGACGCTTTGGACACACAATAGTACAATATGTACTGTTGTCACCTTGCTTAAAAGCATCCTCCCTAGATTCTGAGGCAAGTGGACTAGAGCTCTATTTCATACATCTTTTTACGGAATAATTTTTCCTTCAAATGTTGTTTTAACAGATACGTGCCTCCAAAATGAATCACAAAATGAGTACATCTCCACAAACACACACTACTGCGGTGAACCAGTGCAAAACCAGCACGCTGACAATCTTAAATAAAAACAAGCCAAAAGACAGAATAAGACCAAAGGACCATACAGTCCATTTGGGAAATGCTTCCGGCAGCTGGAGCGAGAAAAGCTCCCCGCAGCGCCAACATCTGCACAAGCCAGAGGGAGAATTTATTTTCCCTTCTCCCCAGAAAGAAGCAGAGAGGGAGGGAGAAGAGGAAATGGCAGACGGCAGATAATCTCTATTTTACACCGACAGACAAAATGACAATGGAAGAGACCACTGTCCTGTGGAGACCGCAGGAAACCAGTCACGGGATGTGCCCCTTCCAATTCAGCAAGTTAACTGTACGCTCTGGCCACTTGCGTCCCGAAATACAAATGGATTTTTCTTAAAGTTACAACCACAAGCAGTATCACATTTTGTGGACCCTCTTACTATTTGTATGTTAAAGAATATGAATACGTACTTAAATAAATATACATATATTTAAGTCTAGAAGCAATGATACAAACCCTGTTTGATATACATATAGCACTTATGACCTTGTTTACTTTATTCCATTAAGCCCAAGGAAGAAAATCTCTCACAGACACGTCTGACCTAGGGTTTTTTTTGTTTGAAGAAGCAAAAAACAAAATCGCAAATCCTAGATCCATCAAAAGGCTTTCATGTAACCTTTCCTCAGAGCACAGTATAAATGTTTACCCACCTCTCTCAAAATGTCATCAACATCGTGTTGGGGACACACAGTATGGGCACTGAACCAGCTTTTTTTAATACAATAATGTTAATAAGCACAGGAAATGGTTGGGTTTTTTTTCTTTCCTTTAGACTCCTTAAAGTGTTCCATCAAGTGTCCAAATGCTTCTGACCAAGGGCTTTTCGGGATTTTCTTTTTCTTTTTTTATCATAATTCATAAGCAGCTTATCCAAGCACACCAGGGATTATATGAATCAAATGGTATGTTTTGGCTTTAAAAATATTTTTACTTCAAATAAAAGTCAATTGCCAAACCAGATCTCCTCTCCCCTAACCTCCTCTAACAGTGCTGTCCCCTTTCCTTCCAAAAATCCAAGGTGATAGTAACAAAAAAAAAAAAAAAAGGAAAAAATTACTCTTGCTCCCATTAAATAACTTTTCAGAACTCTATCTGATAATTTATCAGGTCTGTCATGTTTAATTTTAAAAAAAAATCATTATAACACTGAAAAACAGAATTTTTTTTTTAAAAAAGGCAGAGAACATAAATTTTCCTTTTTATTCTTACTTACAAAACTTTTTTGACTGCTGCATTGCCAGTTGTTCAGTGATTGCCCTGATGCCTTATATTTCTTTGTACAAACAGGGAAAAAAAAATCAGTTCACGTTTAACAAAAGATCCATCTACAAACACCTCACTTATCAAGTCAAAGTTGTAGGCAGTTTTTTCCTTGCACGTCTTCTGTGCATCCTATAATCTCACTTAGCAGCACAAGCGCATTTCGTAATATCCTATCACCCTCATTGCGAGCGCTCCAGGGATTCATGTATTTCCCTGAAGTCTCTTGCTGAAGGTCAGAAAAAGATGACGAGGATGACTTGATGAGTCTGTGCTTTGACATGCAGGAGGGCAGGCCTCCAGAGAGTTTTGAGAAGTGTTTCAGCACTTATTTTTAAACAGGAGATAGACTAGGTTATAAAGTTAAGAGAAATTAACCTGAGAGTATTAACTCTCAAATGAGGTGAGAGAAGTGAGATCATGGGACTGGAGCTCTTCACAGAAATGCCTGAAAAAGGGGTGGTGATAGTTAATTAAGATTGTGCCGATAAGTGCCAAAAGTCAAGTTCTCAATTTCCCCTACACCTTTCAAATATAGCGAGGTTTAAAATAAAACAGAGTAACAGTGCTGACAGGCACGGGATCGCTTGTTTATGTTCGGACTCTGCTTTGTGTTACCTGTAAAGGACAGCGAGATGGAATATATATCCATTGCAGAGCTGCTTCACATTCTTTAACTGAAGAGCTCTTAGCACAGTACAGACCAGACTCCTAACTATTAGTGTTTTAAAAAAAGAAAAAAAAAAAAAAAAAGATGCTTTGGTCACCCAAATCCACACGCTATGAGCCAAATAGAAGAAGAGAAGTCTGAGTTGTAAGATTATCCAGGGTGCCAGGGTTCCTCGCAGTGTAAAACACGTCTCTAACCCACTCGGGCGCCTCGGAGAGCCGACCTGTGGCTCGGACCATTCCCCCTCACCCCAGACACAAGAGGTGAGAAGCCTGCGAACGCCTACAGCCCCCACAGCTCCAAATTTCCATCATTGTGTCTTTCCGGTTTCTTGCTCGCACAGAGGCGGGTTTGTCATCCTTGCCACGAGCACTGCAGGCAACAGCGAATTAGTGTGGTTCACGTGTGCTGACTTGCAACACCAGTTAGTAGTGAGACCTCTCCGGTCAAGCAGTGTGCTCCTTCGTACCTGGACAATATAAAGCTTTGCTCCTCGGTTTTTGCGTCCCCCCCAACCGGCCCCCCATCTCACTGCAGATTCATATTTGAAGATCAATTACAGGTGTTTCTATGACCAAAATATTAAGGTTATGAAGTTAGGCACGCAAACACTAGACTTCCCAGAGCTGTTGCTGGTTGTGCAGCTTGTCTTTGCCCGCCCTCCCTCAACCTGCCCATGACTTTGCTGCGATACAGTTCTTAACTGCGTGATAGCACAGAAAGTTCTCCATAAGAATACCGTCTCCCTCAGTGCCTGAAATGGCTTGTGCTTGTTCAATGGGATCATTTCATACTTTTTTCTATTTTTTTTTTCCTCTTTTTGACATTCACTGTCATTTCACAGAATACTCTACCCAGGCTGCTCTGAAAACACAACCAGTCCACTCATGGGTCCCTACACCACTCAGTGCCCAAGTTTTCCCTCACAAAGCATGCTTTTTTTTATAGCATCCTAAGACACCAGGAGTATTATTGGCACTTTATGACAAAGAGAAGATAAATTCAGAAGTGTTCTTTATTTAGGTGCCCAGTTTGAGACAACCGAGGCCTGACTATTCAGTACACTCACAGCAATGAGTCCATTGACTTCCTCTGCAGTTGCACGTACTCGACACTTCTCCAGTCACCCCATAGCCTATTAGCGTGGCTACACAGCAAAACAGTCACTTTTCATAACAGCGTGTGCTTAAGGGGATTTTCTTTCCCAGATGCCTAGCCGATCCTTGCCTTTTCCTTCCTACAAACTTCCCCACCTCTTTCATGTGGCACCTCCCAGCTCCTGCGACAGATGAAGCTGTGTTTCGGCAGGAGCCAGTCTCTCCCGTTACTGTCTTGGTCCGCTCCTGAGTGAGCTGAAGGAAGCAGGGATCTTCTCAGCTGCAAAACCCCAGGATCACATCATGCAACTAAAACCCAAACTGGAATGCACACACACTAACGCTGCAGGCACTTACACACCCTTGACTTTTAAAAAAAAAATATATATATATATCATGGAAATGTTCTTTGAAATGAGGCTATTTTAAGATTGTTAAAAGCAAACTAACTTTTCCCATTCCCTGAGAAATTTTCATCACATGAGTGCCTGTGATTAATCAGCAGGCTGATCCATAGTCTCTCCTTTTTAAACTCAGGGAGAAACTGGGAACTTCATGCTGCTTCTACCTCTGTGCTAACCAGAATCAAAGGGGAGGGCAGGGGGGTACACAACACTTCATTTATCAATGGATTTCATGGGTTATGGCTACCAGCAGAAGGGAATAATGCAAGCCCTCAAATCCTCAGTTCAATTACCTCCAGATCAGACAAACCAGACTCTGGAATCCACGAGTTCTTCCTCAACCTGCTTGAAAGTCTTTTCCCTGCCGTAGCCTCTGCAGAGAGGCTAGAGAAATTGGTCAAGTTGATTAAAAAGGAGAGAGAATGGGGAGGGAGTACACGAGCAGCCCTGAAAGACGGAGAAGGCTTTCACAAAGAGGCAAATTTTGCACAAAGTGACAGTGTATTTTACTAGCTTAAGTAATGCAGGCAGTGATAACAGACAGGCTTTCAGGACCTGTGCCCTTTCAGTCTTCTGTTTCTCCACGTACACTGAAGATAACAGAGATGCTCTGTACGAATACCAACGTCAGCTGGATATTAGAAGCTCTCCAACGGCTGAAGGGTAGAAGACAGCAGTTGTGCATGTTGGAGAGGCTCTTCCCTTGAACCCTCCGGGATTCAGTAATGACCTGTGTTCACAGTGTCCTAACACGTACCGTTAGGGCAGGAATGATTTGAGATCCCTTCATGTCCAAAGTTTCTACAATGCACAACTTTGTGCCACTCTCCAAAGCGGTTCTCAGAAAAGCAAGACTCATAAAACCTCACCTTGCACCCGCCCGCCCTTATTTCAACATGCCTGTGTGCTTTGTGGTTTAAGACCTAGCCTGAGTCAATGCTGATTTAAATACATACGTGTTATGGCAGTACTGGATACAGACACTGCAAAAAGCCAAGTGAGATACTTGGTAGAGATTATGGGCAGGCGCTCCTCCCACTTAGCACCCATTACTAAACATTGCTGATGTACATGCTCTAACAGCAGCCAGAAAGCTCTGGGCACGTGTTTGTAACTGAGCTGGCAATAAAAGACTATTCTTTGCCATACCGGTACTTAAGAAAACCAATTTCCCTTACAGAAGCAGTGAGTTATTAGCATAGAAGTATTGGCAATACTTTAGGAGCAACACACCTCCAAACACTTTGCTCTCCTTTACGAGGAGTGTAGCAAGTCTCTCTCAAAAAAGCAGCGGAGCTATTGCAACTGAAAGCTCCTGTCTCTCTGAAGTAGCCGTGAAATAATCCTTTTTGGATGTGTGTTAGCAGCCGACATGAATATATAAGACAGGGAAGATAATGAAAATAGATTACTATGTGCGTGTTATTTTCCTTCTAGACACTTTGGCGTAGCAGTTTAGGTGAAGGTGACTGGGAAGAAGAGAAGGGGTCATGCTGGATGTGAGTAGCCACGGCTAAACCCACTGGAGTTTAGGGTGCCATGGTCTCTGTGGCAAGGGTGGAAGGGCAAACCCAGAGAAGGAACACATGAAAACAAACAAACAAACAAACAGAACCAGGCCCCCAGTGTAAAATCTTGAATATATCTATTAGAGCCCTCACACGGGCAAATAAATCCCTTTTACTGTATCAGTTTAATAAAAGAAAATACCAAATTTAGCCAAGGTGGCACAATTTCTCCAGCCCTACTCAATAAGAACTAATGTGGTATGCTTACCCACAAAAAATGAAGAGTAAGAGATGGTTAACAAAATTGACAAATCATCCAGTGTTTAACAGGAACTCCCAAGAGACACCAAGTTTCTCACTCACCAAAAATTGCAGCAATAGGTTTCTTCCTCTCCCCCCTCTCCTCCTTCCTTCTTTTTCTCTAGAGGATGCATTTATCATGAAGGAAGTCCAGTAAAAGCAGAAGCAGCACAGAAAAAAGCAGTGTGTTGACTGCTACCTTTGCTGCTGTTGAAAATGCAGAAGAAACATGAAGGCTCAGAGCCTGATACTCTCAGAGGAAGAGGCTGGCCCTAGTCAAAACTGCTAGATTAAAAGGCAGAGATAGAAACCTTAGCCTAGAAACAGAATGAAAAGGTTTGTCTGCTCCCCTTTCTTCTGTTTTCAGCCCCTCATTTCTCTTATACCAAGTAGTTCCCATAATCGTCACTGAAATCAGACTGGCAAGACCTTAAAGGGTCCAGGCAGACAGTTCCTGGAATGCAGGATGCGAGAGATCGAAATGAAATTTCACTTTTAGGATGTTAAAAATCTATATTCTTAGGAAGAAGAGATTGAAAATTAGTTTTACATATTTTGCGTATTACCCACATGAATTTAAATATAGTAAGGCATTATTTCTAGTTACACACAAGTCAACCACTTTTCTGACAAACTTCAGGACGAACATTACTCAGACGCAGATGCCGTCAAGTCGTGTCACTAAAATGCCACAACAGGCTGGTAGAGCAAGTCTGGGAGATTGCTGGTATGCCTAGAAGGCAACCTGGCTATCGAGTTTTAAAATCCTCTATTGAGCATTGAGAGTTCAAGCAGCTTGAGTTACTTTTTCTCTATGCAAGCCTGATAAATAAAGTCTACTGACAAAGACACCACATTTAAAAAAAAAAAAAAAAAAAAATTGTTATTTCAAGTATCGAGCAGCTACAATTTTGAACTTCCTAGAAATCAGGGTCACTGATTTTAAATATCAAGTTGTAATCACTGGACCAACGAAGCCTTGTTTCCTACCGATGCGTCCTCCTGTTCCTGCCCTTACTTTCTAGTTGCTTGGATCCTTGAGCCTTCCCCTGCACCTCCCCTTTTCTCCCATGTCTCCTGAGCCCTAAAGAGATGAGAGAAGAGCTACGGCAGGTCGAGCAAAACATACATGCTGTCTCGGTTTGGCAGCACTCAGTTGTCTGACACCCGTAAGCACCAAGTTTGACTGTTCCCTCCAGAAGGGTTAAAAGCATACTGTCTCCTCTGCATACTGGCCTCTCCAGAAAAAAATCCGTCATGAAGATCATTCACACTCATCTTCAGATTCACACCAAGAGATCAAAAGCCTCCAAGTTTGAGGGACAAGTGAATTAACTGTGTAAGGTTTATGCCTACAGGAAATTCAGAATATACAAAAATTCATGCTTCTAACATTTATTTCTTTTCTGTATAAAAAACCCCACACTATACTCTTTAATACTTTTAAAATTTTACAATATACAGTTAACTGTATATTGTGTGGTCTCTCACACTACAGCAAGAGGAGACCGCAGGTACAGTCTCAGGAACTCCTGAAGTGGCACAAATCTTCAAGTATTCATTATGTAGATCTGAAGAATTTATTCGACTTGGTATTATTAGGCTTAGTTTGTTTGATAAATATTCTTACTAAAGAAAGCAAATTTGTACATAGGGAAAAAAAGAAACGGTATTAAAAACCTGAAGCAAAGAAACCCATCACACAGATGCCAACAAGGAACTTAAATTTTATTTTGGGAATTCTGGCAACTCATCATAAATGAGTTCTCATAGGAACACCAAAATTAGGTTAGCAGTTCTTGTGAACATCAGGTAAAGGAAAAAAGAAAAAAAAAAAAAATATATATTGAGAACTACTGCCAAGAAGGTTTATGCTGTTTTTTCAGGGCTCAGCCACTGCTAACTAGTAAAAATCATCATCCAGGTCTCTGTCTCCTTGAGTCAAAAAGGGGTCAGATTCCTTCTTTAATATGTTCTCCTGCTCCTCAAAAAACCAACCCCAAAACCCAAAGAAAAAACTGTTCAAAACCAGTTATCTACATATAGAGGCAATGGCATTTACGATACCTGTAGTCCAAGAATATGGCACATACTCAGGTTTAAGTGGACCAGCAAAGGCAATTTGCAAGATGAAGGTTTAGAGAAAGTTTTTTGAGACCCTCCCTACCCCTTTTTATTATTTTTTAATACATTGTATCCCTTGTTTTGCCTCTTTAGCAAATGTGATAATTGGTTTTAAGTTGCTAAAAAGTAATTCTTCACAAGATTGATACTTGGAAATTCCTACAACAAAGCACCAGAGGGAATAAGGAGCCACCTTAAAACAGCAGTCAGTACGTGATGTGCTTAGGGTCAAAAACTAAGAGGCTGCTTTTCAAGTGGTAAGCCACCAAAAGCTTGTCAGAGAATAAAGTCACGAGGTGATGGGGGGGAGCAAAAAAAAAAATCTGACTCACATCTGTAACATAAAAGGGCCATTTCTGACATTTTTGGTTCGTACACATATTGCACACAGGCAGCGGGTACACTTGAAGGTCAGCTATCCTGGAAGGCATCTGCATCTTCAGGCAGGTATGATATTTGGCTGGGGAGGGCAGCTGGTGTCTCTTTGGGCAGCGCTCCTAATGCTTTAACTATTGCAAAACAGAGGCGAGAAAAAGTGGGTTTAAATGACTTATTCCTCCTAACCTGCACACTGGGATGGCCTCAAGTGCCTCATATTGCGCAATGCCCCAACTCTTACCGCTCCTTTTATAGAGGCCTTTGCTTCTTTAATTTTTTTTTTTTTTGCCACAGAGATTAAAAACGATATACAAAGAAGTCAGTGTATTGTTTGGAAACATCTGCCAACATTAACAGAAGAAGAAAACTGAGAACATTTTTAGGATCAGCCTCTATTACATCCATCTGTGTACCAGCAATTTCAAAACAGCACGTATTAGCCACAAACCAACTCTACCAACTAGTCTTCCAGACAGGGCAATCAAAATACATATATTAAAAATACCTGAGTCACACTGGTGGAACCGATCTCCAACCTGATTTGAATATCTTACATTTAATTAGAAGGTGTTAACAAGCACACACACATTTGTTCCATAAGAAAAAAACAGCAGCCTTTGAGATCTTGTGCGGCAGCTCCCACCAGATGAGGTTGAACCTCAGTGGCCCAACGAACCCATCTAACATCAGCTCCAAACTCCAGCCCCTTCTTCCTCTCCTCCAAAACCACTGCAATATTTAAACATTTGGGGTTGGTAACATGTAACACTTGCTTCCAGTCCTGCCACCATCCAAATTTTACTCAAATAAGCGGTCAGGGACAGGAGGCAGCAGGCTGAAGGTGCTGGCATTGTCTGGAGTAGGTACTGATCTTCTGTGCTCCATGCCGGTGCCTCATCTCCCAGAGCTTCTACCAAAATTATATACTTCACACTCTTTGGAGAAGGACACCTTTTGTGACTTCTCTGGTTTGCTAACAATAACTTAAGTTATCTTGCATAACCTGTTTAAACAAATATTAAGTACGAGCTGATATACATCCCCCTCATCTTCCCACTGAAACTATTTTACTCAAGCTGCCACCAAACACCAGAAAGCTGGTAAGCTTTTCACACGACTGGAACAAAAATTCAAAATGCTTTAAACTCTCACCGTCTCCCCCACGAGAGCTTATATATGGCACCAAGTGGCTCTAGTTTCTGACTAAAATAAAAGCAAATAAATAAAAGCATGCACCCTCCCAAGATGGTCAACCTCATCTGAGTGGCTATGGCGAGAGCCGTTCTCCAGCACTGCCAATAGGACCTGGGGAAGGTCTATGTCCCCAAGGGGCCTGGGGGGTGCATTTGTCACTGTCAACAGGCAAAACTCCACATTTCTCCACATAATACAGGGATCGGTTTAGTAGTAAGCCTCCGCTTTGGTATAGCTCTTGCACACCGTCCTTCCGCTATGCAATGACACCTGGGTAACCTGAACAAGCTCTGCAACCCAAGGTTCATTTCCATACCAGGAGGGGCTTCTTACTCACCTCTGAGCCCCAATCAACTCAACCTACAGTGACGACTGTACGGAGTGGAAATACACAACTAATTCTCTGGGGCAGGGCAAAAAGTAATCCATCTCTTTATTTTTTAATCTCCGTGAATATAAGCAGCTCTGCGGCATTATGATCGGAGCACTGTGAACAACCATTAGCTCCAGGATAAACAGCTCCTTCATGTTGGGAGGCGAGAGGATTTATGGGCAAGACAAGGAAGGTGAGCAACGGAGAAGATTGAGGTAAGCAAGCATGAAGAGAGGATTGCTGTAAGCAGGGTTATGGGGACAAAACCGGTGAAAGAGGAACCTCTAAAAGAGTAAAAAAGTCGACGGGGGGGCGGGGGGGGGGGGGAAGAGAAAGAAAGCCTGACAATTCCCCTCCCTTGTCCACCTTCCCAGCTCAAACCTCTCTATCAATGCTTCCTTTTACACCCACCGGGCTTTTAAAGGCTTCTTTCTTCTTTGGTTGTACCAAGATACCCAGGAGGTCCTTGAGGCACAGCAACTGCTCAGCCCAGCCACCTCCCTCACCACCAGTCGGCCGAGCAGCAGCCAGCATCCACTCAACACCCCTGACACTTACCTTGCCACAGCTTTTCAGGAGCCAGAATTTTCTAAGCTAAATACTAATATCTTGCATATTAAAGCAGGCATATGCATGTAGAAGATTTACACCTTCAGCTGCTCTCCCAGACCAGGGAGTGAGGATGTCTGAGCTAGGTGATGTGAGCCACACACTCCTTGAAGCAGTAGCAACTGCAGGACAAGTCCCACGTGCACAGGTTTGAGGGTGGCTGTGGGTTTCTCTTGTATTCCAATTCTTCTGGGTTTTTTTTCAGGCAAATATTAACCAAAGTACTTAAACCATTAACCATAAAATTTTCATTTTGTGTGTGTTTGAAACAAAATACAAAAAAAAAATAAAAATCAAATAGTGTAGTAAGATTAAACCTTTAAAAAGCACAGACTATAGCTAGTCACATGTACTTCAGTCACCTATAATAGCACAACTCACAAGGAGTCTCAGAAGTCTAGTGGAGAAGAAACACCTTCTGGGTATAAAATCTTAAGCACATGTTACTGTCCCGCAGCTCCCGTGAGGCTCATCTGGGTGGCACGCCTGTTATTTCAATCCTCATACTTGCTGCCAAACTTTAACTTTAAAGTGGGTAACTTAGGTAATGGCTAAAGTACTGCCAGGAAAACAAACAGAATACACACAATGCATCTCTTTGCATATGCTGTTTACTATGCATTTTCTTTACTGTTTTACCAAAATAATCACTGTGATACAATCTTATTGCTTCGGGTTATATTGCTGTACACAGCATGGAAGTCTGGTGCAAAAATTCACTACAGGGAAATGGAAACCTTTGCAGTTTTAGGTATGTAAACACTGGTTTGGTCATCCGCTTCACGTAATTGAAGCAAAGGGCCATCTCAGTTCCAGCTCTTTTTGAGGGGACAGAAAAGCCTACAAGTATTCCCGTGCAAGGGAGAGCTTCCACCACTCCAGCTTGAGGGAAGTGAAGACATCTGACAGACAACTGAAGATCTGGCACTGAATGAGCAATTTAATTAGCCAGCAGGTGGAGGGAAATAATTACTCCTCTCTATGCAGCATTTGTGAGACCACATCTGGAGTACTCGGTCTGGTTTTGGGTGTCCCGGGAAAAGAAAGATTGACATACTGGAGCAAGTCCAGTGGATGGCCACCAAAATGCTGCAGCACTTGATGTATGAAGGAGAGATCGAGAGAGCTGGGTTTGTTCAATGCGTCCTGGGAGATATTCAAAACCTGACTGGAGAAGGGTCCGGCTTTGAAGTTAAACCCGGCTTTGAGGTTAGCCCTATTTTGTGCAGGGAGATGATTTTTGGAGGCCCCTTCAAACCTAGAGTCTTCTGTTTAAATTTTAAAAGGAAGAAGAGCTCACCTCAGAGAAGTTAAAAGGACTATTAAAAAGTAGTTTAATAGAAAAAACTATTAAAAAGTACTTTTAGAAGAGAAGTCTGTTAGCTCTAGAGAGAGCTCAGTTAGAGAAAATAAATTTTTACAATATGACTAGGGGAAGAAAAAAAACCAAATAAAAATCACAAGAGGAAAACAGTAGTGGCAACAGGAAGCGAGGCAGCAGGAAGAGAGCTTTTGAAGATACTTGTCATGGTATACACAGGTTTAGCAAGCTCCCATACCAACAATCACAAAGTAAATCTACAAGATGCGGTTTGAGTGCTGTTTTCAAGATATTTTCTCAGACATTATAGCTCACAGTGGCAAAATATTGGTGGTTAGGGAAGAAATTCTTACTATCGCAGTTTGGGTAGCTACATTACTGGCAAACACAGATCTTATTTCCCTTACAGAGTTGTTCATACCTGCATTCTCTTAAGATCTGTGATATTTTGCATTTGGAAGAGAGCGTTAACAATGGTCCAGCAGCACGAAGAAATCCACAGAAATGTATTAACACCTCAAAATTAAATTTGAGACAGCAAGCCCTCTAAAACAGTTTACTTTGAAAAGATCTCACTCATCAAAAAGTACTCTCCCACTCTCACGGTGACATAATTTGAATGGTGATTGCATCCTTCTTTAAAAAATAAAAAAAAGATTGAAAATAAACACTGCATATAATTGCAGCACAGTGTCATTTTAAAGCTTGTGGGTAGCTGTTACAGATGGAGCTCCTGAGGAACATAATCACTCTTCTTCAGCAGGGCAGATAATGTAGGAAAAAAAAAAAAAAAAAAAGGTGCCAGGAAAACAAACAGAATACACACAATGCATCTCTTTGCATATGCTGTTTACTATGCATTTTCTTTACTGTTTTACCAAAATAATCACTGTGATACAATCTTATTGCTTCGGGTTATATTGCTGTACACAGCATGGAAGTCTGGTGCAAAAATTCACTACAGGGAAATGGAAACCTTTGCAGTTTTAGGTATGTAAACACTGGTTTGGTCATCCGCTTCACGTAATTGAAGCAAAGGGCCATCTCAGTTCCAGCTCTTTTTGAGGGGACAGAAAAGCCTACAAGTATTCCCGTGCAAGGGAGAGCTTCCACCACTCCAGCTTGAGGGAAGTGAAGACATCTGACAGACAACTGAAGATCTGGCACTGAATGAGCAATTTAATTAGCCAGCAGGTGGAGGGAAATAATTACTCCTCTCTATGCAGCATTTGTGAGACCACATCTGGAGTACTCGGTCTGGTTTTGGGTGTCCCGGGAAAAGAAAGATTGACATACTGGAGCAAGTCCAGTGGATGGCCACCAAAATGCTGCAGCACTTGATGTATGAAGGAGAGATCGAGAGAGCTGGGTTTGTTCAATGCGTCCTGGGAGATATTCAAAACCTGACTGGAGAAGGGTCCGGCTTTGAAGTTAAACCCGGCTTTGAGGTTAGCCCTATTTTGTGCAGGGAGATGATTTTTGGAGGCCCCTTCAAACCTAGAGTCTTCTGTTTAAATTTTAAAAGGAAGAAGAGCTCACCTCAGAGAAGTTAAAAGGACTATTAAAAAGTAGTTTAATAGAAAAAACTATTAAAAAGTACTTTTAGAAGAGAAGTCTGTTAGCTCTAGAGAGAGCTCAGTTAGAGAAAATAAATTTTTACAATATGACTAGGGGAAGAAAAAAACCCCAACCAACCAACCAAAAGAGTTGTAGGTGATCATTGCTTCAAATAAAACTAGTTTGTTTTGTTTTTTTCTTCCCTAGGTTTAAAGCACAATGTGAAAGAGTCCAAAGCTACATACTTGTCATGGTATACACAGGTTTAGCAAGCTCCCATACCAACAATCACAAACATTGCTTCAAATAAAACTAGTTTGTTTTGTTTTTTTCTTCCCTAGGTTTAAAGCACAATGTGAAAGAGTCCAAAGCTACATACTTGTCATGGTATACACAGGTTTAGCAAGCTCCCATACCAACAATCACAAAGTAAATCTACAAGATGCGGTTTGAGTGCTGTTTTCAAGATATTTTCTCAGACATTATAGCTCACAGTGGCAAAATATTGGTGGTTAGGGAAGAAATTCTTACTATCGCAGTTTGGGTAGCTACATTACTGGCAAACACAGATCTTATTTCCCTTACAGAGTTGTTCATACCTGCATTCTCTTAAGATCTGTGATATTTTGCATTTGGAAGAGAGCGTTAACAATGGTCCAGCAGCACGAAGAAATCCACAGAAATGTATTAACACCTCAAAATTAAATTTGAGACAGCAAGCCCTCTAAAACAGTTTACTTTGAAAAGATCTCACTCATCAAAAAGTACTCTCCCACTCTCACGGTGACATAATTTGAATGGTGATTGCATCCTTCTTTAAAAAATAAAAAAAAGATTGAAAATAAACACTGCATATAATTGCAGCACAGTGTCATTTTAAAGCTTGTGGGTAGCTGTTACAGATGGAGCTCCTGAGGAACATAATCACTCTTCTTCAGCAGGGCAGATAATGTAGGAAAAAAAAAAAAAAAAGAAGGGAAAAAGGCTTCCTTTTTGGTTTTGTAGCATTTTTTTAAAAAGCTAGTTTGAGTAGTCTTTGGTGCTATGAAAATGAACATTCATCTAGTTAATCCACTCTTTCAGGTCATCGCTCTCGTGCCTCTTCTTTTTTGTGTCAAAAAGTAAAGCACAGCCTCTACAGCACTGCACGTTGCTGCACAGACACACTCATGACAGCTATGAACACATCACGGTGGTCCTGGAAGGGGTGCGGGCGCATCAGCGTGATGTTCCTCCCAGGCTGCTGGGGCTATCCCGACCCACCCACAAGCTCTTCTCCCCACCTCGGCACACTGCCGTGCCGACGCACCCCGAGTCTGAGGCCTGCTCTACCCAAGGCAGTAAAAGCAAACCACTGCTTTTTTGACCCACCGTCCACCTCCAGGCCCAGATCACTCTCAGCACAGCCCTGCTGTGACACATTAGCTCTAAAAGGATGGCAACTATCTTTGGTAAGACACAACCTTATGTGGCAAATCGTGGAGGAGTTGACCACAAAAGCAAAATTCGGCTGACTTGTGTAACACCTACAGCTATACAGTCAGCTTAATAAAGCAGAACTAACTCTTTTGCATGTGGAGAAAACAAAAAAAATCCCCAAACAATGTAACCTTACAACAGTTCAAATTAAGACTTGCCGAAAATGCAGCAAAGAGCAGAGACAAGGTCACCTCAGCCTTAAAGAAGTCACTGAATCACACTGATGCCAGAGAAAGCCCACAATTTAAAAATAAAAATTAAAAAAAAGCAAAAAGCCTATAAATGAAAGAAGCTTTTTAACCTTTTACAGGACTGGCAGCAAATTGTTCTGAATGTCAAGTCATCGAGTAGTGCAAATCGATGCTCTCCCCGTCCTGCCTGCAGTGACTGAGGGGAGGGAGAGGGACAGAGTCTTCCCTGCGCACTTTGTCTGCAGCCCTATTTGCTCCTTTTTGGCAGCCTCACTTGAACGTAATGACAAGGAGTTCTGCAGTTTTTAAGCATGTCAGTAATGCTGCCCTAAGCAAGAAAGACAGTCAACCCTCACCTTCTACCTCCCCCAATGCACGCAAGGTCATTTTTGACCTTCAGATATAAGGGATGTTTCTTCCACAAGGTCACATCGTTTAGCAGCTCTCAACTCACCCAAACTTTTGGGTTCACTAACTTTCCTACAAAAGGGAAATTCCTAGACAGGTGGTCAAAAGAAATTGAAGCCAACACTATGTGTGGGGTTTTTGAGAGCATACAGCCTGTTACGCTAAGGGTTAAATCTGGTTCTTCAGCTTGCTGGCTTCTGTACACTGACCTTATGCCAACTGTAGGCTTATGGGCTTACACAGGTTTGCAATAGTGATAACAGCTAATAAAATGGGTTGCATTAAACACATGTGTTTGATTATTTTTTTTCTTTTAAAGGCTGTTTGCTTCAGTCTTTCTGAATAAAATAGAAAAGAGATAAAAAAATAAAAACAAAATAAAAATCCAGTTCCTACTCCTCCTCACATGTCCAAAGTATTATGAATGTAAGATTGCTGACCATTCAAAGACACCCGGAGGACTTAATATTTGGAACAAAAGGCCCGCATATTCGGCTAAAGACTTTAAAAGAAAATTAAGAATGACCTCAGATACTGTGCTATTCAAAGGATTAGCTTTCAATAGTTTTATTCCACCTGAAGAGTGAAACCAGTAAAACATTATCAATGAATTTGGAAATGGGACCTAGAATGTGTCTTGCTGAAATCACCAATTCAAATGCTGCCCGGAGTGATAACGACCAGAAATTTCATAATCTGTCGGCTATCTTGCAGCCAAATCCTAGAAGGAAATTTAGGAGTTTTCAGTTACTTCCCAGGAAGGCAGACAGGCAACAGAACTGGTATTTTTGCTCGTCTTCAGACAAAAATCTTATTGGATGTGGGCTGCTCCTCTGAAACCTTATTATTCAGACCTGCCTGTTTTCAAACGTTATTAGCACACAGCGACAGTGTGCAAGAGGACCTGTCCACAGAGAGGTCCAAAACCATGCAAGAGGTCATTAACCTCACCATAAAAAACAACCCTCCACCATTAACCTCACCACTAAAAACAAACACTGCTCATTTACATACAGTTTAAGACAAGAAACAGTTTAATTGCCTAGTCAGACAATAGAGGTTTTCATTCCCAGTCTTAGAGATGCTTCCCCCCCCCGGCCCCGAAAAAATACAGCATTGCTTCCTAGCAAGAGGCTGCCCACAGAGAAAAAAACCCAGTCCCAAGAACAAACAAATATTCTTTCTTTTAACAGACTGAGCGCTGCTTTCTCTTACACCTGCTCTCCTCCCCCCGGGGTACAAGCAGCTGGCTGTAGGACGCAACCATCACCATCTTCCAAACAGGGGTATCAGCTGGTCTTATGCTAAGTCCTAAAAAATGACCAGGTATGGGATTAAGTTGTCCCAGAAGAAGGAAAAGTACTTCCACGGAGAAGCGATACAAGTCCAGAAGTTAGAAAGTAACAGACAAGCTTCTACTGGTTTTGGGGTTTTTTGGGGGGACAGTTAACGCAGCCCCCAGAGTCACAGGATGTTGGCTGATACAGAGATAGCCAGCATTAACATAGTCATGACATTTGCACAGGCTGAAAAGAGAGAGAAAAGTCCACGAGCACTCTTACTGCACGCCTCACTGATGGCCCAGAGCCGACACGAGGTCGTTCACCAGCATCGCTGCTCATCTCGGCCCCAGCCAGGTGCCCAGCGCTTTCATCTCCCAACATGATGCTGCGATGCGGCACGCTGTCGTAGCTTCTGGCTTGGAGAGCTTCTGAGCTAACCAGCAACAAGTCTTCCCAATTATTTTGGGCAAGAGCATCAACTTCAGTTATAAACCCCAGCGTAATTCTGCAGTTTAAAGGTCAGGCACAAAAGGGAAAAAACCAACATATTTGTAAAAACAACAAACACCTCCCCCACCCGCAACATTTATCTATAGAGCACTATCAGGAGCCAAGATAGGAACTGCATGATATTCCAAAGTCATGCCAGGAAAACCTTCAGAGCTGCCTCTTTTGTAAGTGGTACAGCTGCAAGTCAAAGATCAACATTACGCAAAGTGCTCTTTCACACACAGGTTGCTCTAAAACAAGGGAGGTTGGAAGGTCTTTATTAATACAATAAAAAGCCTTCAGATGAATGTTAAAGTCTGTGTGTTTTAAAAACCCCACAAGTAAAATAATAGGAATTGTAAAGAAAAAGGATGCCAGGAGCCACTAGATACAGTCATTGGAGAACTCTCATGGAACAGAAAAGTTTTTCGTAAAAAAAACCCTGAGTGGGTATTTAATATTAATGTTCATTCTCATACCCTGTTTAACTTCTCTGTATAGCTTCATATAACAAACTGAGGCCTGACAAGATAAAAATTATCTGGCAATAATATTTTCATCTTGGACTATACCAAAAAGTCTCAAGAACTATTTTGGTCAAATCTGTTAGCATGGGAAAACTGGAGCCAAGAGGAAAAGGACAATTTCAAACAGAGAAGATATTTCATCCAAGTCAAGCCAATCATTTGAGATTTCCTCCTTCCTCCTCCTCCTCCTCCTCCAAAAAAAAATCACTAAAACAAGAGTTGTTTGACAGTTTAAGTGGTGCCAAACACTTCTGTTAGAGCAAATGTACACACACACACACACACACACACACACCCCCCACATGAGCAGCTTCCTCTCGCCTGCTTCAGCCAGCTCTTCCCTCGGTCTGCTCCATGTCCCTCCACCCCAGGTACTTCTCTGCTTCTTCGTATGTTGTGCTGGTGCCACTACCATCACTTTCAGCTTCAAAACACTTTCCGAATTCACCACTGCGAGTGACATAGCTTTGGCGAATAAAAAAACCCCCAACATTTCTCAAGTGTTTCTGGAAGCTTCAGTACTGATGGGATGTTTTGCCTGAAATGTAAGGGCTCAATTTCAGATTAAAATAAATTGTTACAGCCCTTACACAGCCAAGGCTTCAGGTGTTTATCTGTCTTTTGGAGCTCCCAGGGTTGTTGCAAGGCAGCATCAAGGACACAAGGAAGCTTCTTCCCCAGGCCATCCCAGGAGCAGTGAAGCCAAGTGTACTATGTGAGGTAGAGCCTTCTTTCAGGGCTGGCTGCTGATAGTGCCACTGACCATGGGGCCATGCATTTTGGGGACAGCCCAGTAAACTGCCCTCACAGCACAGGATCCAACACTATTAAAAGTAGCTCTGGCTCCTTTGAGGAGCTCTGGCTGGGCTGCTTCATACTTCAAAGCACTGAGCACATCACTTGACAGCTGCTTCTCAACATCCCTCCTTTCTGGTTGTAGCCACAGGGTACCTAAGGCAGGATGGGCCAAAGAATTTCCCTAGGCTATAAAAGGCATCCAGTCATTGCTGCCTCCTAAAAACCCCACCAAAACAGAATAAAATAAAAATAAGCTTAGAGGGGTGACCTTCTCTGTTCCCATCAAAACATTCCCACATCACAGCTGCCTCGTATAGTTCATCATATTAAACCATGTCTCAGTGTGAAGAACATCAACCAACTTGCTCTAAGAATTTAGGTTACTGGCTTAATCAAGTAGGACCTGCTACTCACAGATACTCTAGAAAATTATAGCGTGGAACAAGCAACTTTCAGAGGTGCAAGACTTCCCTGAATCAGGAGAAGCTGAGCCGGAAAACGTGGGGTAACCTCTCCCCATATCACCACAAAAGGCATCAGTAGATCCATTCAAGTTGGGACGGCTTTGATACAAAAAAGGAGCTGCATTTTGGGAAGGACAGCAAGTTTAAAATTCATTTGCTGTCCTCTCCCCTGTTGAAAAAACAATTTCACTCAGGCCACCTAATTCAAATCAGTGGATATTGCCAGGCTAGCTTTTTGATGGCTTTTTCAGATGAAAAACGGTCATTCAAATTCATGGCATCAGGGAGTAGAGCTGGTCAGGAAAAATCCGACACTCATTTTCTTCAAGGAAATTTAGTTCTATCCATATCTAAAAGCTCCGTAAAACTGTTGCTGATGTTATACTTCAGGAAAAAGTCAAGATGTCAAAGGTTCTGTTTTGTTCCAAACAGATGCCAGTATTGTGAGTTGAAATCCTCGCTTTCATAGAAAGTTACCATTCAAAACAGTCAAAAGCAAGATGAGGCGATGTGTTTTGATTGACTTGAAGTAATTTTATTTTTCACTTCCCCCAGAAAAAGTGCTGATATTGTTCAGTTTTGTTCGTGTTCCAAGTGAAGGAAAGTTCCAAAAATCCTTTACAAAATGTCATTGTTTTCCTGCAGCCAGCGGTAAGGAGAACAACAGGGCGCTTCTCCTTGGCTGCAAATTCCCATAAGGTCAAGCCTGTTTCCAGTTTCAGGGCTCAAGGACATCTCCCGCCAACAGGTTTAACTTGACCACTCTCAAAGAGAGAGGTGGTTTACCTGCCTGTAACCAAACCAGTGCTTGAGCACGTTAAGAAGCGAGACTGCCCTACAGCATAGCGCTAACGAGGCCCACGTGCTCCTTCAAGAGCATCGTGCGCATCTCAGATGTACCAAAACAGCTTAAACCTTTTGCCTTTCATCTGGATCTGTCACTTCTCAGTCTAGAAGAAAGTTAGGCACTAAGGGCAAAACCCATGAGAGGATGCAAATGCTAAAAATCCCAAAATCCCAATTCTTTTACACCTGTGTGTTTGGCACCTACTGAAATAGGAAATTTAAGTTGGTTTTGCTTTTTTTTTTTTAATTAATACTATCTTATCAAGAGCAGCCTGGGGTTTTTAAACAGTAAGAGCAAGCTGCTGTGGTGCCAAGTGAGGCACCCAGCAGGCAGGCAGATGCACTGCTGGAGTTTCACCTCTTTTTGAGGCATTTGGTATTGGGTGGCCCAGGCAGCATTTCCCCCAGTACGCTGGCAGCTGGGAGTGCAGCTCCGAGGCACGCAACATGTTCAGCATGGTGCAGCAAGCAGCTACATCCCTCGTGCAGGGGTGCGAGATCCACAGGGGTCGCAACCGCCCTCGTAGCAAGCCCTTCCGTGGGTTTCGCCCTAAGTAAATTGCTGACTTGCACGATACAGATCCATAGGCCTTTTGTCACCAAAGGAGTCCTTAATTGCTGGATTTCAATGAGACCGCTCGGGTGAATTAGATTTGTCGTTCTGAGTCCTGGTTTTGGACTAATGGGTCAAAATCACTTGTGAAGACGCCTCTGTGGGAGCTGCAGGGGTGGGAAAGGGCCAGGAGTTACTGGGTTTCAGCCTCTCGAAGGAAGGTCACTTTGACAATACACCCTGCCAGCAGCAGACCTGCCCATAAAGCAAATTACAAAGCACTGTCCGCGACACAAACGAACGCCATTATTATACATTCAAAGTAGCGCCCAACCTGACTTAAGCAGAACTTTACAAAACAAGTTTGAATGAAGCATTAACGTTCGCCCCCAGAGAAGAGGAGGAAGGGAAAACACACGTGTGCAATTCTTTCTCTCCCCGAAGTAAAAACACTGTAACGCAGCAAGACAGTGAAGTGAAGGTGCTGGTTAAATAAAAATAACTGGGCATAAGGTGGCCAACAGCTCTAAGCCTTCTTTCACACAACTAAAAATATGATACTGTAGATGTACCCTAGAGTGTTAAATCATTGCGAAGGCACCAGACAGTTCTCACTCGTCTAGCCACAATTTTATTACACTGTAAATCCAGTGCAGACCATACCATGTCCAGATTAGTATATTTGGGTTAATGCGGCTAAGCCATAGGGCCCATGGCCACAGAGGTCCTCTCCGTGTCAGACTCCACTCATGCATTTCAGATGACACTATTTGGGCATTTTGTATAAAGTTACCGTGACACCTAGTACAGTATCTCAAAAATATCTAGTTTGTCAGCAATGTTTTATCTTACTCAAATGAAATACACGTTTGTCAACGGGCCCTAATTTTTAAAGATACTTAAAATGAAAATGATTAATAAGCAATTTCTCTGCACCACCTTCATCACTTCTGCCTTGCGCTGACTGCCATGCCCACATGCCAGGGTTGTTTATCCTTCACTGAAGACATGTATTTATTCAACATCAAAACAATTTCTAGAGAAGCCTGTTCAGGGTTTTACACTTAACTGGTATTTCACGCCACTACATCTTCCACCAGCAGGCAACACAGAATTTCTGAAACAACGTGCCTGAAGCATAAGCCACAAAACGTCACAGTCAGTGGCCTACCATCAGACACCCTCATACTGGAAATTCTGATTTTTGCCAAAGATGAGCCATGCAGATGAGGCAGTAATTTGTTAGAGGTGGAGAAGAAGCAGGCTTATAGGCACCCTCTAAGAAACATCTGAACATTTCAACGAACTAAGAGAAATCTGAGCCTACGACCAATGAAATACAAAAGTTGAAGGCATTAATTCGGTAATCTTCCTTTCTCTTTTTCATCAAAATTACAGCTCTCTGGGGCAAAAAAAAAAAACCAACACAAAACCTCAGGAAGGAACCCATTGCTGTTTCCAAGATTCCCTTCTTAAAATTGTTCTTCAAACATTGTGAAAAGTCACAGGTCTACTGACATCCATCAAGCGCTACCAGTTTTCTAAGCATATACATCAAGGTGCTGAAAACTCCTGTATAACTGGGGGGAACGTAACAACCTTTCCACTTTACCAATACTAAGTAAGTGTTCAATCTGAAAAATTAATTTCTCTCCCCTCCAGTTTCCCACTGGGTCAAGCAGCGGCTGCAACGGATGTAACTGAGAAGTTGGGGATGCTGCCTTCCCTACTCTTCCCACTCCAGTATTTTTCTTCTGGCGTCCTTTGTTCACTTAACAGAACTTTGTTTGAAGTGTGTTTTTACTCCTTCGCTGCATGACAAACCCACACAGTCAGAAGACGGGCTTATAACAACCACAGATCTCCAGCAGGGAGCTCAACGGTGGGTGTAATATTGGACACAGCTCTCCATTCATCATCCACATTCTCCGGATTTCAAGTTGACAGTGTCTCTTCAGCTTACTGTTCCTCCTCATGGGAGATCAGACGAGTCAACCCTAAGGAAAACACTTCCTCCACCAGCATATAAACAAACAGATCATCACCTGCAATTGTTCTAAGCTTCGGCCACAGAATGCTAGTTAAAAAGATATCAAGAAAAAAAAAAAAAAAAAAAGATGGGTGTGTGGGGAGGAGATACTGGAAAGTGTTACAGCTGCAGGGATGGTGGAAGGAAGGATGTGGGAGTTAAGGAGGTTGTATACAAGGAGGAAAATGACAAGGTCTCAAAGGCGTTCCCAGTACTGTGCATGCATTTCAAAAGCCCGGTCCGTTCCCACTTGTTATTTAGCATTTCAAGAATCAGAGCGTATCAGAATGATTGATGACCAACTGCAGAGGGTTGCTTTCCGCTCAGCCTAAACCTTCTCCTCCAGCACGGACCGACTCAGCCCTGCCCTCCCTGTCACTGCTGAAGAGACCGAGATACCACGGTCTGGTCTTCACAAAGTGACCCCCTTTGCTCCCTGGCCCTCTCCCACCACTCACGCACACGCAAAATCCACACGGAGCAGAAATAAGGCGAGATCCCGAGGAAGCAGAAGCCAAACTGAGCGTTATTAAGGAGGTCGGGTGACACGTACACCGTCGTAGCTCTGCAGACGCAGCAAAACGCTGGCACCCATGGTGTGGCGTTTGGTATCTCTCTAATCTAAAATGTGGCTGGAAAGGAACTGGCACCAGATCAGCGGCCTCATCTGGGGAGGAACAGAGAGGCTCTAGGGGAAAGACAAGAAACAAGCCTCTTTTCACATCCTACCACCCTTGGGCATTTTGTGCGTCCCTTCTTTCTTCCCTGAAAGAGGCCTTTGTCACAGACGCGCAAATCCTATACGATTTATTTCAGAGGGAGAGAAGCTCTTTTTATTTATTCCCTCCCCCCGCCGTCCCCT